>NW_024499507.1:237138-280183 GCF_017590055.1 Onychostruthus taczanowskii
ACTTAATTGAAGGTATGACAGCAGTAAGTAATAACATTTGAATTGTTTTCAACTCTATCAAAATAAAAGCAAATTTCTCAGAAATTCCCTGAATGCTACAGAAAAGATCTCATTAAAGGAGATGACATTCAGCTGTTTCTATTAAGAAATAATTTACTTCTGAAGTAATTTACTGCTTTTGCATTTACCTTTACTACTAGCAGTGCTAGTAGCATCTGTCACTATCTACTCTTCCCTCTCACTTCGGAGTGAATATATTAGTGACATTAATCAGCAAGTAAATTCACAATAATTTCTACATCAGACATATAATTAGATGTCTTCTGCAATGCAGTTTTATGGCCCAATGACAAAGAAAGAGCCAAGAAACTTGGAAAATACTAACAATTGTAGAAGTAGTCATAAGACGACTTTCACCAGTGGAAAAAGGTAATGATAGAAGAGATCTCTTTCTTTCAAAAGAGGCTGGGAAGGTTTGACTGGGAAGCACTATGATATTCTAGATATAATTGTAATTCTTCTTAGGCATTCAGTGTTGACTATTGTCCCCTATCTGATGAAATCCATCACCAATTAAGTCAGTTTCTCAAATTTTCATAGTTTTCATTGCTCTAGGAAAAAGGATATTGGGCCAGGTAGTCTCCCAAACATTTCTTACAGGGAATTAATAACATTCTTGCCCTCTTAGATTAACATCATGTTAGTATTCTAAAGGAATATATTACTTAAATATTCAGAATCCTCCAGGAAAAAATATAGGATTACATAAATTTTATTCCTATATTGTATAAGTTATCTAATTGGTACTCTTAGCTTTTCAGGAATACAGTAACAGCTGTCCATTTGTGGACTATAAAAGCATATCTGTTGTGGGGATCAAAAGTCTTATTTTGAAGAAATACATATGGATCAAACATGTTGACTCAAATTTTTATTCAAACAAGCTAAAGATACATGAATTCTCTTTCAGTGAATTGTATGTTGTTAAATGTATAGTCTAGACTATAAATCAAATTTCCATTCTGATGGCTTTATATAAAAGGAAATAAAATATCACTGGTATCCACAAGCATTCCATAAATTGCTGGGAGGGGGAGCATGGATATTGCATCTAATAGGCAATGCCACCCTTTTTGTTATTCTTTTCTTAGATTTTTTCCCCACCTTTTTCTCTACTTTTGTTCCTTCTAGTGAGAGATGACAGCTACTAAGTCTCTATTGACTACTGATTGGGACTACATGGGAGTTAGGGGTAAACTGTGTTTCTCTGAAGCTTATGAATCATGTAAATAACAGTCAAAATAAGTCAACACCAAAAGATAAAATTAAACTCTGTGCAGCCCACCACATCATCCTACATGTTCTATCACTAATACCTGGGTTGGGTTTGGTATATTTTCCTGGATCTCACATAGGTTAAAGGAGAATTACCATAATTAGAATTTTCATTTAACATTTTTTACTAATTCTAACTTGTATCTGAATATTTTTGCTTAAGGTTAATTAAAAGCTCTGTTAATAAAGAAGAAATATATCCTGATTTCTAATACATTATGTAGATTTCAAGTGTCTGTGTTTTAAAAAAATAACGGTTTGTGTGTTTTCTATCTTACTTAGAAGAGCAATTGCCTTTTGTTTTTACAGAGAATGAAAGACATAACTCTTTCAACAATTTGATGAGTTTTGTTTATTCAATCTGTCCCTGGAAATCTATAACTAAAAGGTCAGACATCAAAAGATTTATGTATTCTTTTATGTGATCTTTTTGTAAAAGATCCTTCCTTTCTCTTTATATGCTGTTTGGTTTCTGTTTACTGTGCAGATGTTAGTAAAAAAAAAATTAAAAAAAAAACCCCAAAACAAAACAAAAAAAACAAAAAAAAAACAAAACAAAACCCAAAAAACAAACAAAAAAAAAAATCCCACAACCAAAACCAAACTTCCTGCAATCAGAAGAAAAAGCAAATAATTCACTCACTTTTTGCATTGCAGCAATTGTGAAACAGAGTAACCATACAGGGCCAGCAGCCAAAATCCTCTCTGAGAGGGCCACATGCACCAGTGAGCCTTGTAAGTCTTTTTTAAACTCAGCCTTAGTCCTGGATTTATTTTTTTTTCTAAGCAGACTGATCTGTCTCCCTTCAGGCCCTACAAAATGATCTGTCACTGTCTACCCAGATAACCCGATGCAGCCAATAATGAAGTCAGCTCACCAGGCTTTGCAAATGGGCCTGGTATCAGATCATGTAAGACCTTTTCACTTGGCTTCCACCTCAGGGTCCTCTTTGCCTCTCTGCCTTTCCCTGGTGTATGCACATCTGTCGGCTCCTGGGAAGATTCTGGGACAGTCACAGACCAACTTCATGATTTGATTCAAAAAACTGAGTGTTTCCAAATTAAGAAGAAGGTCCCTGGCTTAGTTTGTTCTTATATTGATGATAGTGTTCTTTTAATAGCCTTGGAGGCTGACGATCACAGCCGTTAAATACTTTCAGCCTTGACTCATAGAGTAATAAAAACCTGGGACTCAATTAAATGCAGGTCTTCACCTAACTCTAAAATAAAAGATTGTTTTTGTATTGGAGTAAATATTAGATTATTTGGGATTAGGTTTAGATAATGCCAAAGCTATGAAGAAATTATTTATATTAGGCATGTCATAATCACAGAATCAGATGAGCTGGAACGGACCACAATTTGTCATCTGGTCCAACCTCCCTGCTCAAGCAGGATCATCCTAGAGCACGTGGCACAGGATTTTGCCCAGATGGTTCTTGAATATCTCCACTGAGAGAGACCTGACAACCTCCCTGGGCACTCTCTGCCAGTGTTTATAGCTACTTGCCCAAGGAAGTTCTTCATCATAACAACCCTTAAATAAAAGGTATGACAGAAAGCAGAATTTTACTTTCCCAGGCTATCTCTCCCCAAGACTCTCAGAGAATGTATGCATTTTCCCTTACAGTTTCTGACTAGGTTGAATGTAATTATTTTCCACTGTATTTCTCTTTGCTACACTGCAATAGTAGAAAAAAATATTAGTTTACACATTTCAGTTTATACATAGCAGAATAAGGACCTTATTCTGATCACTCTGGTTTTAAATCTGGGCGATATAATTCAGCTGCTCTTTATGATGCACATAACCTCATGTGGCAATATGTACTTCCCAGCCAAGAATCAGTGTAGCAGCATTTTCTGCAGGCTTCACAAAATCGGAGGTAATGAATCAAGCTGATGACCTATCACTTCAGATGGAGATGTTCAATAACACAGCAACTGACCCAGTGATCTGAGCTCAGAAATGAGGCCTTATCATACATTTTTGTTACCCACACTCTCAATGCTTCACAGTTTTATCTTCATTTCCTGACAGCACTCACTGCCTAAAAGTCAACAACGGCTTTAGGTTTTTGTTGGAGCTCTCTGGTGGCTTTTCCTACCACACAAAATGAGTGCAGAGAATGGTTAACCCGCAGCTGAATCCCAGACTAGAGATGTGCCCTGTATGTTTCAAATGCTTTCATTCTCCTCTGGAGAAAAAGTGGTGTGAATCTTTGCTCTGGAACAAGATGTGTTCTTGGTTTTCTAACAAAAGTGTTATAATTAAAAGGTTTTAAAGTTATAATTGAAAGGTTTTAAATGAAATGGAGATCCAATATAGACTCTCTCTATGGCTTTGACAGTATTACTTTAACCTTGATTTTCACTGATTTTGTAACAAAGTTTCTTCAGAATTAGTTCCTTCAAAAGTGTTTACTTTTTTAGATTATGTGGAGTGCTTCTGTTGCTATTGAAAGAAGATTTCCACTCACAGAGTGAACTGACAGTTTTCACTTATGGTTAAATTCCATACAAATTTAAGTATGGGCTGTGGAATTCTGACATGAAAGGGGAAGGGAAGTTCCAGGAAGGGAAGGGACGTTCTTGAAAGGGACATTCCAGGAAAAGAAGTTCCGGGAAGGGAAGGGAAGGGAAGGGAAGGGAAGGGAAGGGAAGGGAAGGGATGCAGATGTGCAAATGCTTATAGACAAAAAGGAGTAACACAAGTCAGCGAGTCGACAAAATCTTATGAAGTTGTTATTAGTAAATTATACACACAGCATGGAAATTGGTACATTAGTCCCTTCTCTTACAGTAGAAAACATGGTGGAGGATTTTGTATAAGGTGTAGGGTAAAAGAGCAGAGAGAGAGAGAGAGAGAGAGAGAGAGAGTGAGGGAGAGAGAGAGAGAGAGACAGCAAGAAAGATCACCAGTCCTGGCTCCAGCACTGATCCAGTTGATGTCATGTTCAGGGTCCTCACGGCAGCATCTTTTTATATATATAAGTTTCCCCACCCTGGAGCGGAGTTTCTTACTTATGCTAATAAGCAAATGAGTTGTCATGTACAATTCATTCTTCTAAACCTTTCTGGAAATAGGTCCAAGGATTTCAGGAGACCTTAATTGTCTTGATGCCCCCACTACTGGGTTAACCTCATTTCTGCATGTTCGCTGTGCTGTGTTGTGTCTCTAAAACTGGAACAAGGAGGTTTGTCCCAGAAAATGTTGCACTACCTGTTGTATGGCCCCCTTTTCCTGCCAAATGGTGTTCTTTCTCATGGCATGTTCTCACCAACAGTCCTTGGATGGCTCCATGACTATCCAGCTATCAGTGTTGAGAAACACACATTAGCCTCTTCTGTGCTTGTAGAAGGCATAGGTGGTCTTCAGAATTCAGACTATGAGAGCTTAGGATCACACAATTAAAAATCTAGATCTCTCTAGAGAGTCAATGGCATCCCAAATATAACACCTCCACCATAAATTAAGTGTTAATGTATCTGGCATTAAATATACAAAAATAATTATATTTTCTGAAAAGAAGTCACAAGCTAGAGATTTAGCCACAAGTTCTTAATAATTCCACTGGAAATCATGCACCCATTTATCCTTAATAACTTTGAAAATCTCAATAACTAAATGCAAGCACATTCATTAAAATAAGGTTCTGATCGTTTAGTTCATCACATAGAATACAAAGAAACAAAGCAGGAGAAGAGAAGAAAAGAGATTAAGGAAGTCACCCTATGGAGAATAAAAAGCCTGAGAAAGTCAGTTTCTACAATACAGTGAAAAGAACAAAAATAAAAAAAAAAATTACTGCAAATATCAACTGCTTTAATAAGTTTGTCAATTTTGTAGTAAAAGTTTCACAGCGTTTCTCATTAAACATGAAGTTAAAATTCTGATCAATCAGTTGACTAACTATAATTAATCAAGACTCTAATCTTGTTCCTGTGATCTATCCCTAAGTTTTTGTGGAAACATAATGGTAGAAAAAAAATCATTATGGAATTATGTCACTCACCACCATAAGTTAAAAAAAATGTTGCATGTTATCAATGCGGAAACTATCATACATCAAAAACTAATTAGGTTCATTTTACACTTGGTATGAGTGATACGATTTGGCAGATTTTTAGTACTTGGTACTAGAAGGCTGCCAAATATCCTCCTAGTGTGCATATATATGAATGAGGTAATTCACTACCAAATTTCTGATCTGAAGCATAGCATACTCAATAGAAACAAAAAATAAATGTGTGAACTAGCGAAAATAAATTCTGCAGTGATATGTCTTCTTCTTTTAAACTCACAGGCTGTGGTGTAAAAATGGGAAGATTTCCACCCTTATGAGACATAGAAGCACTGCAGCTTCCATTTCACAGCACATATTCCCTTTCTGAAGACTTTTAAAGAATCATAAAAAACCAAAAAAATTCAAACAGTGAAGAAAAGAATTTGCAGCACTTCTTTTCCATTTAATAATACTTTATTATTCCCTTTTCCTAGATATGAATTCACGTTGCTCGTACTTCACAGCAATTATCATGCATTATATGAAAGACTATGCATTAGAATATTAGAAATAGACTTTGACAGAATTTAAACCCAACAGCTAATAGCCTTATTTTCAGGTAAAAATTTCTAACATAAGGCTTTGTGATGACAGTATATGCCACATAAGCATGACTGGCAGACCCTAGAAGATCAATACTACTTAGATATGATGATTAGTGTCAGCAGAAAAGAAAATTATTAGGACTTTATGAAGGGAACAGAGAAGCAGAGCCAGACTTGGAGCCACACATATTTTTGAAGCAAGGCACTGGCTTTTCTGGCTAACTGCTTGGCAGCTCTAACATTATATATTCATTACAGATAATTTCAGCAAAATCTTATAAATTTTGTAACAGTCTGACTTGGGCAATGTTTTATGGCCATCTGTTCACATGACAGTGTAATCCCCAGTCCACACTAATTGTACATTTCCTTTACAGAAAAGCTCTGGAATGAGAGGAAAGAGAACCAACTCAGTACCTGTGTCTACAGTTTACCTGTAAATGTGCATGACAGGAACAAGAAACAAGGAGTTCTCTTGGGAACAATTAATATAGGCTAGCAGAAACTGCATTAAGCATTTCTTCTTTTTACAGTGCCCTCGACCTAGGACCATGTATATGCACGCACATGCCTTCTGAAACTTCTCATCATTTACCCAGGTAGAGTGGAAGAGATGGGTAGGTCATGCCTTCTATGCAGTCAGAATTAAAATTTGCCAAATTGTTTGTCATTAGCATTCTATTCTGAATTCATCTCTTTCAGCTAGACAATTCTCTAAATCACCCACGCAATAAACCTAACTTCTCTAATTACCTGTATCAGTGTGCAAACTTTAATCACTTACATGTATCAAATTTTCAGAAATTCTCTTATACTTCTATTTTAGCACCCAGGTTTGAAAAAAGGACAGAAAATGGTGTAGAAATTATATAAACATAATTCTAAAAATCTGCCACAGAGTTGCTGACCTGCTTTTCACAGCTCATCTTTATCAGGTTTCTACATTTTTTCCTCACTGAATTCCTACTGTTACATTCCTTAGAAATAATGACTCTCCTTTAGAAAAACAAGCACATATTCTTGTTCCTGTACTAAATAATCATCATAATCCTTACTTAATGTGTCATATCCATCATGATTAAAACCTCACTAATGACATCGCTCTCTTTTGCAACATCCACGGAGCACTTAGAAATAACATATTTTGTATTAAAATTAATTTCCCCAACATAGAAATTACTCCTGTCAATAATATGGTCATGACATTGACAGCGCAGAGACTTAGGCACAAAGAAATGAGCAAACACAAAAGCTCATTCAAAAAGCTCTTTGATACCACTGACCAAAGTTCTTGAGCAAGAGCCTGTTGGCTTCTACTTATGGGTCACATTAGGGAATGCAGGTAGGATGACCTGCTTCCACTGAATCAAAAAACTTAAATCCCTTGGAAACTTCAACAGTTGCATCATGTAGATTTCAGGACTTCTTAAAGAGCAGTATCAGACACACTTAGATTTTGGACCTAAGAATGATTCCCCGAAAGCACAAGCAAATAAAAGGTTCAAGGAAATAAAGTGCTGCAATCATGGAGAAATTAGCCACAAGAAACAGAATGGGAAAAACAAGATAGAGACACAGAATGAAGGAGAGATTTCACATTCTGCTACATACTAGTGCGTGAGTTCAAAATGAAGAAAACATCTTTGCCAGCACACACACTTCCTTTCTTTGCCTCCAAAAAACGGTTGCTCTGTTCTGCCACACATGGAAAGAGGGAAATAAAGACAGCTGATGTTAAGCCACCAGTGCTCAAGGACTGCATTCGATGTGCAAGTGGCCTCAGCAGAAATAAAAACATAGTGTTATGAAAAAACAGAGCTAAAGAAAATACAAACAAAACAAAGGGAAGAGAAATAGGAGGCAAAAGTGGCACCTGAATTGAAACAAGAGTGATCTCCACAGGGACAAATAAACTTAGTCTTTCCTTCCCACCACATCTTGCATAAACAAAATACAGAATGGAGGGAGAAAATAGAGTAAAACTGTCCAACCTGTCCAGAAGCAACAAACCATTCCAGGCAGAACTTTCAAGAGAGCCAAAATGAGTCACAATTAGAGTCAATGTCTCTCATTTTCATTATCTAATCCTAAAGCTACACAAATCATACCCAGATGTGGTGAAAGCCAATTGACTTAATCCTTCTAGCCATAATTTTTGCCCCCCGCATCTTCAAGTCTATGATATCCTGGCAAGAAACTGCAACCTAGCTCAGAATTATTGAATAAAACTAAATAGTGACAATGGAGAAAAACCCAGTAGCTACATTACACTTCAATTTAGGCTCTCAGTGAGCTACACCAACATCTGTACCACCCATGCAAACTGGAAGTATCTGTGTCAAGGGGTGGGGAAAATACATGCTCAGTAAAAATCAATAACACAGCCACTACATGAACCACTATGCAAAGGACATTTGCTCATTTTTTGTGACAACAAAAGGGGTTCAGAAATAAAGGAACTATTTCAAGTTATGGGAATATTTGTAACTTATGAAAAATTATAAAAATATTTGTACAATATTGAAGAAAATGTTGCAGGACTTCAGAATTTTCCATTAGTCATATCACAATATCTCAACTGATCATCTCTACCAGAAGATATTTATTTTTGCCATGTTTCCAAAAATCACTACTATTTGACTAAGACAAACACACATGTAACAAATAAATGTTGAACTGCAAATCTGAATGACAAAATTTTAGAAGTATTAAATATACCAGCAAAACCCCCCAAAACTCAAGGGGAGTCCAAACAGTCCACTTAAATAATATTAATTATTGCAAAAGTGACTTCACAAAAAAGCATGGTCAATAAAAACTGGAGCCTTGTTCCCATCTTTGTTGCACCTTTTTTCAAGCTTCTACACAAAGATCTATTTCTTCATGCAGAAAGAGAACTGCTAAAAGCAGCAGGCACCACATTACTTCTTTGTTAATGCTCTCAGTCATAGAATTAGTCTGAGTTTCCTTATGTACTAGAAATGGCCTTGCTTAGGATATATTTATAAACAATCTGCATTCTTTCTCCTCCTCTTCTCCTTAAAAATCAAACCTATTTGAATTTGATTTAAAAGTTACCCGTTAGTTTTCACGTGACAGAAGTGATTTTTTTTTAAGGTGCTCAGAAACTGGTTTTCCTCAAGTCTCTTTTAATACATATAGGTTCTTAAATTGATATATTTTACCTGATTTCATTTTTTAAAAACCCCAAACAAATATAAACCCAAACCCAGGAATTTAAAGGTTATCATATTTATCTACAGTCCCATTGCAATTTATGTATTTTTTTTAATGCATAACTGAATTCTTAAAAGGACCAGTGTTATCAAGGTAATGAATACCTTTGGACACAAGCAATGCTGCTGTGATGGCACTGTCACCAGTGGCACAATGCTTCAACTACTAAGCCACGAGGCACAGGAAGACTCATCCTGGCCTGTGACAACATCCCATCGTTGAAAAAAAAGTAATAACTAAATCATTACAATGCTCCCTGGGAGCTCACATGAATGTTTAATGATACTTACAATAGCTGAACATGTCCCTTATATGTTAATACTCTTAATAGTTAAATATTTCAAAAAGGTCAGTGATTATTACTCCATTTGATGTCTGTCATTCACCCATGTGACCAAGAGCACTTGTTCAGGACTGTGCCTGCTGTTCTTCAGGGGAAATGAACTGGGGAGATGTAACCTCAGCAGACTGGAAGCAATCCAGTAACCTAGCCTTCAATCAAACACAAACACACATTATGTAAATTGTGCTCTCAGTCTGACTGCTAATCTGGTGTCAGATAGCACTGCAGATCACTATGAAAAGCCCTTTCTACTTTTCCACTCTTAATCTTGTAAAAGAGCAAAGTACACTCCAAGTATTTATCTTTTTGTTTTCAAAATCAGTGTTACAGAGTCTTTAGCATTCGTTATCTGACTTATCAAAAAATGCTGAATATAGATCTTTCAATAAGTGTCACAGGAAGGATCTTCAGATATTCAACATCTCTGACAGGACTTACATATTTCAGCCAAGCAAGAAATCAATTTAGTTTTAAGACATAAAGAAAAGTTCTTCAGACTACAGATATGAGCTAAGTTTCTGTGCTTTGAACAAAACTGTTTGACTGTGATAACTGCTTACATTCATATAGTGGTGCAAAACCAAAACCAGAATCAAGTACCCTTCATCTGAGAAGTTTTGAGACATAGTGTCTTTTTGACACACTCATCTCTCTTTTTGTTTTTGAAAACAAAAAGATATCTTGAAAAACCCGCATCCTAAAGTAGTTGTCTATAACCAGCTGACAGGAAGAGTTTGATTAGCTCCTCTACAGTCTTATATATGTGTTCAAGAAACCTTTCTTGAACAGATGTGTGTCAAACACCCAGGCATTTATCATTTGTACACCAACTTTTATTCATTTCCATTAAAATCAACAATGGAAAGAAAAGTAAAAAATGCCATATATAAATTTGCATTGCTGCCTAAGCAAGTCTAACTGAAAATCTTCCAACTGAAACTTTATTAATAAATAAACTTATTAATTTCTATTGAAGTAAAGCCTATCCAGAAATACGCTGATTGCAGCTCTCATTAATATACCCAGACCTGTCTGATGTGAGTTAGGCCCGCTTTTATTTCCCATGCACCTGAGCTGCCCTAGTGACTGAAAAGTGTGTGAAACTGCACCCAACTGCAAGGAATTTGGTGACATAACACTAAGTAAACACTGATCAGGAAACTGGACCCACCACAGCAGAGCTACAGAGTACTGGCTTTCCTAGCAGTTTTGGAGAAAACCGGACCCAAGTATAACTAGGTTTTGGCTACTATTATTTATGAACTTTAGCCTATGTAAATCTATGTTCCTTGTCACTCCTTTGTGTTTAGAGGCATTTTAGCTCATCCAAAAATGAAAGTGACAGCACAATTCTCAGGACAAATTTTGTAGAAAGAGCAACACACACAAGAAAAATTATTTTATGGCTGAAATGTATAGAACCTCTAAGAGAGATTGGACCATAAAGAAATTGGGATACCATACTTGAAAACAGCATAAGGCAGACCCCCAGCATTGCTAAATCTAAGGCATGGAGACCCAGTGTATGCTTTGCTGATGTACCTGCATCACAGGCATTTGCCACATCTGCCATATGTCTAAGAACTGACAAATCCCTGTCCAAAGTGATAGCCCAGCAACTTACAGTGAAGTGAGAGGTTGGTAGATTAGGAAAATACTTGAAAGAACTCAAGAGTTTAACAAACAGGACACAAAATGTTGGGGAGAGGTACCTTGATAAATCATTGGAGGTACCTTGATAAATCATATGTGACGGACAGAGTGAGCAAGACCTCCCCAGGTGCAGTATCCCTGCCTTCTCTCAGGACCAACCTTCTGTACCAATGAAACCATACAATAAACTCATGATTTTTCAATTTGAGTTCCTCTAGCTGTATCAGCACAAAATCAGAGAGTATTAAGAGAAAGGATTCCTCCCCCCAGATTTCAGTCAGATAATCACTTCTATTTCCTCACAATAATTCCTTTTTGTGAAATGAAAATGATTTCAAAGAACATGAACTGACAATTGAAAGCTACCATCGATGCCCACAGGATGTCATACATCTCCCTTTCAGGAAATTAAAGCAGTTACAATAGCAGGCAGAGACAGTAAAATGACGATAAAAATGTATTTTGATTAAATTATTCTGCAATAGAACTAAAAGGAATCTAAAAGCAAAGTCAGATTATCATCCTCATCATGCCTGTTGAACGACTTGAACACAAAAACATTTCAAGATGAGCACTGAACTAGCTGCAAACATTAAAAGTCATCTTTTCCTCTCCCCTTCCTCTTCAGCTGTCATGCCATCATGATCAGCTTAAACAGCTCCACACAACTCAAAAAATCACCTGCAAAGAGGAGGAATCCCTTTTGAACACAGTATTTTCAGTAAATTATTAATGACTAACTATACCAAAATAATAAATGATTTATTCAGAACCCAGACATTGTTTTTAAAGAAAAATTTTAATCATTTATTTTTATCCTTATTTTTGTTTTTAGGTAAATTTTTTCCAGTGTCTTTGTAAATATCTTCTAACTATATCTTATGTGTTACATAGCCCGGTTTTGGCAGTAAGGGTGGGTGGCTGGGGCTGGCATTTGGCCAGTGTCAAATCAAGATATAATTTTTGGACCAGTTTTCTTTTTTGAACACTTTAAAATAATCACATTATTTGAGAGACAAAAAAATTTATTTGCTTTCACCAACAAATTTCTACAAACAGAATGGGAACTACAGTTTGAGAGAAGAATAGACAACAGCCGTAAACATTTGGTTTATTCAATATAATGACTGTGGCATTAAGAAATTATTTTTTCTCTTGCAAGAAACAAGAGTATTAACAACAAAATGTACCAAATTTGTACTTGCATAATGTGAGACAAAAAACCTCAAACAATTTGTTCAGCAGTGGCCCCCATGAAGGATGACAAAAAAGTTGGATTCTTGTCAAGCATTTTGCACGAAGATGGTCTATTTCAAAAATATATTACTTAGAGTCCCAAGCTGTGAATTTTAAAATCTCACATCTCAATAAATATCCCAGTTTTCACCATTGTTCCATACCCATAGCAAATTCAAACAGGCTATATGGGAACATCTCATTGCTTTTCCACATTTATGTATTTACTAGCTGTGTGATCTTAAATATCTACATAAACATTCATCTGCTTTGGTTTAGATTTGTAGTGGTGGTGTTCTTTTCACACTGCTGCTACTGGTGTGTTTGTTGCTTTATACTTTGCAAATCTCAGTCTTGAATCTTGCAGAACTAAAGCACCTCACTTTGTCAGAAAGCAGTTCAGAGACATAAGTTCTCAAACTATGTAAAACAGGATTCTGACTAAGAGCAAGACTAATGCTGGTATCAAAAGTCTCATGCAATGAGGTCTGATGCCATGGTTCTTCATGCTGCTGAGAAACAGATGTGAGAGATATTTATGGTTTTATATCAAGACTGCCATTTTACCACCACTGTGCAAGTATGTTGAAAGAATGACAGTAGCTTGAGTCCTAGAAACACCACAATGTGTGGGGCACCCCTGACTTCCTCTGAGGTGATGAATAGTTTTTCTACCTTCATAATTTATTTGAAAGAGCACTACAGGTACCTGAGCTACACAGAAGGAGAGAGAAAAAAGACTGAAGAGTGAGATTAAAGGCTATAGCATGTTTCTGTAAATTGAAAACGAAAAAAGCCAAAGAAACCAAACCAAACCAAATACCAAAATGAAAAAAAAACCAAAAATCAAAACCAAAACTAACTAATCACCCAGCCAAACAACAACCAAAAAACCCAGAAAAACAGAAAAACAAAAACCCAACCAACCAACCAACCAACCAACCAACCAAACCTCAAAGAAACAAAAAAACCCCAAACCAACCAACCAACCAACCAACCAGCCAAATAATAAAACAAATAAAACACATTTATTAGGTCAATTGATTATATGAACAGTTTGAAAGGAATGCTAGAATTCACCTCCACACCATGCAAAATACTGCTACAATAAATACTCATACATACAACAAATACAATAAGCAAGAGAAATGTGAAAAATCATCAAGTACCATTACCATGCTGTTGCCTCCATGTATTTATATGACTAAAGTGTGAAAAATACTATTTTCATATCAAACATTGGTTTTTAAATAACAATAATAATTTAAATAATAACACAATTCAGACTGATGAAAGTTCTGTTGTTTACCAGATGTATACAAGATATTTTATTCTGATATTTCCCTTACCCTTTGTTAGTTATTTTTGTGTTTGAGTTACACTAACAAATGTTTACAGTTCCTCTCCCTTTCCTATACTTCTGCTGTTGATGTGGACGGTGGTAGTACTTTTTAGCTGGTTAAATGAACACTGTTGTGATCAAAGAGAGACTTTCCTACTGACTGTTGTTCATCCCTTTCTACACGTTCCTAAATTACTCCTTTCAGAGATAGTACCTATCCCTGGCTCATTTTTTAGGAGTGGTGCAACATAGACCTCAGTTTATCAGTTTCTACATATAAACAATTAGAAAATGGCTATTGGAACCCTGTAATGCTTCCTGTGGTTAAGCTTGCCACAAAAGATCGCAGAATCACAGAATATGAGGTGGAAGGAACCTACAAGGATTACCAAGCCCTACACCTGGCCCTACACAGCACCATCCCCAAGAGTCACACCAAGTGCCTGAGAGCATTATCCAAATGATTCTTGAACTCCGTCAGGCTGATGCTGTGACCAGTCCCTGGGGAGTTGTTCCAGTGTCTGAGTGTAGGCTAAAGCAAAATCAAAAGAAAACTCAGTAAATAAGCAAGTTTAGATTCAAGTAATCTATAGAATAAAAATACTCGTTTGATATATTTTAAAGATAAATATATAATCAGATGGCACTAGATGGAAACAAACAGGACTGGAAAGCTATTTTATCCTTGGTGGTTGACAGTATCAGGAAGCAATAGCAAACAACACAAAGGAAGTCAAACATTTCTCTCCTGGTGAGAAATTCATAGCTGTGCCTCTTACCAAATCAAATCTAATCTGAAAATATCTGACTGTTAACATAAATACATAACCTCAGTATGTCATAATCCCACACCCATCCACCTACAAACCTGTACTGCCCAAATAATTCTTCCGCACAAAAATCATTTGTTGTATTTTTTTTGAAGTAGTTCCTTGCCTGAGGATAAGCTAAACCATAATCATAAGCATACATAGATTCAGCACCAAAGAGTGAGAAAAGAAAGCAGAATAAGAGCATGTTGTTCTTTTAAAGCAGAAACACTGAAGGGGTTATTATTTTATTAATGGTGCTCTCACTGACATTATTCTGGTGCTAGTTGAACAAACTGCCTTCTATTGTAATCTGTAGTGACACAAAGCTCTGCAAGAGACAGGATGCTTTGAAGAATTCCCATTTTAGATTACGTCTAGAAATTGCATGTTTAAAGCCGAATTTACGTGTTGAATGAAAATCTTTGAGACTGAACTGGCACATCAAACTGGTGCAGCTGTACACAATTAGAGAAAAATGTGGCTGCTGTTTCAAAGAGCCTTTCTTTTGTTGTAGTATATACTGTTGTTCATTTGTTTGGAAATACATCACTTATCTCCAACACATAGGACTATTTGTGAATTAAGAGCTGTTATTTCAAAAATATTACATAATCATTAAAAAACTATCCTACACCCCATAGGAGGTTTTTGGGTCAGAAACTGCTGTCTGGATCTAGATTTGACTCAGTTTAGAAAGCCTTCCAGTGGCAATGTTTTTTGAGGTTGGGGTTTTTTTGGGTTTTTTTCCAAATAATATTTTAGTCATGGTCAGAACTTCCATGTACTCCTTACCTTAGACAAAAAGCAAAAGGTTCTTCTCTGTGGCTGTATGATGTCTTTCTATTTCCTCATCTCAGAAGGTGTCGGCTTCACTAAGGATTCCCACTTAAATTGAGCAGCAGAGGACAGTGCAGACTGAATACAAATTTGTTCTGGAGAAGTGGAACAAGGTTAGTGAAGTGTGCAGTTGGCGAGATTGATGTTGATACCCTTCACTGCCAAGTGAAATGCCAATAATGCTTGTATAGCATTTTGTGAGGGCAATGGGAGTATTGATTCCTGAGCAATAATAAAGAATGAAGCTGCTCTCTCAGGTATAAAAATATTGGCAACTGTTACAAAGAATTGACTCACAGAGGCCTGAGTGTTGGCCTATCTTAATACAAATAATTCAGGCTTCAGAAGGATTTCAAGAGCAGCCAGGCATGGTCCTCAAGCACATTCTCTACTATTAATTTATCTGCAGCTTTCACAAGTGTCTCTGTCTATCAGCCAATTGGTCTTTGAGGTGCAGAGACAAAAATGGATTTCTGAAGGCTTGTTGGAAGACAATATGAAAAGCCAGCTGAACCATGAATTTTTAACATATAAAATAAAAAAAAAGTTACATTCATTTCTTGCCATTTTTATGAGAAAAAGCAGAACATATGGTTTCCATGCACTCCATAAATAAATTTAACATGCATTTCACTGGGAGCTGAGATTTCTAAGGTTAGTATTTTTATTACGTTGCTTAAAATAGCTTTACTCACTGAAAGAAGTGTAAAGCTCCCAGAACATGAAGTTATTAAAGGCTGTAGTACATCTTACGCATTCCCTAAAAATTTGCAGTATGCTGTCTGTGCTTAAATATGAACATTAAGTGTTTCCTGAAAAAGACTGAAGATTAGCTACCTTTTGTGGTATTGAAAAGCAAACACCCTTAAATGACTTCTCACTTCTAAAATTGTGTGGCATGCCTGTTCACTCTGTTAACTAATGGGATTCTACTCCATCACCAACTATCAAAAGTACAACAGAAATGGAAGCACTGGGAGTACATCAACACTCGTTACAAAAGCCATGATGAAATCCACACCATGGTGTAGAATTAGCTGTATTTCATTGGCATATGCCTCAGCCATGCTTAGTGTAATAATAAACATCTGACAGAATTGCTGCTGACTTGTGAACAATCAGTTTTCTTTCAATGGCTATTAGGTATCAAAAATCCATCATTATTATCTATTTTTTTTTAATTCAGCAGTAGATTTCTCCCACTAATGTTAGAGGCTTAATTTTTTTAATCAAGAAAACTATCAAAAAAAGGGGCAAATACAGTCATAAATAATTCCTAAAAATGAAAAACATTAATGAAGAATTCTAATTTCTGGACTTACCAAGTAATTAATGTTTAAATCCCACTTAAAACATGTCTATTGTAAATTGAACATCTTAAACCATTATGAAGTAACTTATTTTGCCACAAATATCCCCACTGAAATGAAATACACTGACTGGAAGGCTTTCGTCCTGGTTAAACTCTTCCTGATTCAAGCGCATAATGAATTTCTCAGTCTCATGGGCTCAGAAACCTTCACAAAGATTTCACCTCTGTCTTTCAGATCTGCAGAGAAAACTCATTTTCTCTGAATAAATGAATAATCAAATGGGAAGATCATACAATTTGAAAAAGAAGGGCAGGTGGCCAGCGCTGGGTCCAGGCTAAATGAAAAGACAATATGGCTGGTGGAGAACCACAGGAGAAATTGCCAGCATCCATGACTACTGAACTACTAATGCCTTTGGATGATTACATATTAAAAAACCCAATGGAGTTATGCATAGTTGAAAAATATTTGAAAAACTTATTTTTAACAAGACAAGAAGGTACTGGATCAGAACCACGTGAAAGAAAGAATATTAAGGAAACTTGATTCAAGAAACAATTTGTAATTCCTTTACACTCAATAGGCCCTTTTCTATGCTTTTTTAGACATCCATCCATCGATTATGCCAATAAAGGAACACAGTCAAAGGAAGCCACAGCTTCTGTCATCTGGAAGAAAATGCTCCCTTCTACAACTGATACACTTTGGCATTCATAACCCTGACCCACTCTTCACTTTACCAAGCCAAAAACTGGCTGAGAAATTATTTCTTTTTAATGGTTTGTCGCATATAAGATAGTTGTCTCTTTACTCAGACCCCATCCAGAATTCGACAAGTAATATCTTTATTTTCTTACATATATTAAACAACACTTTTGATAGACCTTCACTTTTGCTATGACAGTAAGGCACTAAAGTGGTCTACTACTTGTTTCTCTCTCAGATGTAAAGCCTCTCATCTTACTAAAAGCAATTTTGTACATGCACATATATTCACCCAATCAGCTTCTCTTTCCTTCACCCTCACAGCTAAAAATCTCTCCTATTAGCTAGAGTACGGGGCAGTTATAATGTAGATTTCCTTTATATTATGCAAGTAAATAAATATCCATTATCTGTCATTACTTTTGACTACTCATTATTGGCATCCAAAATCTGCAACAATGCTTGATCTTTATTTTCATCATTTATTTTTATGTAAAGAAAATTCACTAGAGTAAGAAATTATTCTTCCAATTGCACATCATTTTGTGTCTATTAACATAAAATTTCACCTGCCATCACGTTGCCCATTAATCTATAACAGTAATCTCATCTCTGGTGATCATAAATCACTCAGTATCATTTATATGTTTCTTTTCTGCTTTCTTTCTTCTTATTTTTCATAGCTATATTAAGATATACTAGTCCTAGAAAAGGCAAATGTGGTAAAGGTTTGAAAAGACAGGTCATATATGTTTAGAGATATGACCTGCTTCTTAGCATTTTCTTTAGAAAAGATCAGGAAGTGCCATTTCTTGTGACATTCAGTTTCTCAAAAAGGATCTTTCAGAGCCTTTGGTTCAAGTTTCCAGATGGCAATGTAATACAGAAGAAGAACAAGAGTAAAATGAAGATTAATCTCCATGTGTGTGATAAGTGCTGAGAGCACTGCAGGATCTGTCTGGTAAAAATCCACTGTGTCAGAGCTGGGGAAAACAAATGACCAAATTGATATAAAGATGCTGAGTTTTGCCCTTTGAATTCTGAAGGCTATTTCTGCTGATTAGACACTGGAGAACCATAAAAACAGTAAACATCAAAAGTTGTGCTATTTTGTCTTGCATTTAAATGCTGCTGTCATGTTTTGCTTCCTTTACTTGCCAAGATTAGACTTTAGTACTCAAGCACAACCTAGATGAGATCTCAGTGCATTCACAAACACTAACATTTTTTTCTCCTTTCACCCTTTAGTCTTTCAAGTACTCTGTCCAGTGACTTTAGAGAAACCAGTAGGAGGGAAGAAAAACTGTTTCAATTTGTTTTTTGTTTGTTTGTTGTTTTTTTTTTTTTTTTTTTAATACGTCCACTTCTGTTCTGCATTAAGAACAATTCCCTTCTGCAATTTGTTGCACAAAGCAATTGGTGATGGACTGAAGATACTTAAATTCCAGCTAAAAATTCACTTATAAAGTGAATTTAGTTATCTCGAGAGGTATTGGACTGAATGCCCCAGAGACTGAACTCATTGACTTATTCACAGGACTGCTACTGTGAAATATGAAATAGTGCAAGTTGTCCCACTAGAGTGCTCCAAGCCTGACCTCCCAGCATGACCTATGAGGGGAAGATTAGTTCAGCTTTTATGTTCATTTAGGAAAGCACTCCTTTCACTTTAATCAATGGCAAAACCTCTTCTGAATTCAATGAAGGTTTGATCAGATCTTTGTCCTGTAAGAAAGACACTGTGACCACTGAACAGGCCACAGACACAAAATATCAGGAAGATATGATAAAATGTCTATGGACACATGCAGTGAATGTGATAATCATACTCCTGGGCACACTGCTCAGGTCTTCGTACAAGTGTACAGGTGGTAAAGGATCATTATCTGAGTGCTTTAGACCTATACTTGCGTTTTTTTACATCTTAAATTCATTATAGAATTTAACTTCAAATATATGCTTTGTTTTTTGCTACCAAAAGAAGAGAAGGGAATCTTGAACCAATATATTTGATGCTACCAAACATCTGAATTTGGCAAAGTAACTCGGTTCCTACTTTGATGTGCTGTCACTCCCATCTTTACAGGTATGTGAAATGGGAGGTAATAACAGCTACCCAATTAGCAGACGAAAAAAAGATACAGATGTGCAAGAAAGGTAATTTGGGTTTTTACTCCAAATTTTTGAGTAAGAGATATCTTCAATGCCAATGGTATCATATTTGCTGACAAAGCCACATATTTGTGTAACAGACCCCTTTGAAACAATAATATTCCTTCATGCAAGTGCACTAGGATTTGTCCACTATGCTAAAAATAAAAATATTTTAAATGTATGGTAATCTATATTTATTTAGATGCTAAGTGCAGTGATAGCTACTTTATTCTACAGAAAACCCACTGGTGGATATT
This sequence comes from Onychostruthus taczanowskii, assembly GCF_017590055.1. Classification (NCBI taxonomy): domain Eukaryota; kingdom Metazoa; phylum Chordata; class Aves; order Passeriformes; family Passeridae; genus Onychostruthus; species Onychostruthus taczanowskii. Next base: position 256,975 of record NW_024499507.1, read on the forward strand.
CAAGTTTCCTGAGTTCTGTTTAATTTTCATTACAAGAGCCAGGATGCAAATTACATGTTTTTAAGCATGGTAACAGAAGAAATCTGGAAGCAGAAACCTTGTCAGTCACTGACAACAGGCCCTTGAAAATAGAACTACTGAGAAAAACTACTGCACTCTGAGAAAGGTTTCTGCTAGCATTTGGGAAAGGAAACAGGGTGATCTTTGTTTCCAAGGCCCAATTTCCCAAAGTGTCTACATGAACTAAGCCCTTTGCTAGGTTTTGGTTTGGTTTTTTTTTGTTTGTTTTTTTTTTTTTTTTTTTTTTTTTTTTTTTTTTTTTTTTTTTTTTTTTTTTTTTTTTTTTTTGGTTTTTTTTTTTTTGTTTTTTTTTTTTTGTTTTTGTATTTGCCACTTTACACTATATCTTGACACCCAAGAGGTTTTAAAATACTTGAAAATACAAAAGATTTAGCTGATATTGTCTTATACCTCTGCTTTACTGCTTCTGTAAATTTCACTCTTATTTTAATTACTCAAGCATTATTGTCTGCTGTTCTTCCTACTTTTATCCTAGATTTAAATTACTCCTCCCCTCTTATATAAATTTATCAACACTGATACTTTTCTTCTACTGAACACAGATTAGCACATCTAGGGCTTCTACCTATATGTCAGTACTCTGTCACTTAGTTCAGCAGCAGCAGCAGGCCTTGTATACAGATTCCTACTGAACATTGGATTAATTTCTACTGAAACTGATATAGCCAACTGAAGTGGTTTCTTTTAGCAGCTCAAACTATTACTCTAGCTAGCCTGATGGCAGCTCAAAGTTGGATTTTCAGCCCTAACTACTGATGTGACATCCACATAAAATTTTCACTGGTGTGCTCTCAGACATTTAAGACAAATTCATGAGCTGTTACTGAAGATTCAGCCACACAGGAAGCAAGGAGGTATCCAAAATTATGTTCACTACAATGAAGCTGAAGATGAGAGACAGCAACTTCTGTCTATTTAGTTATTCCCTTGCAAACATAAGATCAAAGCTCCCCATGCCAACCAAGCGGGGATACTCAAAATTCAAGTCCGTAAAAACCACATTAGACTTGAGAAAAGATTTATAACTCTGAAATTTTGCCAAACTGCTAAAAGCTGAGGCATGAAGATAGAAGAACACACAGAACTTGACTGAACACCCACAGAAATCAGTGGGAGACTTTCCACACATTTTAGTCAGTAACAGCTGAAGCCATCCAACACATTTCAGAACTATTAGTATGATTTTTTTTTTCAGTCTCACAAGTTAAGTAAAATGTTCAAATGCAAAACTACACCTCAGTGTGAATTAAGAGGAGTGGAAAATACAGAGCTTTTATGTAACACACATTTTTGACACAGGAATGTAGATATATCAAAACCTTCTTCTTCTAAGAAGACAAAGTGAAGTTAATTAATCATTCCCTTTTATCATCTAATTCATATCACTGAAAACAAAAGAATCCTTAATAATACAAAAGGATTGCAAGTAAATATACTTGCCTTTAAAATACGTATCATCACACGACATGGTCACAAAATTTCGTAAGTACATAAATGTGATGTGTAGAGCATTCCATGAGCATATAAAAAATGACTCTGCTTCAAAAATGTTAGACTAATTAGACAGTAGATACATAAGGAAGTGGGAGGGAGGAGAGTGAATTGATGAAATCATTGAAAAGAAAAGGTAAAAAGCTACAAACACATTTTGCTAGCCCCGTGACTCATAATTTTCTTATGTATATAGACATGCTTCTACTCACTGGATGAGCAGGCCAACATTTATAATTTTCTCAAGTTGTGTGTCTTCACAAGTCATTCAGAAAGAGTGTGAAGGGTTGTCAGACTGCTTCAGGAAGTGGGATGAAGACAAACAGGGCCATATGGAAGAATTTATGAGAGCAGAGAGAGGAGAATATTGAAACAAGCTTGCAATTCCTTTCCTTGGGTCAAAAAAAGAGAAACTAGAAACAGCAGGTGAAAGTACAGAAGTAAATGGGTGTACAGAATCATACAAGACCTTGAGGCAAAATCACGGCCTTTCAAGCCAGGTACCAATGGAGATGGCCAAAATATGAGTTTGAAGCTACATCTTTGAAATTGCACATAGTATTTGTGTTTGTAGCCCCCTCTATGGACTTCCAGGCTAGGAAGAGTTATTGGAAATTGCTGCACTATAAAAGTGAAGGATAAGGCTTTCAAACACAAATGTGGCGTGGAATTTTGTTTATACAGCAAGAGAGAAATACAGCAAGAAATGCTGGTACATTAGGGAAATGAATTAATAATTAATTACTTATAAATGAGTCAACAGCTCTTTACAATGACACATAATTGTAGGGCAAAAAAATTTATTACCAAAAGATCACTAACAGCTTCTAATATGTTGGTTATTCCAGAGAGAAAACAAGAGTGTTTTAAAAAAAAAGTCAGTTAGATACCTCTTAGCTTATAACTGTCACATAAACAGTTTGTGAATGGGTAAAACCCAGTTTTCTAAAGTAAACTTCCACTCTCCAGTTGTTGCTGTTGTTAGCAAAGCAAGCAACCTGGTTATGCAAAATGAAACAAAAAACCAAAACAAAACAAAAAGACAAAAAACCAACCAAACAAACTTTTTTTTTTTTTTTTTACCAACCAAACAAAACCCCCAACCATTAAATCATTACAGTTTGGATAGGTATTTCTTTAATCAGAAAGACCAAAAATTGTTACTGTTTAAATGAAACAAAGATATCACCTTTTCCTAATATTACACACCAAAAAGAATCAATGTAAAAAACATGATAAAGGAATAAGGAAATATTATGTTGTTGTCCACATAGCTGGAAGTCATTTGCTATTTTGATGATATAAAACTGGCAAAGACATGTAGAATTAAAATAGTATATTACTTCTTTGAAGACAGCATTGACTTTAAGAGTACACAACTATGTTATGCAGAAAATCATATTAATGCCTCATACTACATTTTCACCTTCAACTTCAGAAAGTTTTTGCTAGCAGAAGAATAAGCAGAGTCCTATAAAATTCCAGTGTTGCTTTTTGCTAATTATTTACGTTCCATATGCTTTATATTCCCCATTTATGCACACATAAGAATATTAAATTGCTGAAATTTTAATTACTGGCAGCATTGAATTCCAAGGTGAAATATGTATCACTGTATCAAAATCAGTATAAATAGATCTGATTATGGGAAAGAATGTGAATGGGAAGATGTGAAAGAGTGAGCAAGGGGGAATACCTTTTGTGCTGTCAAAGAAAGCCTGGATTCACAAAATAACATGCTGACAAAAAAATACCATCCATTTATTCCTCATTTCACACCCATTTCTTGACTTTCCACTTGCTAAATTCACACTTACTCTATTTTAAGAAAAAACTTCAGCACAGTAGCTAAAATATTGACTGTTGATTGTCTTGAACTCTAACCCTAATTTATAAGAACTAGAAGGACTATTCTCCTGTGTGCAGTTTCAGCAAAATGCTCCATTATATTGACACACTGGGGTAAGACATGGACCTATCAAAAGCAAAGACTGGTCTTGAGCTCCAGGAGTATTTTCAGGTGAATCAAGCAAAACCAGGCTCAGAATAGCATATAAGTGACCTTTATATAAGTACAGGTTCACTTTTTAAGGAAAAAAAACACTAACAAATGCAGAAGTGGATTTCAGTAAACAAAAGTTAATAGCTCAGTCCAGCAAAGACCAATATGGTCAGATGAAATGCTCACTTTCAACACACTTTTTTGGGTTTTTGTTTAAGCACCATCTGAAAACCAGGGCTGTTTTGTTGGGATTTTTTTGCGCAAACTGCCTTACCATGCTAGCCCAAAGCTACTTCTGCAGGACTCTGACACTTCTTCTCATGGGCAATGGCATATTTGTATTAGTTTAGCCTATACTCACATAAAGACTTGCACAGTTATAGCTAATGCTAACTGTCTTCATCGCTTAAAATTATTTTATATAGAAAACCAGCAATATATAACTAGTTGACTAGTCAGTAAAGTGTCATAGATTTAATCAAACATAAAAAGCATACCAGGCTATACAAGAGCCATACACACAAACAAATCTATTAATTTGTTGGTGGCATATTAAAAATTGTGCTCTGAACTTTGTACATTGAAATTTAAATAAGCATTGTTAAGGCTACACAGGTTGAGTGGTTATGGGAAAACTGGGTAGCACAAGATGCCAAAACAAGCAATGAAACTCTGCAGATTAAGACCAGTTAAATAAGCACAGAGAGGTAAGACAAAAGTTATGTGAGCTGGCTTATTTATTACGGCCAATATGAGCCATGAAAAATAAAACAATATAATTATTTCTCAAGAAGTCAAGGTAGTTGCATCAGCACTTACACAGAGCCTGGGAAAGCAGCAATATAAAATGGCAGGAAGCAAAGCCAGGTGAAAAAGATCAAAGTGCACAGTGATGTGCTGTAGAAGGTATGGCTGTCAGAATGAAAAACACGATACAGAATTGTACAATGATAACAACTGTGCTAGAAAGCATTATGTTTGCTAATGCAGTAATACTTACAATATCCTATCCATTATTCAGACTGAGTCTACTTGCAGTGCCAGTACACAGAAGTACAATTTTCTGGAAATCAGGCATGTTTCACTAACTTGCACATTCTTGAAATATTAGGCATAAAATTTACTCCCAAGCAACAGTTGCAAATTAATCTAGTAGACTGTTAAGAAGAGGTTAAATAAGAGAGGTTGAACTCCAGAATATCATGGAAAATGAGACATCTGAAAGGAGAGGTTTATTTAAGCACATAATATCTGAGCTAACCAGCACAGTGGCAACTCTTGTTTTCTAAAAACCTCAGTGGATCCCTGAGACCTAGCAGAGGATTTGTTAAGACCAGTATGTCATGACTTTTATTGCTTTTGCTGTAAGACTGCATGAATGAAAACTTAAAATTAAGAGTCTTAAAATTTCTTTATAAAATACATACATCTATTTTGATTATAGGATATTTTAAGATCTACTTCACAGAAAAATCAGCCCTATTTAATAAATCAGTTGACTAGGAGTGGAATGGAGCATAGTAGAGTCATAGACTTTAACTCCTTTTAGAAACTGTATAAACCACCTTGTGATAACGTTCCAAATATTTAGTCATTCTTCATTAATAATAATACAATATTTGCTCAAATGCTTAAGTGACTCCAGAAATTAGGAGATATGGAATCAGTCTCGATGTCTACTTAAAAAAACCCCTTAAACTTAACAAACAAAACATTTGAAATGTATGTAACACAGCACTGCCTGTGCCAAAATCAATCCCCTCGTGTTTCTTATTTTTCAATTGAGGCATCCCACATCTCCTTGCATGAGAAGATATGTGAAGCTTGTATCTGAATCCACATACAAATTCAATAATTTTTCTAGACCTCACTCATTTTGAAGGGTGTCAGGGCCAAGGAGAAATACAGAGAAGGAAGCAAAATTCTGCATAAAGAAACAAGGGATTTCTGCAATGATAGCATGAGGATTTTTACACTATGCAGATTAGACAGTATTCACACAAATTACACTTGGTGTGTTTTGCACTGAAAAAGGAATTCGGGAAAGGAGAAATGTTTTGAATGCTTAGAGTAAATGGAAAGTATTTCTGTCTAGGAATTACACAGGATTTTACTTAATTGATATTGAACTACACAAGGTTACTGGCCAAATAAAAGTTCTCTATAGGATATTTGAAGGCACAATTCTCCAAAGGCACTACTTTCAAATGATTGGGAAATGCTGAAGTACCTTAGAATACTTGCATGCCTTTGGCTTTAATATTTGCAGATATTGAACGCGCACTTTGACTGAACCCATTCAAGAAATCCTCGGTATCCATACACACAAAAAACATATCAAATATCACTTACTGTGCAAGCTTTCATTTACAAAGCATAGCTCCTGAAAATATGTTTAATTCTGAGACTGTTTTATTAAATTTTTTAAAAATACTCTCAGAATAACACTTTTATTACCTCTGTTTTCACACCGTCGAGTTTTACATATTGGAATCCTCCTGAGCAATAATGAAATCACTGTTAAACAACTCTCCATCACTAATAATTGAAACCCTGGACTTGACTTACACTAACTATGGACCAGCAAATATTCCACAATTAGGAAAAGTCCTCCTTGGAATCCTAGCCAGAAATGGACTGAGATTATCATATTCACCCCTTCATTATACTCCTCTGCACAATTCTCTGAAGATCACGTTTGGAACTGATGCAAGTTCATGGCAAAGGGAGTGGTGTTTTTGAAATTTCTAATTAGTGTTATAAAAACAGTCATAACTTAATTACAGAAAAGCTTCAATTTAATTTGTCATAACAGATTCAACTTGTAACAGAGGTAACAACTACGTTTAAGCATAGTGCACACTCTAGTATATGTCTACATGACTATAAATGAAATTCAGCTGAGGAAATCTCCAATAATTCAGGTTTCTCTCCTAAGTTCAAACATGTACCACCAGCAACTGAGCAAATATTTGGATCCCCTATCCAAAGTATTTTCCATCCACCTGGATCTCAGGACTTATAGTCTTTGAAAGAACAGCACTCCAAAGTTAGGTCAACTTCAATATCAGCATGATATAGATAAACACAGATCTTATTTCCCTAATCTTCTAATATTGTTTCACTCTAGATGAAGGTGAACTCTGTCCCTTTGCTTAGCTGTAGATAGAAATCTAACTGCTGAACTGGAAGTACAAGAGGTTGTTAACATATGGTAACTGGCCACAGCCTATTTCCAGGAAGGGGGTGTATATTTATCTGTGTAAGACGAAAAGGCAGAAAATAGGACATGCTGAAATATTTTTTCAAGATGCATAAAAGCAGTAGAAGCAATTAAGAAGATGACATTCATCAATCAAAGAACAAAAGATTCAGAAATATTTGACACCTGAAAAATGTTCCATGACTCAGTATGGAAGGAATGGTCAGAGGAAATAATTAAAACAGATATGATAAAAATCGACTTTCAGGGAAACTGTACAGTAGTTCAAACTACCTGCTTCTGTTTTGAAAACTTTTGAAATACTGAGGTATTGTAAGAGCATTGAAATATTGGCAATGTTTAGGCATGCCAGCAGATCTCAAAACACCTCTCAAAAAGGAAACATGAGCAATCCAATGATTTTTTTTTCTTTATCCTTTTAAGGTAATGAGCACACAATTTGCAACAGTTGCATTCCACTGCAAACTTCTAAAGTAAATTAAAGCAATGGTCTCTACTGGCTGTCACACCAACTTCATCCCTCAAGTCAGTCCACCTCTTACAGAGTATAATTTGTTTTGTCATATATGTCAGTATAAAAGATTAGTGCATTCCATGCCCACACACTTCGTGCTCAAGAGACTCCTTAGCTTATACAGAGCCTAGGATCTGTTTAACTTACAAGATTGAACTGGACAAATCCCAAGGACATCATGGCTACAAAATAACCAAACACTTGGATCTGAAAAAGAATAAACAGTTTTCTAAATCAATTTCAGAAGCTTAAAATAGTTTATTTAAAATTGATCTACATTTACTTCAAAATAATATCTTTTTTTGTTTTCATTTTTTTTTCAAATGAATAATATTCCTTTTCTCAAAAGCCCACATGGGTTAAATATACAATTAGATAATAAAAGGGTGCAGTAAATTATTTTTTATGTGGCTGTTATTTGATAGTCTTTATACTAACATCCACCATGCTAATGTACTGATAATCTCAGTAATTTGCATCTCCCATGGATATTGATGGCACCGTTTGGAATTACAGTAATTCCACATGTCTCTCAGCAAAGAAGAAAATTAATATTCAGCAATGATTTTACAACTAATGGGATGAGTAAGAGTAAGGCATGTCATACTGTAATGCACATAAACTTATGCCTCTATTGAACACAGTCCAAAGGATAATGCAATTACTTACAAAGTCAGCTTTGCTGCGAATAGATATAGCCTGTAACTTAAACATACAAACAAAAGCCTATAAATATATGCTTTCTACAAAGATGAGTACACAGCTCTAAAAGATGGAAGACATCCCTAGACAAATTGGAATAGGAAAGGCCACAATATTCCTGTTTAATTAACTGTTCTAGAAAGAAGTACTCCGGATTTTCACATTTGCATTTGGTAAATTTGACTTTCATTAATACAGTCTTCTCTGTGAGTTATTTTAAAAAACTTCTTTTCATGGGTTTTATCTTGCATAGATGTATTCATGCAGTTGAACCATAGAGAGGAAATGAATGCATGAAGAGCTAATTATAGGTATAACTAACAGCTTCACTGGTACCATAAATAACAGGATAGAATCTGAATTATGGTGTTTGGGGTCAAGAAAAGCTATTGGATTTTTAAAAAATAATATCAGCAAACAAACACTTTTCAAGGAAACACTAGACTAAGAAGACAGAATTACTCCAGGGTAGGGGCCAGAGGTTGTGTTCTTAATGATGATGTACCTTGATACTCTACACACTGACCTGAAAACTTGCGAAATACAGTGTAATTGGCAAAAAACTGTCATTTTGAACCCAAAAGAATGCTAAATGCCATTGTTTCACACTAGAGGTCACCCCCAGTAAAAAAATATAATTGTAGCATCTTTTATTTTTTGCCTGTAGCTGGTACAGTATTGAAAGAGGGTCCTCTGTAGTAGAGATGTAGGAATGTAGGATTTTTTTGTTGGGGTTTTTTGGGTTTTGGTTTGGTTTTGTTGTTTTTTTTTTTTGTTTGTTTGTTTTGGTTTCGTTTTTTTGTTTTTTGTTTTTTGGTTTTTTTTTTTGTTGTTTTTTGTTTTTTGTTGTGTTTTTTTTTGTTTTTGTTTTTGTTTTTTTTTTGTTTTTTTGGTTTTTTTTTTTTTTGGTGTGCCAATTTTTGGTGCTTTTACTCACCAATTCAGTTGAGTAAAAGCAAACCTCATTAAACAGGCTTCACCTTTCATTACTGTACAGAACCTGTCTTTTTTTCCTCATACTGAAAAAGCTTTTTTTAAAGAAACCACATATTTGACTTTAGGGATTGTCTGTTAATAAACAATATAATCACATTTCAATTGAAGAAATGTTCTACCTCTCATAATATTTTTCATTTTTTCACTTTATTAACAAGGGTCAGCATTGTTGTTTAGGTATAGCAGCATACACGTACACAAAATGTTTGACAATAAATTGCATTTGAGAAAAAATAGAGTCTCTATAGTACTGAAAGTGAGTATACCTTCACTACTACTCATAATTAGAATTTAAAAAAAAATACATGTCTATGTCACTGCAAGCATTAAGATTAAAGATTTAGGAGGATTTGAAAGAGAAAGAACTTCATATCAGGTTGATGTTAAGATCAAGATAGAGCTGTTGTAACTATTTGCACGTATCATTACTGGATATACGATCTTTCATCTCTACCCAGGATTTCAAAAATTAATGTTTGAAAATGGTTAGAGACACAAAGGTTAGAAATGCTGTATTTATTTATTTATTAGTATCTGTGCAACCAGATGTTTGTACTGAATATAATTAAGAAACATTTTTAACTCCTCTGTTGCTCTTTAAAAATGACAGGTATTAATTGATAAAGACATAAATCATTATCGTTTTCTTACCAGAGCTTAAAAATTTACTTCTTATCAGGTTTTGCTTCATTCCTCCAGTTTCTTCTGTAAGGCACCCTTATTCACAGGAGAGATGTAGCTAAAATTTACCTGAAAAAGGCAACTGCAGCAAATGAAAAGAAACTGACACGATCAGGCCACTTCACTGGGTTTTGCTTACTATGTTCTGAATACCTAAACATGTTGCATGTGCCAAAGCACCTTGAAGAGTCAGTGAACCATAACAGTTACCATTTCCCTGAATACTCTAGAAAATTACCCATCTGGCTTGCCCAGATTTTCCTGCTTTCTTTGTATAAGGTGCTTCCTGCCCAAAATAGATGACACATTGCACCTCTGAAATGCTGTGTGATAATATGCTACATCACATACCCATGCAGTTCATTTCTAAATACCTACAGCAAGACTTGGGGAACAGCAAGAACAAAGCAAAAATGCGCCCCAGTGTACTGGACAGTAACTATAGGAATGTAAAATCTTGTATGATATGTTTGTCAGCACAAGTGTTCTTTTGTTCCTGTCAGCTCTTGAATGCCTTTATGTAGGACAAATTTCTATAATTTAGGGTTTACTTGATGTGAAATAAATTAATACATTTTATTTTTCTCTTTAAATGGCAAAGTGATGTCAGTACTCTTCAAGAGATTTTTATATTTCATTACAGAAGAAATCATTACACAAATATAACATGACAAAGAACTAAAAATTTTGTTTTACCTTATAGGAGTTTGCATAGAAAACAGTATTTGGAAGGAAATTTTTAGGAAAAAATCAGAAAAACTCAAACCTACTTTACAAGGTTCACAAGCTCAAAGGGAATTATAAAAATAAAAGGACATGAAGACACAGACTTTAAAGAAGTATATGCCAAAAATATCCCACAAGCCAACAATTGTTACTTTATTTGCTAAAAATTCCTAAGCAATTTTGCATAATGAGCACACAATTCAAATATTTGATACAGAAGTGACTTATAGATACGATCCTTTATATACCAAAACCAACAGGACAAGATACACATATAGAATAAAATGTTTAGCAAGTTATTATGCATGAGGGTCAGTCTCTGATGGGATCTTCTGCAAGAGACTCAACCAGCTTATATGGTTCAAGCAAGAATTACCTTAAAATAATCGGGCTATGGTTCTTCATGTCTGTCATTTTAAGGTCTAAACAGAAACAAAGTAGTCAGCAAAGTAAGATTATGAAGTCTGACTTTTTATTTAAGTGTCTTCTACATGTTTTCTTGGTTCTGACAAGAGAAAATAATTAAACTCAACTTGAGAAATTCCAGAAATTCTGAAATCCGAATGTTTTGATGGTTCTAAAGGCCAAGTATGATATCCAAGTTTACAAAACACAAAAAACTGTGTCCTTGCTTCTCTCTTTCTGCAGGAGCATAGGCATATTTTCTGTTTCATTTTAGTGATTCAGTCACCAACTCTAGCACCGCAATTGTGGTGTAGGAAGCTGCACTCTTGCAACTGTACCTTGTCACTGTCATGAGTCTGACATGACCACTCTGACAGTGCAGACATCTCATTTCTGGTACCAAGCTTCCTCACTGAGACTTAGCCACCAGCTCCTACAAAGAACTGAACTGCACAGCACAGGAATTCTCTGGCAGCTGGTAGAAGGCAAATGTGAAGACACCTGAGCATCATGCAACTCCAGGAAACAGCCTCATCTTGGGAATTCTGCCTACACACAATCCATTTTTACTGACTGGCTTCAAGAACAACCTTTATAATTTATACCTATAAAAATATGTATGCTTGCTTATATATATATATATATATATATATGAACATTCAGGCATACAACATATCAGCCCTGGGATGACTAAAGCCTTCTTGCATGTACTGTTGACTGTCTGGAAGAGGGTACAGATGGAACAGAAGAGACTATCACGGAACGACTTCTCTGGCAGAAATCTTGTTACCGCAAGAGAATGAATCAGTTCTTCCAGATGGTCTGAAGAAACAAATATATGAGAAGGAGAGAAAGACAAATACAGTTGCAGAAAAGCGCAGGCTGAGAGAAAAACAAGCAGCTTTCACCTTCTTCCTGATATAAAACAGCAGCTGAAGGACAGTGTCTGTTTTGGTGACAGGGAAGAACAGAACCATAAGCAGAGAAGAGCAGGATGTCTTTGGTACAGTTGAAAGCATCTAGGAATTCAAAGGATAATAATTTGTGTGATTGAAATGGCAGCTGTTAGTGTTTATTCTATGAAGTTATTCACGTAACGTGCTACTTGTTAAAAAACAAATCCAGGAGTAGAATTTGGGGCCTGGAGCAGTGGAACAGCTTGCCCAGAGAGTTTGTGGTCTCCTTCTCTGGAGACATTTAAGAACCATCTGGACACAACCCTGAATAATGTATTCTAGGGAACCTTGTTTAAGCAAGGAGGTTGTTCAGGATGACCTTTGGTGGTCCCTTCCAATCCTACCTCTTCTATCACTGCGTGACAGTCTAAACCTGAAGTGGAAGAAAAAGGTAAGGTAAGACAGGAGGAAATTAGGTTGAGTTGAATCAAAGCAGGAAGAAAACAAAGAAAGTGGCAGACTTCTATGAAGAAAGGCTAAGGGAGCGGAGGCTGTTCAGAGAAGAAACGGCTCCAGGGAGACCTTGTAGAAACCTTCCAGTACCTAAAGCACACCAGAGAACTGGAGAGGGACTTCTGACAAGGGCATGTAGGGATAGTACAAGGGACAATGGCTTTAAACTGAAAGACAGTACATTTAGATTGGACACCAGCAAGAAATTCTTCATTGTGAGTGTGGAGAGGCAGTGGAACACATTGCCCAGAGAAGCTGTGGATGCCTCGTCATTGTAAGAGTTCAAGGCCAGGCTGCACGGGGCTCTGAGCCAGCTGGTCTAATGAAAATTATCTCTGCACATGGCAGAGGGATTGGAACTATATAATCTTTAAGGTCCCCTCCAACCCAAACTATTTGATGATTCTGTGCTGGCCACTGCTGGAAACTAAAGTGCCTAAAGCTTCAATCCAATATGAAAAACATGATTAGTGAGGCCTAGGATGTTTTACAAGACCAGCTAATAACATACTGAAACTGCAGAAACATAATTTGTATGCACAAAAACCAGTTAGCAAAGAATGGAAAACACTCAAAAAGCAGACCACTTTTCATTTGTTGTAAGTGAAGAAAAATAGAAAAAGATGAAAAATATGATCTTTCCTTAAAAAAAAATTTAAAAAATCTGTATTTGAAAGAAGATACAAGAAGAAAACTAAGCAGCTGCATCCGAGATCTCAAGACATACATCTCATACCAATGCATCTTTTCAATACTTCTCAAGCCTAATTTTCACATATTTGTTTTTCAAACCATGGTACAGATTATAACGTGGCAATAGTATTTGATTCAGGGTGATCAAAAAATCCTCAACCCTCTCTACAACTGATTTTATATAGAAACATTAAAATAGCTGGTTTTCTTTGCAGTAGAGTGTGTGAAACTGACTAAAGTACCAGTAGCAAACCAATAGAACACATATACCAGTTGACTTCTCAACTTTATCTCTTTAGTTTACCTTGCTGTTTGACAGGTGGTTTTTAAAGTGATGTTAACATATTACACTGTTCTTGTGTAACCTAGACTACACTATGGGGGAGTTTTCTGCTGCTCTAGTCCTAGATGATGGCTCAAAAATCAAACATTCATGAAAGACGCTCTAGCGGTTCAAAAACAGGAAAAATTATATTCTGTATTTCAGTCCTCTGGAAGAGTACTGAAACAGCAGTAGAACATCATTACAGCAGATGCCATCATGGTTGTGCAGAAGGAGGAAAGCACAACAGCACAAATCAAGTATTTGCTCTTTCAAATTAAAGCTCTAAAGAAAGTGCTTAACAGATCATTGCTGAGTTCTTGAACACCAGCAGTCTGATTTACAGCAAGAACTCACGTGCCTTTGCATCGTTTTAACTTGGGGAAAATAAGGCATGGCACAGAGCTAGACTGAGTAACCAGGAACAGGACTCTCATGCTGGTTTTACCACACGGAGTATGTGTGTTTGATAATTCCTTAAAATGCTTTTAAAAATGTATCTGAGACTTAATGTTTAACCGCCATGCAAATGTACTGACCTTGTTGATCACAATACACTTACCCTTGGGTTCATATCTAATTTTATTTAAAATTACTTGGGAATTTATTCAGTTCAGATGTAGAAATAAATAATCATTGTTTTCTTTTATTTGTTGTATTTGTGCATGTTCCTACAACTGTTTTTCATCAGAACTCCCCTAACAGCCTGTCCTGACTAAGAAACTAAAACACTGCAGAAAAAATGCCAATAGAGGAAAAAAAAAAAAAATGCTTGGTAGAAATTCAGAAACAGGATACATCCAGGGTGTGATTACATGCATTCCAAACTCTGATGTCCCTTTTACCTTTTGTTCTTCCCTTTGTTTTTTTCTCTCCACACTTCCAGCTATTTTTATCATTCTGCTCACTGCCAAAAAGGTCTGTCCATTTAGAAACCAACATGCATCTACCTGACCCTGTTCCAGAGTCCTTCGTTTGACAAGGAACAAGAGCAAGCTGTTGGCTCAGCATCAACAGTAGACTTTCAAGTCATCAGCAGTAGGAAGAAAAAATAGATTTGAGCCCTATTCAGTTGGAAACCATCACCTCTTTAACATTCATGTTTGCCTGCTAGTTCTACATCTTGAAGTCCAAACCAGCCTCAGATTCAAACTTTGCCTTTAATTTAAAGTAATATTTACTACAAAACTAGGAGACAGAATATTTTAGGACATCTGGAGTGAAGGACTACCAGAATGTAAAGTCTGGTTTATACACCACTACTACTACTACTACTACTACTACTACTATCTGAAAAGCAGCTTTGGACTTCCATTCAGTTGCTATATTTGTTTGAACCAATCCCTTTTCCTCCACATACATTAAAAAGGAAACAAGAAGTAAGAATTCCCCCCAAATAAAGTCCAACTATATTATCATACAGTTTTCAACTCACAGCAAGTCATATTCACATGCAAGTTTACATATCTAGGTAATGACAGGAATATGTTTGATCCTTAAACTAGTATTTAAAAATCAAAACTTTAGCTTAAAATTATTTTATGTATTTTAAAATTATTTTATTATGTTATTTTACGCAGATACTTATGTATGTGTGTACATTTACAAATGTCTTCTGGTTTCCCTTCTATTATTCTATTTTAGAAAGATTTTTTTTTTTTAATTTAATGGGCAAAAAAAATCATCTTGAAGCTCACTAAAACACAATAAATGTAAAGTCTTCATTCACGGAAAGACACTTAGGAAGAAAGACAAGCTCATTTCAGCACCTTTTCAAATTCTACCTAAAACACTCCAAAAGTACAATATGCTATCCAGTTGCACCATGTATCTTCAAGACAGCCTTCATTCCTGCCACCATGTCATAGTGTGGATTTTGGTGAGGAAGAATACCTTTGCATTTTCTTTGCAAAGCTCAACAGTTTTAATAGTCTGTTCAGAGAGACAAAGCAGAGGAAAAGTGATATATGTGTCCATGACTGAGCCTAATTATTCTTACCTCCTTGAAAGTAGGGAAAGGATGGAGAGTTTCAAGTAACACCAGCCAGAAAATTATGTATCTATAAGAACAAATAAAGTTTATGTAAAACTCACCTCTGAAAATTACTAAAAGACAAAGCTCAGCAAAAAAGAGTTCTCTACACTGGCAGTAGATTTATATATTTAGTCTTGGTCGTTTCCCAGATTGTTATAAATTAGTAAGTTAAATGTCTTAAAGCTGACTTGAATATCATGAACTTTAGGGGTGAGGAGAAAATTAGGTCATGTCATGTCTTTACACTTAACATCTTCGTTTTGACTGTTTAGGATAGTCCAAGGCCAAATTTCAAATTTTTCTCTACAGCTAGAAGTAAATAAACTTTTCTTCTTGTTTCCTCATATCCACAGTGAAAGATTTGTTCTCTATTTAATACCTGTTCTCAGGAACCAAAGCCTGAGGCAAACACTGAACTATATCACTTTGTGACAAAAGAGCAAGGACAGGCAATGCTCCAAAACAGTTACTAGAAAGTGTTCCCCATGAATGAAAGGCTTAGAGTTTTACTCAAAACAAACCAAACAGGGCTTTGTAGGTCCTCAAGATTTTTCAGACTTCTGGTATGCAGGTGAGCAAGCTCTGCTGCTCAGCTTCTCATATTTGCAGGAAAACACAATTATGTGTTCGTATGTTCTTTGTCTGAACAGAAGAGCAGCACAGCCACACAATGTTTACATCTCACCAAGACTAAATTTCAAAGCCCAAAGGTTTAGATCAGAAATCCTTTAGACAGCAAGTCCACAGCAGAAAACAAATGATCTTGGCTCAAATCTTCTACCTATTTCCAAAACTGAAAAATTCTTTTTTTTTTGCAAGTTATCCCAGTGGAATATGGTAACTTAAAAGCCTTCATCACATACAAATAAAACCTAAGGACATTTTTAAACCAAGAAGTTCTCACATTTTACCTTTTCCAGCAGCACTGTGTCTTATGTTACAAGATGTAAGCAAAAATATATATTCTATTCCCATCTATGTAAGTAAGGAGGGGAAATGTTCTTTATCTCCTCCATGACTCATTCCCTACAATCCCTCGGGGAGAGGGGGGTGTGTAAGAATCCGTGTCTGGGCAGGTTGTTCAGGTCCAATTCGCTTAGCTATGGACCCCAGCCCACACGATCTTACATGGACAAAAGGCCAGAAGCACTCCTCTCCATGTGGGGAATGAATGTCCTCTGTTTATTGACTTCTGAGAAAACACTGCAGACTCAGGCAACTCCCCGGGGGGACAGAGAGTGTTGCCTGATGGCAAGGACTTTTATACTCGAGGAAATGAGGGACAGAGGAAGAGGACCACAGCCAATGGGATACCAGTGAGGCGGGGCGAGGGGAGGGGTAAATCAGGGAGAGACCGACACACTGACACTTAGCAGAGGGGGAAAAGGGGAGGACCATGTGGTCATAGGATACAAATCATGTGAACAGTGCAAATTACCAAACACCCAGTGCAAACAAGTAAATAACTGTTTAGTGCAATACAACAGGGTGGAGGATATATTCTGCTAATGGGCCATCAAGCCTCACTGCATGACTGATAAAATTACATCATCCCACTGTGAGATGGTCCGCCCAGGGGGAGGAGCCAAGCATTCCTACCTGGATATACTCTCAGGCTGGAAAATCACAGGCAGCCTTGCCTACTGGATTCCCAGAGAGCAAGAATGACACAATCACTGCTGGCCTTCCAGAGAAAGACCTGACACTTCTACAGGATCACCACATCAACAGAACCACATCTGTCGCTCCAGAAGGACTGCAGCCACCATTTAATTGGACTGCTGCCAAGACCCTGACCAACACCATGTCAGGTTGTATTCTGACTGTTGGTTTAAGCCAGTGCTTCTGTATTATTACTTTATTTTAATTTTCCTATTAAATTGTACATTCCACGTTCTGACTTGGAATCTCCTGCTGGTTTGCTTTCAAATTAATACATGCCAGTAGACTGGTGGCATAAACTAGAAAACAGGCATATTTTATTACTGGTAAGAGTTAAATAGAGATACAACAAGTTTGGGTAATACTCTCATTTTCCTGAGACCAAAGAACAGCTCATACACCTTTATTTTACTTCCATTACAAGCCAATCCTTCTTTGATTTTTATGCAGAAGCCATCTCAGTTGATTTGCTTAGCAGTGTACAAGTAACTTCACTTCTTTTCTCTGCAATGAACACAAGTACAAACAGCCAATCCTCCTTCTTTTCTTGGAAATTCAACATCTCTAATGGCTTTTCCAAGCAAAGCCTCAATGTTTCTTTGGTCACTCAGAGTGCACCATGGTAATGAATCCTTGTCTGCCACAAGAGTTTGTATTTAAGTTGGCTGCTTTTCCCCATTTTTCCCTTAGTATGGAGAAATATTTATAAAATTCAGTTTCCAGGTGTTCCTACACTTTCATTATTGTGGTGAATAGCAAACCACTTCTAATAACAAATCAGACAGATTAGAGAAAAGAGGACACAGCTGGCAAAAATATTGACATGATTCTGGACAGCAGGATAGGCAATATTTTAAGCACATTTTATATTTCTTCACCTACTATCTACAGCATAAAATTGAACTGCACTTAGATGGGATTTCCACAGGAATTAAATATGCAACTTTGGTTGAATATCAATACAATGTTGAGCCTCTATTCCCATATTCTGCACTGCAGATCCTTGCCCTAATCTATTTGGAGAGCATATCTGTCCACATCTAGCACACTTTTAGTTAGCCATATACTAATCAATTACTGGTTTTGCATATTTAAACTCACTTTGTCAAATGAGGACAAAAAAGTAAAAAATTATAAAGGCTGTAAGAGCAGGGAGGAAAATCACTTGAAGATCTTCATCCCAAGCAAAACACGATTTTGCATTTAGAATACAAGCAAACATTCATTTCTATTTGTGAAATAAGCATTTTACATTAGTAAAAAAGAAGGAAAATTAGTGATATAAAAAATTCAGTTATAGAGAATTCTAACAAGTTAAACAAATATAAATTCCATTCAATGCAGTTCATTTAAAATACAGTGCCACTTTTAATTCCACAAATTTCTTTTAGGATTAAACATCTTTTCAACATCATCTTAGAGAAATATTTCTTCAAACTCTATTATTGCTTTTTAAATGTTTATTTATGTGCTATGTACAAAATCTCTCAAATTATAGGAGAAATCATCTCTGTGTAATGGGTCAGGAGTGGTCTGTAGATCAATTTAAGAAAAAGTTTTGAAGTATTCAATGTCAGCCACAAATACATAACAATATGCCAGACCATATTATGTGGGAGGGTTATACTTCAGGCTTGTGTTTTCATGCTTGAAACAAGAACTCTAGTCATGGATGCCACAGAGATAATTGTACATTGAATTAAATTAAGTATTGAATTAAAAATACATTTCTTCAGTTCTGATTGCCCAAAAAGTATGAGACTAAGAACAATCACCAGGAAAAAATAGAAATACCATGTTATTGTAGCTAATTACTTAATTATAATAAAAATATTATGATTTGGTTTTCATACTTTCTTTGTTAACAAAATTTCAATCATCTCCCCAAAACCAGCAATGGAAAACAAGATCAGTGAACACCAGATCCCTCTGTATTTGCCTTCTTCTGTGAAACATTAACTACAGTTCAGCACATGCTGGGACATGTTTTAGAGGCAGGGCTGCTTAAGGACTGTGTTTCACTTCCTGACACAATTACTTGCATTATGAATCAGAGTTCTAATGAAGATTAGTTGTTATGTCTCAATGCAACTGTACTGGGTAAGAGAGACAGCCTAAGAGACAGGGAATTTGGATAGCCCTGCACATGTTTATCAGACATACAAGGTCAGAAGGTACATGGTCAGAAATCACAGAAGATAAATAGTCAGAAATCCCAGGATACTTTTGTTATGTATATTATGGCAATTCATGCTGATAGAATATATATACATATAAAGGAATAAAATATAAAACCTTAAAATCACACTAGCAAGGGAAAAGGTGATTGCTTCATGGGCGAAACCACAGCTGTCAGCCAAGGAGGAGGTGTGTTATTAACATACGAAGTGAATCTAGCCCACACAGGAGATGGTCATTCTCACTGGTATGAACAGGAGAACGGCCAGCAATGACGGCCCATGGAGATGTTCATCTTAGATATAGGGCCATCAAGGACATACATCTGAATGCGGGATTCCAGTAACCGAAGAGTGGACACACATCAGTTCCCAGACGAGGTTTTGTCCAGCACAGGACAGAGAATAGCAGCAACATGAATATGAAGAACCCTGAAGAGAGACAAAGGAACTCTGCCGTGGGCAAGACCAAGGGTGTAAGAATGAACTCTGCCAAGTGGCATTCATGAACTGTGGGGAATTTGGTGTGATAGAGGCTGAATCCGTGTTCACCCAGCTTTGATCCCGGGGTCGGTGCTGTCCTTGATTGTTGGCTGTCGGGACTGTGTATTGGTCGCAAACCAATTTCAGTTTTATTTTTATTAAATTGGCTGGATCCATTTTTATCTATGACACTTTGATGGGTCTGTTGCAGTGATTTTGTTGTCTCAGGTGAATCTTTGGAGTCTCTGAAGTTTGAATATTGAGAAGCAGGTTTAAGAGCTATGGAGGAAGGGAAGCAGACAGACTAGATAAAAAGAAAATATCAGAGTACATTAAACTGAGTAAGTATATAAAATACTTGCAGTTGCTTGCCTGCAGTTCCTAACACATAACACGTTTAAAACTATTGCAAAGCATTCCCACAGTTTGTAACAAGAATAGAGCAGTAACGTAACATCCAGAAGTACCAATCTTTAAAAATCTTTAAAATCTTTTTAAATAATCTAAATTCAGATAGAAATTTTCCAAGATAAAGATGATGCTGTTCGTACATCAAGCTTTTTATTAAACAAAATATGCATCAAGAGTGGAATCTCTTAATTTTTAGGGTGTTTCCTTCACTCTTTTCCCAAATCAGAGCCAAAATGCACAGTCTCAAAATTAAAACAAAAACTAGTTATAAAAACAATTTTAAGACTCGCTTTAATTCCTGGATTTTTATAGCAAAGAGAAAATGCAGCAAGTATTCATGTCCTGAGAAACTGTTAAAATGGGTATATGAAATGCCAAAAAGTGCAATGAATAATTACTAGAGAATGACCATTATATTCGTACAGTAGTATTAGTTTACACTCTTCAATCACCAGACACCCTTAAAATGTAACAAGTATAGCCATAATAAGTTTCCAATTTGCAGACAAGTTTCTAAACGTCTCTTGTATCAGAGGGCATTGGCTTCAACAGACATACCTGCTCATACTAATTTGCAATGGTGCAGTTTTGTAAACATTTAAAAATATCAACATCCAGTATGACCTTCAGAATTAGATACTGAAGCAAGGCCTTTCTTTGTTAGAGCAGGGCAAGTACTTAATAAAAATTCAGCATTTGCAAAAATTCTGTATCTTAGGTCTGTAAAGATTCAGTTCAGTGATTGAATGACATGGAGTGAATTCAAAAGTAAAAATGAACACTCACATTCATGCTTGTTGCATATATTTCAGCTTCCATTTTATGCTGTTTTAGCTCTCTTAGTGACCTATTAGCTTCCTACGTAATCTTTGATTATGTATGTAGAATTATCATTCTACAACTGAGCCCTAATTATTCATTAAATGGAAAATATTTTTTGGACAGTGCATTCCCACATTTTCATGACACATGGAGTCTCAATTTGTTTGCTTTTCCTTCTTAGCTGTTCTGCCATCATTCAGTCAGAAGTTTAATCCTGATCAAGACTGATCAAAACAATTTCACATACAAGTTACACTAAGCAGTTAATGCCAACTTTCTTTGCTTTTCCATCTGGTTATTATAATTAACCACAATACATTACATTTTTTTCCTTTTGGAACAATTGGGGAGAGCTAAACAACTCAGAGGAGCCTTTCCAAGTGAACTCTAAAGATGTGTTTCTCAGAAAGAATTTATGAACAGCTTAAGCTCACCCTGTTTTTACAAAATAAGGAGGAATGTTGCCAAGCTACTAATACCCCAGGATCATGGGTGCAGACAAAACAAGACTTTACATGCTTACAAAGCTGGCCTCTCTAAGACAGCAAAGATGTAGCTTTTTAGTCTAAGACATTCAGGTGACTAACAGTTTTACACTTTGCAGAATACTGTCTTTGTTTGAAAGACAGGTGTCTGCCAGGGAAGGCACGAGCCTCCCTTGGAATGGAAAATGTAAACTCCCTTCACCAAATTGTTATAATTTTGAAATTAAGAGGCTCTCAGGCAAAGAGATGAGGCTAGGAATAACACTTCTTTACTGGTGTGTATGACAAAGCCAACAAACAAGCTCGGCTACAGCCCTGGCACCAAGCCGAACGCGGGGCCCAGGCCCGGCCTTCTCGGCTGCGAGCGCTTTCCCTCTGCTGCAGTTCCGGGCGCGGGCAGCAGGGGCGCTGCTGGCTCCCGGAGGGCGGGGCAGGTGCGGTGATTCCCCCGCGGCTGCAGGGGGCGCTGTGGGAGCTCGGGGAGCACGGTGATGGCGGCTGGACCCAGACGGGAAGGGAGGGGTGAGAGGCTTTGCTCCACAAACCCTGGGGAGCCGATCCCGGTGCCCCAGCAGGACTCTGAGGACCACCAAGCTGGGACGGCAGGAGTCTCGGCAGGCAGGGGGTGCGGGTCTGCAGTGAAAACTCAGAGCAGTGCTGAAGAAGCAGCAGGGGCAGGACAGCGGCAGCCTGGCTCCCAGCAGGGCAGGGAGAGGCGAGCTCAGGATCCCGGGCACCCGAGCAGACGGGCATGGGTCCCTCTTTTAGTGAAGTGGCTCGTAATGAGGTCTCAGTTCAGTGGCTGCTCTCACTGGCCCATGGCAGAAGAAGCAGCTCCGGCAGCAGCAGCAAATTCCCTTCCCCAGGCAGCAGCTTCGACCATCCTCTTCCGAAGCCGAGAGAGAGAGAAAGAGAGAGGCCAAATTCCTGCAGTATCACTGGCCCTTGGAGAGAAACTCCCAGATGAGAGAAGTGCAACCAGATGCCCTCCTCCCCTGAGCTTGGCCACTTCTTTTGTTTTCTTAAATACCCAGCTGTTAGTGTTTCCTAGCAACTTATGGGAAAAATTTCTATAAGTAAAAAGAAACAAAAGGAAAGAAACCTAACCCTCAACAAATGCTTATAGAATTAAGGCTAAATAATAGCAGCTTCCTTTCAAAACTGATGTCATGAAACCAATAAAAAGAAAAAAAAAAAAAAAGAATGCACAAGTAGTACTTTGACTATTTTCAAAGGTTTGGGGGAAGAGAAGTCCCCAGAACATGCATGTCTTTAAAGAGGCTGAAAAAGAGACAGGGAAGCAGTGCATTGTCATCACAAAGAGTCAACCACATATTAGCGAACAACTAAGGTCATGTAAAGGTTATTTTCTGCTATGTCTCTATGTTTCTATTTTAAAGCTTCACAGACATTTGAGCACAAATGCTTCTTACAATCACACTGCATTCAAAAATTCTAAAAGCAAGTGTGCTTGCCTTTTCCTGAGGAGAAGAAACCTCGAAGTACTGCAATGTAGGTCATTTTACACTTCACCAAACCACTAATGTAGCTCTGATTTGTGACTTCATAAATATATTCTTAATGTCTCCCAATCATATGACTTTATAAAACAACTATCACAGTTTGAGCAAAGTTTTGAATTTCAAATGAAATTGCTGTCCCATGAGAGCCAGATTAAACACCCAGTTAAGCACTGATTTAAATGTAAAATTAGACTGGATCAACATCATGGCATTCAACTTGATCTGAACTCAGAACGTTTCTGGGCTCATTTATCCTTGCAGAAAATCACAGTGTTTCGCACTGTGATTAACACTCTGACATGGCAAACAAGCATGCCATGTAACATATGAGGAAATAAACTTTGTGTTATGAATAAAAAGATACCT
>NW_024499508.1:0-1478 GCF_017590055.1 Onychostruthus taczanowskii
GCTTGGGGGGTTGGGGGGTTTGGGGGAGGTTTCAGAATTTCTGGGGGAAATTTTGGGGTTTTGGGCTGATTTTGGGGCCGTTCTGGGGCCGTTTCTGGGTGACCTTTTGGGCTGATTTGGGGCCATTTTTGGGCCGTTTTTGGGCTGTTTTGGGGCCGTTCTGGGGCCGTTCTGGGGCCGTTTTTGGGGTGACTCTGGGGCCGTTTTGGGGCCGTTCTGGGGCCGTTTCTGGGTGACCTTTTGGGCTGATTTGGGGCCATTTTTGGGCCGTTTTTGGGCTGTTTTGGGGCCGTTCTGGGGCCGTTCTGGGGCCGTTTTTGGGGTGACTCTGGGGCCGTTTTGGGGCCGTTCTGGGGCCGTTTCTGGGTGACCTTTTGGGCTGATTTGGGGCCATTTTTGGGCCGTTTTTGGGCTGTTTTGGGGCCGTTCTGGGGCCGTTCTGGGGCCGTTTTTGGGGTGACTCTTCAGGGTGACCTTTTGGGCTGATTTGGGGCTGATTTGGGGCCGTTTTTGGGCCGTTCTGGGCCCGTTCTGTTGCTGTTCTGGTGACCTTTTGGGCCGTTTTGGGGCCCTTCGGGGTGACCTTTTGGCTGCGGCCCGGCAGGATCGGCGTGTCGGTGAAGCAGCAGTTCACCGAGGAGGAGATCTACAAGGACAGGGACAGCCAGATCGCCGCCATCGAGAAAACCTTCGAGGACGCCCAGAAACCCGTCAGGATCCGGCATTTTGGGCCTTTTTGGGCGGGTTTGGAGGGTTTGGGGGGGTTGGGGGATTTTTTTTGGATTTTTTTTGGGATTTTTGGGGGATTTTTGAGGATTTTTTGGGGATTTTATGGGGATTTTTGTGGGTTTTTTTGGGATTTTATGGGGATTTTGGGGGGGGTTTTGGGGCATTTTTGTGGGATTTTTGTGGGATTTTTGAGGATTTTTTGGGGATTTTATGGGGATTTTTGGGATTTTTTGGGGGATTTTTGAGGATTTTTTGGGGATTTTATGGGGATTTTTGGGATTTTTTGGGGGGTTTGGGGGCTTTTTTGGGGATTTTTGAGGATTTTTGTGGGATTTTTGAGGATTTTTTGGGGATTTTATGGGGATTTTTGGGATTTTTTGGGGGGTTTGGGGGCTTTTTTGGGGATTTTTGAGGATTTTTGTGGGATTTTTGAGGATTTTTTGGGGATTTTATGGGGATTTTTGGGATTTTTTTTGGGATTTTTTGGGGGATTTTTGAGGATTTTTTGGGGATTTTCGAGGATTTTTTGGAGATTTTTTTGGGGATTTTTGAGGAGTTTTTTTGGATTTTTTGGGGGTTTTGGGGCATTCTGGGGGATTTTTTTGGGGTTTTTTGAGGATTTTTTTTATTTTTGGGGATTTTTTTGGGATTTGGGGGGGGTTTTGGAGATTTTATGGGGATTTTTTGGGATTTTTTGGGGGATTTTTGAGGCTTTTGGGGCATTTTTGTGGGATTTTTTTTTTTTTTTT
>NW_024499509.1:0-1475 GCF_017590055.1 Onychostruthus taczanowskii
TTTTTTGGGGTTTTTTTTCGGGGGTTTAAGCTTTGGGGTTTTTTTTGGGGGGAGTCCCCCCGGTTTTTGGGGTGCCCACC
This sequence comes from Onychostruthus taczanowskii, assembly GCF_017590055.1. NCBI lineage: Eukaryota > Metazoa > Chordata > Aves > Passeriformes > Passeridae > Onychostruthus > Onychostruthus taczanowskii. The sequence continues at coordinate 81 of NW_024499509.1, forward strand.
TGTGGATGCCGAGCACTGGATGCACAGGGTGGGGCTGGATTCGGGATTTTGGGTGGATTTTGGTGCCAATAATGGGATTTTAATGGGATTTTTTTCACTTTAATGGAATTTTTTGGGGTTTTTTTTGGGATTTTGGGATATTTTGGGGTTCGGGGCCGTTTTTGGGGTGCCCACCTGTGGATGCCGAGCACTGGATGCACAGGGGGGGGCTGGATTCGGGATTTTGGCTGGATTTTGGTGGATTTAGGTGCCAATAATGAGATTTTAATGGGGTTTTTTCGGGTTTTTTTGGGGGATATTTTGTTTTATGGTTTTTTTGGAGTTCGGGGCCGTTTTTGGGGTGCCCACCTGTGGATGCCCGAGCACTGGATGCACAGGGGGGGGCTGGATTCGGGATTTTGGCTGGATTTTGGTGGATTTAGGTGCCAATAATGAGATTTTAATGGGGTTTTTTTGGGTTTTTTTGGGGGGATATTTTGTTTTATGGTTTTTTTGGAGTTCGGGGCCGTTTTTGGGGTGCCCACCTGTGGATGCCCGAGCACTGGATGCACAGGGTGGGGCTGGATTCGGGATTTTGGGTGGATTTTGGTGGATTTAGGTGCCAATAATGAGATTTTAATGGGGTTTTTTTGGGTTTTTTTGGGGGATATTTTGTTTTATGGTTTTTTTGGGGTTCAGGGCCGTTTTTGGGGTGTCCACCAGTGGATGCCCCAGCACTGGATGCACAGGGTAGGGTTGGATTTGGGATTTTGGGTGAATTTAGGTGCCAATAATGGGATTTTAATGGGATTTTTTTCACTTTAACGGAATTTTTTGGGGTTTTTTTGGGGAATATTTTGTTTTATGGTTTTTTTGGGGTTCAGGGCCGTTTTTGGGGTGTCCACCAGTGGATGCCCCAGCACTGGATGCACAGGGTAGGGTTGGATTTGGGATTTTGGGTGAATTTAGGTGCCAATAATGGGATTTTAATGGGATTTTTTTCACTTTAACGGAATTTTTTGGGGTTTTTTTGGGGAATATTTTGTTTTATGGTTTTTTTTGGGGTTCGGGGCCGTTTTTGGGGTGCCCACCTGTGGATACCCCAGCACTGGATGCACAGGGTGGGGCTGGATTCGGGATTTTGGGTGGATTTTGGTGGATTTAGGTGCCAATAATGAGATTTTAATGGGGTTTTTTTGGGTTTTTTTGGGGGGATATTTTGTTTTATGGTTTTTTTGGAGTTCGGGGCCGTTTTTGGGGTGCCCACCTGTGGATGCCCGAGCACTGGATGCACAGGGTGGGGGTTTTGGGTGGATTTAGGTCCCAATAATGGGATTTTAATGGGATTTTAATGGGATTTTTTAATTTTCATTGAATTTTTGGGGATTTTTTTTGGGGTTCAGGGATATTTTGGGG
>NW_024499510.1:0-1474 GCF_017590055.1 Onychostruthus taczanowskii
AGTTTTTTGGAATTTTTTGGGATTTTTCGGGAATTTTTCGGGCTGTTTTCAGGGTTTTTTTCCAAATTTTTTGCAATTTTTTGCGCATTTTTGACGGATTTTTGAGGGATTTTTGAGTGTTTTTTGGATGATTTTCCCAGGTCTTTTTCACTGCTGTTTGAGGAACTCTTTGAAGTTTGGGAATTTAGGAGTTTTTGGGAATTTTTTGGGATTGTTTTTTGGGATTGTTTTTTGGGATTGTTTGAAATTTTTTTCGATTTTTGCGCGATTTCTTTTTGCGCGATTTTTTTCCGTTTTCGCGACATTTTTTAGGGATATTCTCGGTGTTTTTTGGGGATTTTTCCCGGGGTTTTCCCCAAAAATTATCGACATACTTCTGGAATTTTGGGAATTTTTTGGGAGATTTTAGGGAATTGTTTCGGAATTATTTGCGATTTTTGCGTGATTTTTTTGCGCGATTTTTTTCCATTTTCGCGACATTTTGGGGATTTTCGTGGTGGTTTTTGGGATTTTTCCCATGGTTTTCCCAAAAAATTATCGAGATACTTCTGGAATTTTTGGAATTTTTGGGAATTTTTTGGGAATTTTTTGAGCCGTTTTCAGGGTTTTTTTGCGATTTTTTGCGCATTTTTGACGGATTTTTGAGGGATTTTTGGGGATTTTTTCAGATGATTTTCCCAGGTTTTTTTCACTGCTGTTTGAGGAATTTTTGGAAGTTTGGGAATTTCGGAGTTTTTTGGAATTTTTTGGGATTTTTTGGAAATTTTTTGGGCATTTTTTGGGCATTTTTTCGGGGATTTTTTGAGTTTTTTTGCGATTTTTGCGCAATTTTTTTTGCACTTTTTTTTCCATTGTCGCGACATTTTTTAGGGATTTTCTCGATTTTTTGGGGATTTTCCCCAAAAATTCTCGCGATACTTCTGGAATTTGGGGGAATTTTGGGATTTTTTATGATTTCTGTGGAATTTTTTGGAATTTCTTGGGGGATTTTGGTTTTTTTTTTTTAATTTCTTGGAGAATTTTGGGGAATTTTTTGGGGGGAATTTCTTGGGGAATTTGGATTTTTTTGGGAATTTCTTGGGATTTTTTGGATTTTTTTGGGAATTTCTTGGGGAATTTGGGATTTCTTTGGGAATTTCGTGGACTTTTTAGGAGTTTATTGGGTTTTTTTACAATATTTTTGGGAGTTTCTTGGGGAATTTTGGGATTTTTTTGGGAATTTCATGGGGAATTTTGGGATTTTTTTGGGAATTTCTTTGGGGAATTTTGGGATTTTTTTTGGAATTTCTTGGGGAATTTTGGATTTTTTTTGGGATTTTTGGCATTTCGTTGGGAATTTCTTGGGGAATTTTGGGATTTCTTTGGGAATTCTGTGGCATTTTGGGAGTTTCTTGTGGAATTTGGGTTTTTTGGGGGGATTTCCTGTGGAATTTTGGGGTTGTTTTTGGGGGTATTTCCTGTGTAATTTTTGGGT
>NW_024499511.1:0-1473 GCF_017590055.1 Onychostruthus taczanowskii
ATTCCCACCGTGATGAAGCCGTAGCCCTTGGACTGCCCGGTCTCGGGGTCTCGCATCAGCACGATGGAGTCGATCTGCGGGGGGCGGGGCACAGCCGTCAGGGGGCGGGGCCAGGCCGCCGAGGCCACGCCCCCCGGGAACGCCCACAAGGCCCATGAGGGCAGCCAGAAATCGGCGAAATTCAGAGAAATTCACCCAAAATTCAGCCAAAATTCAGCCAAAATTCAGCCAAAATCACCCAAAATTCAGCAAAATTCAGCCAAATTCAGAGAAATTCACCCAAAATTCAGCAAAATTCAGCGAAATTCAGCGAAATCCACCCAAAATTCACCCAAATTCACCCGGAAATCAGCGAAATTCAGAGAAATTCACCCAAAATTCACCCAAATTCAGCAAAATTCACCCAAAATTCACCCAAAATTCAGCAAAATTCACCCGGAAATCAGCGAAATTCAGAGAAATTCACCCAAAATTCACCCAAATTCAGCAAAATTCACCCAAAATTCACCCAAAATTCACCCGGAAATCGGCAAAATTCAGAGAAATTCACCCAAAATTCAGCAAAATTCACCCAGAATTCAGCAAAATTCACCCGAAATTCACCCAAATTCAGCAAAATTCGTATAAAATCCACCCAAAATTCACCCAAATTCAGCAAAATTCGTATAAAATCCACCCAAAATTCACCCAGAAATCGGCAAAATTCAGTGAAATCCATCCAAAATTCACCCAAAATTCAGCAAAATTCACCCAGAATTCGCAAAATTCACCCGAAATTCACCCAAATTCAGCAAAATTCGTATAAAATCCACCCAAAATTCACCCAGAAATCGGCAAAATTCAGTGAAATCCATCCAAAATTCACCCAAAATTCAGCAAAATTCACCCAGAATTCGCAAAATTCACCCGAAATTCACCCAAATTCAGCAAAATTCACCCAAAATTCACCCGGAATTCAGCGAAATTCAGCAAAATTCAGCCAAAATCCACCCAAAATTCACCCAGAAATCGGCAAAATTCAGTGAAATCCATCCAAAATTCACCCAAAATTCAGCAAAATTCACCCAAAATTCACCCAAATCCACCCAAAATTCACCCGGAATTCAGCGAAATTCACCCAAAATTTACATAAAATCCACCCAAAATTCACCCAAATTCAGCAAAATTCACCCGGAATTCAGCAAAATTCACCCAAATTCAGCAAAATTCACCCAAATTCAGCAAAATTCACCGAAATTCAGCAAAATTCACCCGGAATTCAGCGAAATTCAGCGAAATTCACCAAAATTCAGCAAAATTCACCCAAAATTCACCGAAATTCACCCAAATCCACCCAAAATTCAGCAAAATTCAGCAAAATTCACCCAAAATTCAGCAAAATTCACCCTAAAAACCACCAAAATTCACCAAAATTCACCCAAAATTCAGCAAAATTCAAAAAAATCTACCCAAAATTCAGCAAAATTCACCCAA
>NW_024499512.1:0-1472 GCF_017590055.1 Onychostruthus taczanowskii
CCAAAATTCCCAAATTTGCACAAAATTCATTCATTTTCCACCAAAATTCCCAATTTTACCCCAAAAATGCCCAAATTTTCCATCCAAAACTCCAAAATTTCCCCCAAATTCTCCTGAAACCACCCCAAAATCCCACAAATGTTTCCCCAAAACTCCCAAATTTCCCAAAGTTTCCCCCTAATCTCCAAGTATTCATCACCAAAATCCCAAAATCTCCCCCAAATTTTCCACAATTTTGCCCAAATCCCCCCAAAATTGCCCCCAAAATCACAAAAAAAATTCCAAATTCTCCTAAAATTCCCTCAAAAATCCCCAAAAATTCCCCCAATTTTCAAAATCCCCCCAAAATTCTCCCAAATTTCCCCCAAAATCTCCAAAAGTTCACCTCAAAAATCCCAGATTCCCCCAAAATTTCCCAAATTTTCTCCAAATTTCCCCCAAAGTCTCAGAAATTTTCCCCCAAATTTCCCCTCAAAAATCCCAAAATTTCTGAAATTTCCCCCAAATTTCCCCCAAAATCCTCGCAAAATTTCCCAAATTTTCCCCAAACTCCCCCACATTTCCCCTCAAAATCCCCCAAATTTCTCCCAAAATCCTCCAAAATTCTCCAAAATTTCACCTCAAAAGTCCCAAACTCCCCCAAAATCCCAAAACTCCCCCCAAAATTTCCCCAATTTTCCCCAAATTTCCCCTCAAAATCCCAAAAATCCCCATTTTCCCCAAAATACCAAAATTTTTCCCCAAATTTTCCCCAAAATTTCCCCCAAAATCGTCACAAAATCCTCCCAAAAACCCAAGTTTTTTCCCAAAAATCCCAAACTCCCCCAAAATTTCCCAAATTTTCCCCAAATTTCTCCCAAAATCACAGAAATTTTCCCCAAAATCCCCAAATTTTCACCTCAAAAATCCCAAATTCCCCCAAAATTCCCCAAATTTCCCCCAACTTTCCCCTCAAAATCCCAAAAATCCCCACATTTCCCCCAAATCCCAAAACTTTCATCCAAAAAAAATCCCAAATTCCCCCAAAATTTTCCCAAATTTTCCCCGATAAACCCCCAAATTTCCCCTGAAAAATCCCAAAATTTCTGAAAATTTCCCCAAAATTTCCCCCAAAATCCTCCCAAAATTTCCCAAATTTTCCCCAAAATCTCCAAATTTTCATCCCAAAAATCCCAAATTCCCCCAAAATCCTCCCAAAAATCCCCAAATTTCCCCCAAAATCTCCAAAATTTCACCTCAGAACTCCCAAATTCCCCCCCAAAATTCCCCAAATTTCCCCCAAAAACCCCCAAACTTCCCCTCAAAAATCCCCAAATTTCCCCCAAAATTTCCCCCAAACCCCCAATTTTTTTCCCAAAAATCCCAAATTCCTCCTCAAAAATCCCAAAATTTCACCTCAAAAGTCCCAAATTCCTCCAAAATTTCCCCCAAACCTCCAAATTTTTTTCCCAAAAAATCCCAAATTCCCCCAA
>NW_024499513.1:0-1472 GCF_017590055.1 Onychostruthus taczanowskii
TTTGGGGTTTTTCCTGCTGGAATTCCCGTGGATTTTGGGTTTTTTTTTCCATGGATTTGGGGTTTTTTCCCATGGATTTGGAGTTTTTCCTCATGGAATTCCCATGGATTTGGGGTTTTTCCCCATGGATTTGGGGTTTTTCCTGCTGGAATTCCCATGGATTTGGGGTTTTTCCTGCTGGAATTCCCGTGGATTTTTGGTGTTTTTTCCCATGGATTTGGGGTTTTTTCCCATGGATTTGGGGTTTTTCCTGATGGAATTCCCGTGGATTTGGGGTTTTCTCCCATGGATTTGGGGTTTTTCCTGATGGAATTCCCATGGATTTGGGGTTTTCTCCCATGGATTTGGGGTTTTTCCCGATGGAATTCCCGTGGATTTGGGTTATTTTCCCATGGATTTGGGGTTTTCTCCCATGGATTTGGGGTTTTTCCTGCTGGAATTCCCATGGATTTGGGGTTTTTCCGGTCGGAATTCCCATGAATTTAGGGTTTTTCCTGATGGAATTCCCATGGGTTTGGGGTTGTTTCCCATGGATTTGGGGTTTTCTCCCATGGATTTGGGGATTTTCCTCATGGAATTCCCGTGAATTTGGGATTTTCTCCAATAGATTTGGAGTTTTTTCTGCTGGAAGTCCCATGGAATTCTGTGGGAATTTTTTGGAAATTCCTTGGGAATTTTTGGGAATTTCTGGGGGAGTTTTTTTGGGAATTCCTTGGAAATATTTTAGGGGAATTTCTTGGGAATTTTTGGGGGAATTGTCTCAGATTTTTGTGTGGGAAATCTTTGGGAATTTTTTTTTTTTATTCCTTGGGAAATTTTTGAGGAATTCATTGGGAATATTGGGGGGAATTTTCTGGGAATTCCTTGGGATTTTTTTTTTAATTTTTTTTTAATTTCTTTGGAATTCTTTGGGAATTTCTTTGGAAATTTTTGGGGAATTCCTTGGGAATTTCTGGGGGGAATTTTTTGGAGGAATTCCTTGGGAATTTTTGGGAATTCTGAGGGAATTTTTGGGAATTTCTGGGAGAATATTTTTGGGAATTCCTTGGAAATTTCTTGGGAATGTTTGGGGATTTTTTTGGGGAATTCCTTGGGAATTTTTTGGGGAATTCCTTTGGAATTTTGGGGGAAATTTTTTGAGGAATTCCTTGGGAATTTTTAAAAAATTTTTGGGAATTTTTTTTTAATTCTTTGGGAATTTCTTTGGAATTTTTGGGGAATTCCTTGGGAATTTCTGGGGGGAATTTTTTTGGGAATTCCTTGGAAATATTGGGGGGCATTTTCTGGGAATTCCTTGGGAATCTCCTGGGGATTTTTTTTTTTTAATTCTTCAGGAATTTTCTGGGGAATTCTTTGGGAATTCCAAGGGAATTTTTGGGGAAATTTTTTGAGGAATTCATTGGGAATATTGGGGGGAATTTTCTGGGAATTGTTTGGTGGGGAATTTTTTTGAGGAATTCCTTGGGAATTTT
>NW_024499514.1:0-1206 GCF_017590055.1 Onychostruthus taczanowskii
GTGCCACCGCTGGGCCTGGGGACACCGAGGGGTCACAGGGGACACCGGGAACACCGGGGGGACACCAGGGGTCACAGGGACACCAGGGGGTCACAGGGACCCACCACGTCCCCAGGCTGCCAGGGGCGGCCGAAGGACTCGCCCCCCACGTGCCACCGCTGGGCCTGGGGACACCGGGGACACCGGGGGGTCACAGGGACACCAGGGGGACATCAGGGATCACAGGGGTCACAGGGGGTCCCAGGGGGTCACAGGGACCCACCACGTCCCCAGGCTGCCAGGGGCGGCTGAAGGACTCGCCCCCCACGTGCCACCGCTGGGCCTGGGGACACCGGGGACACCGGGGGGTCACAGGGGTCAAGGGACACCAGGGGGTCACAGGGACACCGGGGGGACATCAGGGGTCACAGGGACACCAGGGGTCACAGGGGTCACAGGGACACCAGGGGGGCATGTCTCTACATGTCCCTGCATGTCCCCCCGTGTCCCTGAGCATCCCCACGTGTCCCGACGTGTCCCTGCATGTCCCTGCGTGTCCCTGCATGTCCCCCCGTGTCCCTGAGCATCCCCACGTGTCCCCATGTGTCCCTGCATGTCCCTGCATGTCTCTACATGTCCCTGCATGTCCCCCCGTGTCCCTGAGCATCCCCACGTGTCCCGACGTGTCCCTGCATGTCCCTGCGTGTCCCTGCATGTCCCCCCGTGTCCCTGAGCATCCCCACGTGTCCCGACGTGTCCCTGCATGTCCCTGCGTGTCCCTGCATGTCCCCCCGTGTCCCTGAGCATCCCCACGTGTCCCCACGTGTCCCTGCATGTCCCTGCATGTCCCTGCATGTCCCTGCGTGTCCCCATGTGTCCCCATGTGTCCATGCGTGTCCCTGCATGTCCCCCCGTGTCCCCGCGTGTCCCCCGTGTCCCCCGGGGCTGTCCCCAGGCTCACCCGGTGCCCGTTGAAGACGAAGGCCATGTCGTCGGCGCCCAGCTCGGTGTCGGGGCGCAGCCGGGGCCGGGCCCAGCCCACGCGCATCTCGCCGGCCGTCACCGCCTGGAACTCGAAGTACCAGCGGCCGCTGCGCACGGCAGAGCCCCGCTCGGCACGGAACAGCCGCGGGCGGGGGGCGCGGGGACCCCCCGGGGGCACTCCCTGCGAGGCTGGGGGGGACAGAGGGTCAGCACCCCGAAAACGGAAAATGGGAACCCAAAAAC
>NW_024499514.1:1311-1470 GCF_017590055.1 Onychostruthus taczanowskii
ACCAGCGGCCGCGGCCCACGGCAGAGCCCCCCTCGGCACGGAACAGCCGCGGGCGGGGGGCGCGGGGACCCCCCGGGGGCACTCCCTGCGAGGCTGGGGGGGACAGGGGAGTCAGGACCCCAAAAACGAGATATGGAACCCCAAAAACGGCACCCAGAG
>NW_024499515.1:0-1481 GCF_017590055.1 Onychostruthus taczanowskii
GCAGGAGTGGGACACAACCCCTTCTTTGAGGGTTTTATTTTTAGGGCAGAAAGCACAGTATGTTAAAATTGGTTGGGGATGTTACATAATGTCAACACCTGGTTTATCCTTCTGCTGTTCTGGTACTTGTAATAATGGGCAGATTCCTTTCCTTCCCTTCTGTGTCATTCCCATGGCATGTGTTTTCTGAGCTACTTTCAGCCAGAAATGTCAGAGAGCAACTGGTCTGTCATTCCATCTTATTTACAGGCAATCAGGATTTATGTTGGTTTTCAGCTACTGTCAAATTTTTGTGGTTTGGATGCAGCAAGAGCTTTTTCCAAAGTGTGCTGCAATTAAAGAACTCACTTTTAATGTTGTGCAGCAGAAGACAACACAAATCCATGGGACATCCCAGGTAAGCAGAAGCTCCCTAAGTGAATTTTGTTGGCAAATGTTGGGCTGGAGATGAACAACGTGGCTGCAAAAATGTTCTTTGATACAGATAATGGGGCTCTAATTTGTATGCTGCATTAACTTAAAGAATATTTGAAGTAACTTTATCCCTCTGAAATAATTGAAATACAAGTTAAATAGTATAAAATTATAAATGAAAGTGCTGTCTGTCATAACTGTAGCCATTGACAAATTCACTGATTTTTCTGTGTTCTCAGAAGATTTTACTGGATTAATGTCTTCCCCATGACCTGTGAAGTGTTTTGGGGATGCAGATTTTTTAGGCATGCTGCAGATGGGTGCACTGCCAAGGCCTGTGTAACCTGAGGCCGGTCCCAGTAGCAGCAGCAGTGGCAAGCAGTCAGCCTGAACACTGAGGCTGAAGGGCAAGCAGCAGAGTGAGACACCAGTCCTGGTGTTTTCCTGGAGCTGCTGTGCTGCCAGCAGCATGGAAACGTGTCCTCAAAGCAAGGCTGGTGCTGGGGAGGGACAGAGCCCCAGCTCCTGCAGCTGCTGCTCACTGCGGAGTCTTTGGTGTTGCACATCCCCCCTCTCCAAAGGCAGCTTTGGCAGGGGATTCAAATGGTGACTGGACATCTTCTTTCACAAAGAAGCCACACAACAGGGGATCCTGAAGATCTGCTGCTGGGCAGCAAAGGTGCCATTGGCCTGGCAGTGGGAATTCAGCTTCAGAGATGAGCAGTAACATCCCTTGGAGGAGGAGAACAGGTGGGGAGAACACACTTCTGGAGCAGTGTGCTACACTCAGGTAAGGAGCCTGCTGAACTCCTTCCCAGATGCACAGGAGAGTCTGCTACTGATACATGTCTTCATTCCTGTTGAAGAACTGCCCCACAGGACGGACTGTAAGACATCTTGCCCTCTGCCAGCCCTGGACTTCCCTTCAGCCCTTTGGGAGGGACAGCTCCTTGGGCGGCTCTCCCTGCGGGTTGCAAGGGAATCCTGGCTGGCAGCATTCCCTGGGTTGTGAGTTCAGTGTGTGCCTTCATTGCCTGGGAGAGAGCTGCAGGGAGCCATGGTTTCAG
>NW_024499516.1:0-1468 GCF_017590055.1 Onychostruthus taczanowskii
GGGGTGGATTTTTGGGGGGATTTGTGGTTTTTGGGGGTGGAATTTTTGGGGTTTTTGGGGTGGATTTTTTTGGTAATTTGGGGGGTTTTAGGGTGGATTTTTTGGGATGGATTTTTTTGGGGGATTTGGTGTTTTTAAGATGGATTTTTGGATTTTTGGAGAAGATTTTTCTGGGAGACTGGGGGTTTTTGGGGTGGATTTTTAGGGGGATTTGGGGTTTTCTGGGCTGGATTTTTTGGGGTTTTTGGGGTGGATTTTTAGGGGGATTTGGGGTGGATTTTTGGGGGGATTTTTTGGGGTTTTCTGGGCTGGATTTTTTGGTGGTTTTGGGGTGGATTTTTTGGAGTATTTGCCATTTTCTGGGCTAGATTTTTGGGGTTTTTTGGGGTGGATTTTTGGGGGGATTTGGCATTTTCTGGGCTGGATTTTTTGGGGTTTTTGGGGTGGATTTTTAGGGGCATTTGGGGTTTTCTGGGCTGGACTTTTTGGTTGTTTTGGGGTGCATTTTTAGGTGGATTTGGGGTTTTTGGGCTGGATTTTTTGGGGTTTTTGGGGTGGATTTTTAGGGGATTTGGGGTTTTCGGGGCTGGATTTTTTGGGGTTTTGGGGTGGATTTTTGGGGGGATTTGGGTTTTTAAGGCTGGATTTTTTGGGGTTTTTGGGGTGGATTTTTTGGGGTTTTTGGGCTGGATTTTTGGGGGGATTTGCCATTTTCTGGGCTGGATTTTTGGGTTTTTGGGGCTGGATTTTTAGGGGATTTGGGGTTTTCAGGGCTGGATATTTTTGGGGTGGATTTTTTTTGGGGATTTGGGTATTTTTGGGATGGATTTTTTTAGGGTTTTTTTGGGCGGATTTTTTGTGGGGATTTGGGGTTTTTTTGGAGATGAAGTTTTTGAGTTTTTGGGGTGGATGGATTTTTTAGGGGGGATTTTTAGGTGGATTTGGGATTTTTGGGCTGGATATTTTGGGGTTTTTGGGGTGGATTTTTAGTGGGATTTGGGATTTTTGGGGATGGATTTTTTTTGGGTTTCTTGGGGTGGATTTGGCATTTTCTGGGCTGGATTTTTTGGGGTGGATTTTTAGGGGGATTTGGGATGCAGAATGCAATTGTGGAAATATAACATGCTTGGCATCCTGTGTCTGAGCCATGGTGCCTGAGAAGAGGCTGAGCCAAAGTTTCATTCAGGTTCAAGGTGTCTTTTTTGCCATAGGGAAGGGGATGTTCTTTAGGGGAATTGGTTGATCCAAGTCAGGATCTCTGGAAAAACAACAAAGCTAAAATGGTCATGGTTTTATCTGGAATAACTTGGATTCAAATCTGAACCTCCTTGTACCTGTCAAGTGGGACCACTAACTTGATTTGTCATATTGTTGTGGTCATTCAGTGGTGCTACTCAAGGAAAAAACCTTTTTGTAATGCTGATAATTTTTGTGGGGTGGATTTTTTGGGGTTTTTTGGGGTGGATTT
>NW_024499517.1:0-1470 GCF_017590055.1 Onychostruthus taczanowskii
GCTGCACATCTCTTAAGATCCATTTCAGAGTCATGGGACTGCACTCCCGAAGGCTGACCTCTGCTATCACCACCCTGCAGGCCAGCAGCCTTGTTGCTATGACAAGGCACAGTCACAGAGAGAAGGGTGAGCACTGGAAGAGATCAAAGGAAGGGACTGGGGTCTTGAACTAGATTACATATTCACAGAGAACCTAGCACACTCAGCAAGAATTGAGTGGCTGCATTCACAATTGATGGTTAACCCTTCAAGCTTTTCCCAGAACTTCTATATACAGTTACCTCTGAAATATAATGGTCACAGGATGTGGATATTTTAGGAATTATGTACTATATCATATGCTATAAAGCACTACTACACCCAATCCAGATAATTCTTAACTTTTTGCTGAGGGTGTACTGAGAGCAGATGGAAGAAACAATAAACTAGACCTAAGATAATTGTGTAAACATACATGCAAGCATGTTGTGGTGCTGAGAGAATAAAACCCAGAGATATAAGAAAGCATTGGAGGAGTTGTAAATTAAAGAAACTATTAATGCAGACCACTATAAAAAGGCATCCCTAAAGCACCCAAACTGTTTAAAAAGAATTTACTGAGGCTCCTCCTATAGGCATGTGCTCTAACTTTAGAATTATAAACTGCTATTTATGTACATCAAAAGGGAAAACAAGGAATTAAAATAATTGTCTTGTATTTAGAATGAGAAGCGGCAAAACACTGAAAAATTGTTAATAAGAATTCCACCTAACCTCAGTGAGTTTAATGGGGAATGCTTAGTATCATCTGTCTTGCTTAGCCTCACCCTCAGCAAGCTGACCTTCATCAACAGGTTGGTATCTACTGTGAACAAGGACATTTTAGAGATAATGCAATAATCTGAGATGATGAAACAATAAATTCATATCTCAGCAGTGACAGAAAATGCAGTGCTCTTTGCAGGGTTATTAAGTGCCTGCATGCAATCCCTAACAGTATGTTCAGATGGACAGGATATCCACCAAGGTGAGCTGAGAAGAAGCAAAGGTATTTTCACTTCTACACACATCAAAGTGCTGCAGTCCATTGCCCTGGAGGTTCTGCCCTCTTTGGCAGGGATGAGCATCTGCATCCAAGACTACAGAAAGGCATGTAAGCCCTAGTGAGGCGCTTCAATCTTTCTGAATGAACAAAAAATCATGTGGGATGCCCTTGGAATCCAGCAGGATACTGCTGATTCTGTGAGATCCTCCCTCTCTACTACAATAATCAGCTTGGGTAGTAAATTGAATAGTTAAAATCTGCATGGTGGGCCAGTATTCCAGTTTAGCTAGCAGCTTTTTATGTTAATGGCTGGCTAATACAGGATGATATGGCCCTTCTTCCAAACAGTTATCCTTGGTTTTGAATTAGTTTAGCTTCAAGGTCCCAGACTGTGGTGGGCCCTTGTTGTTAGTTTGTTGACTCTGTAAAAAAAAAAAAAAAAAAAA
>NW_024499518.1:0-33215 GCF_017590055.1 Onychostruthus taczanowskii
TTGAATATTGGCCTAGTCAAGCTACTCATTTATAACAGCAAGGAGGTGTCCTGCTCAGAGAAAGGCCTGTGGGACCTGAGGCCAGCTCCACGCTGGCTGCACGCTGGGCTCCTTGGCTTTTGGGAATCATCCTTCCCTCTCTCGTTGCAGCCTCCTGCATCAGCTGAGGCCGTTCTCCCAGCAGGAGCTGCTGTGCCTGCAGGCTCAGGAAAGCAGTGACACGACTGCCCCGGGGCTCAGGCAGTGCCTTCACTCCCTGTGTCTCTGTCCAGGGCAGCCGCTCCTGCTCAGGTGCCTGGGATATGATTTTAGAATATTGCTTGTAGTAGGAGCTTTGAAACTATAGCTTTGGAATATATAAAAAGGAAACATGCTTATCTTGATGCCTTAACAAAACAGTGAAATGCAGCTTGAGAAAGGAAGATGAACATCAACTCAAGGGTTGATAATTTCAACCAAGGGAAGCTGGACACCACTGTTATGAGATTTACAGTCCTTGCAATTAAAAGGTGGACCCACATCTGGAATCTGGACCTCACCAGCTGGGAGACTTATTTCTTCTTTTGGAAGCTGGACCCCACCATCTGGGATACTCCTTTCTGGGATACATCCTGAGAAAAACTAAATCACAATTGTGTGTAGAACTGTGATGCAAAAATTGGGAATAGAAACTGCTGATGAGTCAAAATTGGAAATAGAAATTGCTAAGAAAGCTTATGAGTAACCCTATAAATGCCTGTAAGCCCCAACTATCGGCGTGCAGTTGGAGGGAAAATTTCCACCCAGCACTGTATTGCTCACACTTGATATAGATATAGATATAGATATAGATATAGATATAGATATAGATATAGATATAGATATATCAGCTGTTTCTAAGTTTTAGTTAACAACACAAATAAAAACTGTATCTTTACAGCAAAGCTATTTTAACATCCCACATATAGAATCCATTTTAATATTTGCAAAAAGCCAATATTTTAATACATATCTATAATATGCAGCAGCCCTCGGGGCAGTGCTCTGGAGAAGGTGGCACCAGCTGGCTCTGCCCCAGGAGCTGTGGGGGCTTTGGCTGTGCAGGGGCTGGCAAAGGGAGGGCCGAGCTCTCCTGGAGAGCTGCTGAAGGGCTGCTTCAGCCTCATCATCCCCTGCAGGCTCTGTGTGAGAAATGCATATGATACGATTGGCTCGTGGCAAATGTTAAAATAAATACTATAGGTGTTGTGTTGGAAAGCTATGCTGTGTTAATCTCTTTTAACTAGTGTGGTAAATCTAGTTTTTAGGCTATAGCCTAGTATAAAATAGAAACTATGTGATGGAAGATACTTTTCTAACTAGCTCAAGGAATGGATAAGAGAATCAAGAAATTCTTCACACAGAGGTATCAGCAACAAGACACCAAAAATCCCAAGAGAAGAATTAGTGCCTCCTTATTGGGAAGAACCAGATTTTGAGGGACTGAGACGATTGATTTACAAAATGAGCGGGGGGAGTTGATAATAACCAGAAAACAGCCTTTGTTTGAAAGGAATTTTTCCATCATCTATGAGATATATGAATATGTAACAGACTATTGCTCTTAAACATTAATCCTTTGTTAGTGAGGGCTTCTGCTTGGCAGAAAGAGTAAAATGCACCCAGACATCTGTAACCCTTTGCTTTTTATTGTCTTTTATTGTTCTACTCTGATTGAGGATAGCGGTCACGCGGCATTTGGCTCCTGCAGGGACTTTTTTGCTACAGTTTAGCTTTCCACCCTGAATCCGCCAACTTCCACTTCTCCAACCCGCTGCTCCAGGGATCCTCCCACAGTTTAGCCCCTTTGCCCCATCTTAGGTGTGAAAAATACATATTTTAAGACTGGCTGTTTGCAGAGTAAAGAATTTATTAATATTTAAATATATTAAAATGAATACTGTATGTGTTATAGTTGGAAAGTTATACTATATTTACCTCTTTTAAGTAGTGCTGTATTAATCTCTTTTAGGTAGTAAATACAGTTTTTAAGCTATAGCGTAACATTAAAATAGAAACTATTTGATATAAGATACTTTTTGCAACTACCTCAGAAATTACAAAAGATAATGAAGAAACTCTTCACATTATCCTATCTAGATAAAAAATTCTCATCCTATCGAGATAAAAATAACAACAATAGACACCAAAATCCCAAGGGAAGAATTATTACCTTCTTATCGAGAAAACTCAAACTTCAAAAAACCAAAAAAGTGAATTTACAAGCTAGGGCGGGGGGAGCTAAAATGAAACAAAACCACCTTGATTGAAAAGAAAGTTTAATTCATGTATAATATATGCAAATATGCAATAAACTGTTACTTTTAAAGAGTAATTCTTTATTAGCAAAGTGTGCCTTTTAACAAAATACCAAACACCCAGATACCTGTAATTCTTTACTTTTTATTGTCTCTTACTGTCTTTTATTATCCTAAATTTTATTGTCTGAATTTTTATTGTCTGAATTTTTATTGTCCTAATTTTTATTACTGTTTTCATTACCGTTAAACTTTTAAAATTTTAACACATTAGGAAAGCCAGGCCACACCACATGCCACCATCTCCCACGTTTCCCCCTTGCCCGAGGTCCCGCCACCACCTCCGGAGGTTTCCGAGCCCGCTCCAAGCGCCCCCTGGAGCCGCGGAGGAGTCACTGCAGCCTTGACGTGAGCCAACAGCGCTCCCTGCTGGTCGTGGGTGTAACTACACCAAGGGGAAATTGCTGGATGGGTGACAAAAGGCTGGGTTTGGTTGTTGTTTTCCTGTTCCTGTTGTTGCTGTTGTTTATTATCAACTCCTTACAGAAGAGATGTGACTACGTTTGGGCTGAAAACAATTACTCAGATGAATATCAGCCTCAAACGCCTTCAGATTTTAAAGGAGTAAACAGCCATAGCTCAAAGTAGGAGGAAAAACATAACATTCTAATCCAGTGGAAAGTTGCCAAAAACAATGGAAAGTTGTTTATTTTGTTTTTCTAACCTATCACCTTTCCTTAATTCTGCTGCACTGTGGATACTTTTATCCAATGGGCTGCTATTACACACCCCCAGTTATACTTCTATTTATAACAGCTAAACTCTTAGCTTACTTTATACAATTACATTGCTACACTATAAAACCCTTCACCATCTTACCCAACACAGTTTCTCACTTAATTACAGCACATTCTTACAACTATAGAAACCTAAGTTTATAATTTTTCTGTTTAATGTCTGTGTCCTTTTATTTTTACATCAAGCCAAGCTTCTTCCAAGGCTGCAAAGGTGGGAGCATTCCCGACAGGGTGGGAGCTGTCCTGGGAAAGTTGGAGCATTCCCGACAGGGTGGGAGCAGCCCCAGCAAGGTGATAGCAACCCGGGGAAAGTGGGAGCACCTCCAGGAAGGTGGGAGCAGCCCCGGGAAGGTGGGAGCACCCCCGGGAAGGTGGGAGCAGCCTCAGGAAGGTGGGAGCATTCCCGGGAAGGTGGGAGCAGCCTCAGGAAGGTGGGAGCAGCCCCGGGAAGGTGGGAGCAGTCCCGGGAAGGTGGGAGCAGCCTCGGGAAGGTGGGAGTAGCCTCAGGAAGGTGGGAGCAGCCTCAGGAAGGTGGGAGCAGCCTCAGGAAGGTTAGAACATTCCCGGGAAGGTGGGAGCAGCCCCGGGAAGGTGGGAGCAGCCCCGGGAAGGTGGGAGCAGCCCCGGGAAGGTGGGAGCAGCCCGCGCCGCCGGCAGCCGGTGCGCTGCCGAAACCTATTGTCAGTGTCAATCCCTTAATTCCATTACACCTACCGCAGCAATCCGCTTAGGGGAAGCTATGGAGAGGCTGAGGAAGGAGGAGGCATCGCTTAAATACACCTTGGTTTATCCCTGGGGGGAAGTGCATGGCTTAGGGTACGGGAGAGGCTGCAGGGCTCTTGGGCTCTGCTCAGGGCTGGATGAGTCGTTAAATTAGAAATACACTTAGCAAAGATCATGTAGTGTGATTAGAACTTGACAAGAAAATCAGTCGATACCAGGTGGGGATAAATAAAGTTGGGAATGACAGGTGATATATGAAGTATTCCAAGAGTGCAGGGGCATAAATACCACTGGCTTCTAGGAATGAGAGGAGGTTTGGAGTGTGAGCAGCAGGTCAAGGAGCCCTGCCAGCTTGACAGGGGTGAAGAGTTTACCACGAGGAAGACATCCTACCTCCTCCCCAGAAGCCCACCGACCCAATTAAAGAGGACAACTGCCCAGCCATAATGGATATTCAGCTGATTGTAATACAACCCAATTAAAGAGGACAACTGCCCAGCCATAATGGATATTCAGCTGATTATAATACGAGGAATAATGATTATGTATTATGCATCCTTAGAAACCTCTTGGATATGTAAAACCTTTTTTGTATGAATAGAGAGCAGGAGTCTGCAACTCCTCACACATGGCTTTGGAAAGGATTCCACATGTGTCCAGTGCTGTAATAAATACAGTTTATTGCTTCTTTTATTACTAATAATACTATTAATAAATAAATAATAATAATAGAATTTATCACTATTTATTACTGTTTATTTATTACTTCTTTTCAGCTTTAATTAGTTGAAGAGTCGTCTGTCCGTGCTTCAGTGGCCACCAGCCTGCAGCCCCCTCCACTGCTCTGGGACAGCTTCACCCACACCCTGTCACTGCTGTCACCTGTGTCACTCGTGCTGCTCCCCAGCCCAGCTGCTCCCCCACATCCTGCAGATGTGCTCCAGGGGCTGGAGCCCCTCTGGAGCCAGGCTGGGAGAGCTGGGGGGGCTCACCTGGAGAGGAGAAGGATCCAGGGAGAGCTCAGAGCCCCTGGCAGGGCCTGGAGGGGCTCCAGGAGAGCTGCAGAGGGACTGGGGACAAGGATGGAGGGACAGGAGCCAGGGAATGGCTCCCACTGCCAGAGGGCAGGGCTGGATGGGAGATTGGGAATTGGGAATTGTTCCCTGGCAGGGTGGGCAGGCCCTGGCACAGCTGGGGCTGCCCCTGCATCCCTGGCAGTGCCCAAGACCAGGCTGGACAGGGCTTGGAGCAGCCTGGGACAGTGGAAGGTGTCCCCACCCATGTAATGAAACGCTCTTGAGCATCCCTCCCAAGGCCAGGCTGGACAGGGCTTGGAGCAGCCTGGGACAGTGGCAGTGTCCCCACCCATGGAATGAGATGCTCTTGAGCATCCCTTCCCACCCAAATCACACTGCTGAATCCATCTCTGCCCACTGCCCTCCAGCCCATTCCCTGCTCCACCTTTTCCTCTTCACCACGTTCAGCAGAAAGAAAAGACAAAACACCAGTAAAAGGTGTGGAAAATTTTATTCTTTACTGAACTTTATTCGTTTTCTGTTTGGCTTAAACACAATAAATATTTCAGCAGTAGCATTGAACAGACTGGAATTCACACCCACTGCAGTACCTGAACCCCCAGACTCTGGACTCTGGGAAAGCCATTGGGGCCCCTGGGATCACAGTACCTCACTGTGGGCCACTGCCAGCACCAGTGTCCCCTTCAGCCCCAGGGACAGGAGCAGGGCCGTGTCCCTGCTGCCAGGGAGGGATGGGGACAGATTTTGAGGTCTCCAACCAGCTCTGACCAAACGGGCTCTGCAGGTGCTGTGGGCTGAGGAAATTGGCACCTTGGAGGGCGAGCAGGGAGTTCCCCCAAGATCTTCTGCTCCTGGGGCAGGGATGGCCCAGCCACTTCCTTGGAGACCAGCCTGGGGCTTCTCCAGCCAGGTCTGACCACACCTGGATGGGCCAGAGGATCTTTTCCACCAACAAGGAGGTGGTCCCACTCCCATTCCCACTGTCACCATGGAATCACTGGGGTTGGAAAAGCCCTCTGAGCCCACCCAGTCCAGCCATTCCCAGCACAGCCAAGGCCAAAGTGCTGCACTGCCAGCACCAGTGTCCCCTTCAGCCCCAGGGACAGGAGCAGGGCCGTGTCCCTGCTGCCAGGGAGGGATGGGGACAGATTTTGAGGTCTCCAACCAGCTCTGACCAAACGGGCTCTGCAGGTGCTGTGGGCTGAGGAAATTGGCACCTTGGAGGGCGAGCAGGGAGTTCCCCCAAGATCTTCTGCTCCTGGGGCAGGGATGGCCCAGCCACTTCCTTGGAGACCAGCCTGGGGCTTCTCCAGCCAGGTCTGACCACACCTGGATGGGCCAGAGGATCTTTTCCACCAACAAGGAGGTGGTCCCATTCCCACTGTCACCGTGGAATCACTGGGGTTGGAAAAGCCCTCTGAGCCCACCCAGTCCAGCCATTCCCAGCACAGCCAAGGCCAAAGTGCTGTTCCATGTCCCCAGGTGCCACATCCTCATGGCTTTTAAATCCCTCCAAGGATGGGGACTCCACTCCTGCCCTGCGCACTGTGCCAGGGGTGGATAGCCCTTCCCATGAAGGAATTGTTCCCAATATCCAACCAGAGCCTCCCCTGGCCCAGCTTGAGGCCATTTCCCCTTGTCCTGTCCTTGTCCCACCAAGAGCAGCCTCTGTGTCACCTCAGCCACTGCTCTGACACAGCTCAGAGGTAGAGGTGGGCAAAACCAGGAGGAGCCAAGGCAGGTTTCCCAAAAGCATCCCTTCCCTAGGGATTTTCCAGCTCTGTCAGAAGCAGGCATGGATGCTCTCAGGGAAGAGTTTAGGGCCCTCACTGGAGCCCAGATCAAACCTGCCCTGACTCCCAGCTGCAGATCCTTGACAGGCCAGGAGGTGACACCAGGCCAGCTCTGTTTAAGGAGCTTAAAGATGTTCCCAGAGCCTCTGGAGCTCCCACTTCCAGCACGCTGCTCCTGGCTCTGGCAAAGCCTTGGGGCAGGGGGGTACGAGGAGAGGCAGCTGCCAAACCCCACCATGACCAACCAGAGGCTCCAGGAGAGCTGGACACAGCCTGGAGGGACAGGACACAGGGAATGGCTTCCCACTGCCAGAGGGCAGGGCTGGATGGGAGATTGGGAATGAGGAATTGTTCCCTGGCAGGGTGGGCAGACCCTGGCACAGGGTGCCCAGAGCAGCTGGGGCTGCCCCTGGATCCCTTGGAAGGGTCCCAGGCTTGGAGCAACCTGTCCATGGAAGAAGAGACAACACAGATCAGCTGTGGGGCACCAGGTTGGAGGAGCTGAGGAGCCAGGACCTGCCCTCTCCATGCCCAGGAGCACATCCCACGGGAAGGACAGAGCCCAGCCAGTGACCACCAGCACAGGACATCCCCCTCAGGGGCTGTTACCCAGGGATAACAGGGATAACATCCCCCTGTTACCCAGGAACACTTGAATTCTTAACACCTAAACCCACGGTGGCCAATAGAAAGGTTGGTTCTCAGCTGCCACACTGGATTTGGTCTCTTTGTTTCTATTCCCCTCTCAGAATCCAGCAGCAGAAATCACTGGATTTCTAAGAGCCAAAGGAGAAGCCCCCTCCCCACCAGGTACAAGCCAGCCCAAACCCCAGTGCTGATTTAAGGAGATTTTTTTCTACTTTCAAGGTGCAGTAAATTAAGGCACCAAAGAGCCAGAACTCCCCCAAGATAAAGCCTGTGCAGAGGAAGCAGTTCCAGTTTTGGAGTGGGATGTTCTTCCTACACACCAAGATTAAGCTCAGACAACTCCTCCCAGCCTCAGCAGCATCCCAGTCCTCAGGAGCCAGTGATGCTCACGGGAAGAGACAGGACAAGGCAAGTTCCAGGTTTGGGAGCCCAGAGTTCAGTTGGAAGCCTGAGGGAACAGCTCAGTTCTTCCCTGCTTGGGCAAACACAAAACTAAGACAGAAAATCATCCAACATACACATTTCTCAGCGTTGCCAGCCCAGCTCTGCTATCTGAACAAGTTCCACAGGAAGCTGTGTCCCAGCTGAAGATTCCCTCTCATTCCTGTGCGAGCAGGACTTAAATTTATTTTATCTCCATAATTCTATTTCATTAAATAGCAGGAGTCAAAAACTCAGGTGCAGCCCTGAGTCACTTGTCATTTGTCCATCGAGGGTTGTTTGTTTCTTGTTTTTTGGGTTTTTTTTTTGCTGTACAACATCAGTAAAATGGATTGGAGGAAGCTACTTTATTAAATAAACTCCAAAACCCATCGGCCCCCTCTCCCAGCCCCGCCGCAGCCGTAGGGACACGTGAGATCCAGAGCTTCCCACGAGGGATGGCAGCCCTGGGAAGGGCCCAGTTTGCTCCTCACAGGCTGTACCGTGACCAGAGGCTGACCAAGAGTGACCAAGACTGACCAAGAGCTGACCAGGGGCTGCCCAAGCAACCCGTGAACTCATGAGCTCAACCTCCGGGCTTCCAGTCTTGGCATGACAGTGATTCCAATTTCCAAAAGAAAATAGCAGTTACACGTTGAAGGCTTCCCAGAGCAGGACGAGGCTTCCCCTGCAGAAGGAAATTGCTCTGACCAAGCATGGTCAGATGCCCCACGTTGCACAACAATCAGTGCCTGAAGGAATTTGTTCCCATGGTAAGTTCCACCTGCGCGATCGGCCGTGCTTGTTCTCTTCCGGATGCAGCCTTTCCAGAGCCTGGGTTTAAGCTACACTCTTCATTCAAGCACAGGTCTTCATTGAATCAAGCCAACAGGAAAAGAAAATCAGCATTCGGTCTTCACCACCCCACTCGAAGTCAATTAAAAACAAAACAAAAAAAAAACAAATTAAAAAATAAAATCAACGCAAACACATCTTTGACAAGTGGACAGTAAACAAAGAGATGCCTGGAGACACGCGGGGACAAAGAGAGGGAGAACTGAAAGGTTCCCACCCCTGGGAGCATCCTGAAGGTGCACACATGACCAACAAGGGCCTTCAGGTGCTTTTCCCAGCGGTGGAATTGCAGTTGGGAAGGGCCAGGCTGTTCCTGGCTGTGGAAAAGGGGCTCAGGCAGCAGGAAAGGAGCCAGGGAGCCAAGCCATGACAGCAAATCCATGATGGTAGGAATGGGGAGAGCTTGGCTCTGTAGTCTAAGCCAACTTCCATGGCCCAGACGCCCAGAGCAGACTGGGAACACACATGGACACACATGAACATGTCAGGATGTGGTCCCAGGTGCCACACAACATGCAGAAGCCACATTCCCACTCCTATGGGAAATTGAGCCCTGATATTCCAAGCCCCCCATTTAGGATTGAACTACAAGCTTTGAGTGTCTTGTCTTATTTTTTTCCCTCCTAAAAAAAAATAAAATAAAAAAAAAAAAAAAGACAACAAAGGTGCTAGCAAGTGTTTGCCCAAAAGCAGGAAGGCAGGACAGAATGTGGGAGAACTGTCACCATCTGCTCCCAAAGTACCAGCCCAGCACGAGGGCTGTCCAGACAGCAGCCCTGGGGACAGCCAGGAACTCTCCCCCACCACCAGGATGTCCCCCTGCCCCTTGGAGGACTCAGCTGCGTTGGTTTTGGTGTCAGGCCGAGGTGCTTTGCTCAGGTAAAGCCTCTGCATCCCCAAGCAGCTTTCCCTGAGCAAGGGCCGGAGTCAGAGGCTTCTCTGGGAACATTCAGCTGGTCTAAGGTACAGTAACAACGACCTGAAGGGCTCCTCCTCCTCCAGCTCCACTCAAAACCCGAAGCTTGCAGGGATGGAAGAGCAGCAGGAGCCGCCCCGGGCCGGCTGCAGCGGATCCCGCGTGTCCTTGGCTCTGTCCAGAGAGGATAGTTTGATCTGTGGTGATGGCTGAAGTATTTACAGGTGTTTGCAGCAGGTATTTACAGTCCTTCTGCAGCCCTCAGGCCGATTTGCTCCTCCTCTGCTCCCAGTCAGTCCGGAGTGGGTTTCCGTAGGGAGAAGGGCCGGATGTTGAAGTGCCTGCTCAGCTGGCTCACCTGGGGACAGGCAGACACGGGACTGGGTTATCCTGGATCCTGGGGGGTCATCCTGGATCCTGGGGGGTCATCCTGGACCCTGGGGGGCTATCCTGGATCCTGGGGGGTTATCCTGGGGGATTATCCTGGATACCCTGGGGGGTTATCCTGGATGCTGGGGGGTTATCCTGGATCCTGGGGGGTTATCCTGGACCCTGGGGAGTTATCCTGGATGCTGGGGGGTTATCCTGGATCCTGGGGGGTTATCCTGGACCCTGGGGGGTTATCCTGGATCCGGGGGGTTATCCTGGATCCTGGGGGGTTATCCTGGATGCTGGGGGGTTATCCTGGACCCTGGGGGTTATCCTGGACCCTGGGGGGGTATCCTGGACCCTGGGGGGTTATCCCAGCTCCCAGGCAGGAGCAGCAGAGCAGGCAGAGCCCCAGACCTGCTCCCTGTTCCCAGCAGCCACTCTTCCCACCCCAGCCCTGCCCACAATCCATGTCCTGCCCAGCCCCATCACTGTCCCCAGGCACTGGTTACACAGGGAACAGCTTGCTCCCTTCCCAACCTTCCCAAAAAACATCTGGGAGCAGGCTCACCCTCTGTTCTTCCCTTCCACACGGGCAGGAGTTGGGAATGCTGAGCCCAGGCCTACAGGATTTTACCCTCCTCCTTCATTATTCTGTTTAAATTCATTTTATCACCTCAGATATCTATATAAAATATTCCTGAATCCATTCAAAGTGGGAGCTGGATAATTTACCTCCTGCAAAAGGAGGCTGAGCTTGACACAGTCAGGGCAGAGGCTTTAATCCTAATAATTCTTCCCGAATTCAGAGCAGTTTGGGATTATGCCCCAATCCCAAAGCCTTTAAAGGCTCTTCAGCTCCAAGTGAAGAGGAGCTGGCACAGATGGGCCCTTGGGAAGGCAGAGGGAGGGAAAGAGGGATCAGAGAGGAGCAGGAATCTCCCAGGAGGGGATGGGCAGGAGGATTACACCACCAGCTCAGCTCCATCTCCAACTGTGATTCCAAGACCAAATTTATTTAAGCTTCTTAGTAATTCAAATCCTTCTTGCCCAGAAGCCTCATTACACTAATTGGAAAGACAAGGCAACCTGGCTGTTACTCCTTGGCTGTAATTACAGCTGGGACACGACTCCATAGGCTCTGGGGTGGAACTGGGGCTCCCAGGGGAAGGGGCTTCCCAAGGAGGGTGTCCCCACTTCAGCTGGGACATGTGGCCCCTTGTCCTCCTTCCTCAGCAGCTTCCCAGTGGGACTCTGGGCTTCTCCTGTTAACCAAAACTCAGGGAGCCAGGCAGGTTCCTTCCTTTTGAGGAGGAAACCAATCCCTGGATCTGTGCACAGATGGACAGGAGGAAGGGAGGCCCTGGAGCTGCTGTGTTCCCACTTCCCCCAGCAGCAAAATCCCCACTCCAGCCTGCTTCTCCCAGCACCTTGGAGACTCAGTGGGAGACTCAGAGCCCCTGGCAGGGCCTGGGGGGGCTCCAGGAGAGCTGCAGAGGGACTGGGGACAAGGCCTGCAGGGACAGGAGCCAGGGAATGGCTCCCACTGCCAGAGGGCAGGGCTGGATGGGAGATTGGGAATTGGGAATTGTTCCCTGGCAGGGTGGGGAGGGGCTGGGATGGAATTCCCAGAGCAGCTGGGGCTGCCCCTGCATCCCTGGCAGTGCCCAAGGCCAGGTTGGACACTGGGGCTGGGAGCACCTAGGACAGTGGGAGGTGTCCCAGCCATGGCAGGGGTGGCACTGGGTGGGCTTTGAGGTTCCTCCCAACCCAAACTATTCCAGGATTTTGTGCTTGGTTTCCAACTCATCTGACACACCCCAGGGGAAGGACAGCCCCTTCCACATCCCGTGCAGTTCCTTTCAACCCCGTGCAACCTCTTCCCAAGCCCCTCACAAGGAATCCACCCCAAATCCCACAGGCTCACAGAACCATTCCCAGTGACATTCCCAGCTTCACAACGAGCACTCCCAGCCACAGCCCAGCCCAGGAGGTGTCACCTACCACGACCACTCCGTAGTGGATGTGTGCCAGGGTGAGGAAGGCTGTCAGCAGGTACAGCAGGAGCGTTTCACTGCCTGGAGCCAGCCCAGACACCACCAGGAGCAGCACGGCCGCGATGGGCAGCAGCATCCAGTTGAGGGGCTGGCACCGTGTGCTGCTCATCTGGCACACGATCAGCTGGCACTGAGGGGACAGGGACAGAGCCTGAGCCTGCTGTGGGCTCTGGGAGCAACACATGTTTGTCCCCAGAGCAGAGGGGATGGTCACTCGTGTGATTTGGTACATTGCCCACCCTGTGCTGGCACTGCTGGGGCACCTCCGGTGCTGGGGGCAGCTCTGGGCACCTCCTGCCAGGAGAGACCTGGAGGGGCTGGAGCGTGTCCAGGGAAGAGGATGGATCCCCAGGAGCAGCTGAGGGAGCTCAGCCTGGAGAAAAGGAGGCTCAGGGGGGACCTTGTGGCTCTGCACAACTCCCTGACAGGAGGGGACAGCCAGGGGGGTCGGGCTCTGCTGCCAGGGAACAGGGACAGGACAAGGGGAAATGGCCTCAGGCTGGGCCAGGGCAGGCTCAGGGTGGACACCAGGAGGAATTTCCCCATGGAAAGGGTTGTTAGACGTTGGAAAAGGCCCAGGATAGTGGTGGAGTCTTATCCCTGAAGGGATTTAAAAACCCCCTGGATGTGGCACCTGGAGCAGGGGTGACCTTGGCAGTGCTGGGGGACAGTTGGACTCGGTGGTCTCTGAGGGCTTTTCCAATCTTAACAATCCCATGACTCTACCACTATGCAGCTAAATTAAATTTTGACCAAAAAATGTAGTCCTCCCACTTAATTTTATCCCCAAAAGGAACTCCTTTCCCATCAGCTTTCACTTTGCTGCTCACAGCACACGTGAAAACTCAATTTAACCAATTCTCCAATCCCACAAGAATAAAGCAGAAGCTCTTACAGAGATGTTGGCAAAGGCTGTTCCAACCATGAAATAGAAGAGCCTGGGCTGGACCTCCAGGATGTCAGTGGGGGACAGGAAGATCCAGGTGGTGCAGAGCAGGAACAGCAACACCGGGGACACCAGGGGCAGCAGGATTTCGTACACAGAGTGGTGCTTCAAGGTGTTATTTTTATAGGCCCTGAAACACAAGCAAAGAAAGGAAAATACATGGAATGACTGAGAAATCCCTGGTGCTGCCTGCAGTAATTTCCTGAAGGGGCTCCAAGAGAGCTGCAGTGGGGACTGGAGTGATAAGACAAGGGGGAATGATTTCCCACTGCCAGAGGACAGGGATGGATGGGAGATTGGGAATGAGGAATTGTTCCTTGTGAGGGTGGGCAGGCCCTGGCACAGAGTGCCCAAAGAAGCTGGGGCTGCCCCTGGATCCCTGGCAGTGCCCAAGGCCAGGCTGGATGGAGCTTGAAGAACCCTGGGACAGTGGGAGCTGTCCCTGCCCATGGCAAGGGGTGGCACAGGATGAATTTTCCACCCCCTTCCCACCCAAACCCTGCTGGGATTCTACAAAACTCACTTGTAGAAGTTGTACAGGCTCATGGGCAGGGTCACAGTGAGGGCACAGGCTGGAAGAGAAAAGTGCCACGTTAGTGCCCCAGGGCAGAGGGGACACCCCATGCACCCCGAACAGGAGGCTCTGGCTGGGCTCTGCTTTAAATTCCCTGCACCAAAAATTGCTCCTGGTGCCCCAGGAATAGCTGAGCACATTTGGAAGTAGCTGCTCCCGAGTGTGGCCCAGGAGCTGTAATTAAAAGTTAAAGTCTGCTGTAAGTTGAAGACATTTCCATTTGAAAGGGCTGCATTAAGGAGCTCGGGTTTGTGCTTTAAACAGTGACAAAGCTTAATTATAATACAACTCTAATGAGACACAAGTGCACACTCCTCAAATGACATGGCTGGGCATAAGAGTTTTCACAAGAAAGGCAATTTGCTGTTTCTCTGGCTGTGTGCAGACATTTCCAGTGGCCACATTGCCAAAAAGTTGTCATTTAACTGGATAAATGATACAAAGCACCCAAATAACTAAAAAATCCTGACCTCAATCAGAACCACCAACACTATCCATGATATTCCAGGACAAATCCTTCCCTGTTTATCCAGCAGAAGGTGTGTGAACAGAGCTGGAAATATTCCTGCTTTAATAACCCAGCTCCTCTCCCCAGTGTGGGAACTGGGCTCAATTTCTCATATAGAAAAAGCACATTCATTATTCATGTTAAGTCACACAGCTGTCAAAGGAAAGCTGGGAACATCTACCTGATAAAAGTGCAAGTACATTTAACGCACCAATTAACTCAAAATTAAGCAATTACAAAGAACACCTGAAGGGACACAGAAAATAAACTGAGCAGAACTTGTGATTTAGGCAAATGGCATTGAACATCAGCTCAGCTCTACCCTTTGCAGTGGCTTATTTTGACTGACCACAGCCTTTATTTCAATTTTATTATCATTATAATGATGTAATGTTCAGGTGGGAGGATGGAGGGCAGGGTCCCCAAACAGCAGAGCTCCCACCCACCTCCATGGCTGCAACCTCCCTCCCACGCAGTGTTTGGGCTCTGGGATGAGAGGGAGCCCCAGAGCAAGAAAACAGAAGTGTCCTGACCCCTCCAAACCAGCCCAAGGCTGGGGAGGCTCCACTGAGAGCCAGGTCCCACCACCCCCTGCACACTGGGCTTTATCCCCTGGAAACTCTGGGTTTACCACACTGGTTTTACCCCCAGGCTCTCACTGAGGACAAACTAAGCTTGTCTGGAGTGAAGTCAGCCCAGGCAGAGCAGAGTTAAGGTCTCCAAAATAACTTTGCAGGAGACAACCCTGTTTTGAAATCCTGGGAAAGGTTTCCAGGCTGTGAGAACACCCTCAATTAGTCACTTCAACAACAGCCCGGGGCAGCAAACAGAGCAGTGTTAGCAGGTCATTAGCAGGGGGTTTGGGAAAAAGGTGAAGTTTAAAAGACAAGCTTCAACATGGAGTTTCTTACCAATAATCATTGCAGTGAATAGGTCTCTATATAAGAAATTAAACAGGAAAGGTGCATACCAGGCCTCAACTCCCACAAAGGCTGTCACTATGTAGACAATTGAAATGGTCTGAAAGAAAGCACAGGACAAGCAGGGGTGAGAAATGAGATGGGCAAGTCTGGCAGCACCTGGCTGGCAGCACCTGGGCTGGCAGCACCACACACATGCCAGGCTGCTCCAGGGAAAGGCAGCTCTAAGCTATGTTCAGTCCTACCCACCAGCAGGAAAGAGAAATATAAAAGAAATCCACAAATATCCCACGTTACCAGGTGTAGGAAGGGCGAGCTGCTGAGCAGGGATTGGATTGGGAAGTGCTGGCACTGCTGGGGCACTTCCAGTGCTGGGGGCAGCTCTGGGCCCCTCCTGCCAGGAGAGACCTGGAGGGGCTGGAGCGTGTCCAGGGAAGGGAATGGAGCTGGGAAGGGAATGGAGCCCCAGGAGAGGCTGAGGGAGCTGGGAAGGGAATGGAGCCCCAGGAGGGGCTGAGGGAGCTGGGAAGGGAATGGAGCCCCAGGAGGGGCTGAGGGAGCTGGGAAGGGGCTCAGCCTGGAGAAAAGGAGGCTCAGGGGGGACCTTGTGGCTCTGCACAACTCCCTGACAGGAGGGGACAGCCAGGGGGGGTCGGGCTCTGCTGCCAGGGAACAGGGACAGGACAAGGGGAAATGGCCTCAGGCTGGGCCAGGGCAGGCTCAGGGTGGACACCAGGAGGAATTTCCCCATGGAAAAGGTGCTCAGGCCTTGGCAGGGGCTGCCCAGGGAGGTGGTGAAGTCACATCCCTGGAGGACTGTAAAAACCACGTGGAAGTGGCACTTGGGGCATGGGCCAGTGGTGGCCTTGGAGTGCTGGACTCGATGGTCTCAGAGGGTTTTTCCAACCTCACTGATTCCATGAGGAGAA
This sequence comes from Onychostruthus taczanowskii, assembly GCF_017590055.1. Lineage (NCBI taxonomy): Eukaryota > Metazoa > Chordata > Aves > Passeriformes > Passeridae > Onychostruthus > Onychostruthus taczanowskii. Next base: position 15,769 of record NW_024499518.1, read on the forward strand.
TATGACCAAGACCTGCAGGAGAGATGCCCTGGCACAGCCTTGAACTCTCGAGGTGACCACAGCACAGGTTTTACACAAGTTGCAGTGACCCTGGAGGGGTCATTCAGGGACTCTTCCTTATCCATCTGCTGCTGGATTACAGGGAGAAGCTCACCAGGGCTATTTCAGCTTTAATAGTCCCCTGAAGCTGGGTGGAACACGCTGCTCTGCCCTCCACCCCTGCCTTTCTCCAGCAGGCAGCTCAAAGACCTGGGTTAAGCAACATTTTGGGAGAAAGGATCAGAGTACAGTCAGGGACCAGCTCTGGTCTCCTTGTAATAGGAGAAATGATTATTCCAATTAATGCAGCTGCATTAATTAAACTCTCCTTCCAACTCATTGCATTTCCCACCCAGCATCTGACAAACCAGAGAACAAATAAATGGACAAAAGATACTGAGTTAAAAAGAAGCTTTTTTACAATGAGGGTGCTTGCCCAGAGATCTGTGGCTCCCTCATCCCTGGAAATGACCAAGGCCAGGCTGGACAAAGCTTGGAGCACCCTGGGCTGGAGGAAGGCACTGCCAGCAATCCAGGAGAGTTGCCTCATCCCCAGGTCCCTGTTCTCTTCAGGAAGAGCTTCCTGCAGAGAATTCCTTAAGGAGGGATGGACACACCAACACCCCAAGGCAGCCATCACCATCAATCTCAACACCCTCTGCCCAGGGACCGTGGTCTGGAGGGACACCTCCCCAGGAATCTTTGCTTCAGGAACAGCAATTAACAAGCCAATTACCTCTGCTGATTTTTTGACCCAGATCCTGGAAGTGCCAAAAAGGCATCCCAAACTTCCAGGCTTTACCCACACTGGTACCACGTAGGGAACTACATAAAGCAACAATTCCAGCGGGCAAAACGTGCAGGAAGCAGGGAGAGGAGAGCCAAGGCCGTGTCCATCCTTCAAGCCTTGTTTGTCATGGAGAGTCCACGTCCATGGACTGACTCCGTGACTGACAAGGCTTCGGATCCACAGCAGAACACCCCCTCAGTGGGCAGCACTGCACCCAGCAGCTTCTCAGGGAGTGAACTCACCACCTGGCTGACGTCATATCCCCAGGGCAGGAAGAGAATCCCTGTGTTATACTTCTCCCAGTGGGAGAGGATGAAGGAAAACAAGACCACCCAGAGCAGGAGGTAGAGCACGAAGACGCTGACGCCGGTGGAGCCGCGGCCGAAGGTGGAGTACACGGTGACCACAAAGTACACACAGGCCCAGCTGTCCAGGCCGTGGTCAAAGAGCTCTCCCAGGGGGGTGCTGGAGTTGGTCCGGCGTGCCTGCTTCCCATCAACGCCATCTGGGAAGAGGGAGAGAAACGTGGATGGTGTGTTAAGTCTTTGAGGCAGGTCCTAGGAGCTCTCAGAGAAATCTATCACACCTGAGATGGCTCAGCTAGCCATGAACGGCATGAAATCAGCAGGATGGCTTGTGAGGTAGTGTTGGGAACAGAAAAAGGTGTAATAAAAGGCAAAATAACAAAGCTCTTACAAAGAAAAAAAACTGAGGGGGCAAGAGGTTCTTGTTCCTGCTAAAACACCCCACAAGAGTGATTATTTCCGTTGTTCTCTTCTTTTTCTAGTGAATTATCTAGGTGGGATCTCTTGGCCTCTGTCTAATCAGACAGCCCCAGGTCTGAGGTGAAGTCCAAAAGGTCCTTTTGGAGGTGTCTTTTGTACTAAATTGGGAGAGAAGCTTGGGGCTTTCTGCCTTTTTAAGCAGACAAAGAATAATTTAGTCACTCCATCAACAGAGGGCACATCCTTACACATGGAGCTCTCCTGGACACTCCACACAAAGCAATGGGCCAGGGAACAGCAGCTTTCCACCCTCCATCTGTGAGTGGACTTCCCACCCCTGCTCCATGGCAGGCTGAAAAATCCAACAGTCTGATGAGATTATATTTATTTCCTTGTATTTCCTTTATATTCCTTAAAGCAGCCTCTTCCTGTGCCTAAAGGAGGTCCAAGAGAGCTGGAGAGGGACTTGGGACAAGGGGTGGAGGGACAGGACACAGGGAATGGCTTCAAAGTGGAAAAGGGGAAATTTGGGTGGGATATTGGGCAGGAATTCTCGGTTGTGAGGGTGGGCAGGCCCTGGCACAGGTTGGCCAGAGAAACTGTGACTGCCTCTGGATCCCTGGAAGTGTCCAAGACCAGCCTGGATGGGAGTTGGAGCACCCTGGTGTTGGATTAGGCATGTTTACATAGGCGTGTTTTGTTTGTTTACAAACAAATGCATACTATGTGAACCTTCTATTCTTTAAGAATTCTCTCAAAAATTCACTTCCCACATTTGGGATAGCAGAAAGCATCCTTGCCCATAGCAGGGGTAGAACCAGAGGATTTTGCAGGTCCTTTCCAACCCAAACCTTTCTGGGATTCTCTGATTATTTAGAGCAGGCCCAAGACAGATTTTCACAGTTCATCTCAAAGTCACTTCTCCTTTCCCATCAGATGATCTGGGACAACTTCCTTGTCTCCACATTGCAAAGCAGCTCCCAGGAACTGCTCCTGGCAAGAGCACAGAATCTTACACTTCCTGTGGGTCCAGGGAGAGGACAACACAACCACAGCACGAGTGGGTGACCCTGAAAACTCTTACCTAACGTGTAGGCCATGAAGTTGAGGAGCCCCACCACGATCCACACGCCGTTTGGAACGTGCTGGTGATCAGGAGCTGCAGGGATCAGACAGAGCAGAGTCAGGACAGTTCAGGATGTGCTTCCAGAGGATTTATTTTGGCCCAAAAAGCTCAGCCACGAGGACTCAAACAGTGAATCTGGGATGGGAGCCTTGCAGGATGCGACGGCAGAGCTGCCCCATAACAGCTCACGAAACCAGGTTGGTGAGGACTTTGCCTTTCAGGATATATTTGCCCTTTTCTCCCTGCCCTCCAAAATGATGGGATCTGAGAACAGGGGCCAGTTCTGTAGTGCCACTGCAGGCTGTGTGGAAGTGTGTGCAGAGGACACTCAGTCACTCGCTCACAGAGCATCGAGTGGAGCCTCTTTGATGTGGCAACTCCCTGCCCCCGCAGGAACACGCCAGGATTCCCCGCCCAGTCTCCAGTCCCATCCTGCCAATGGAATCCGAGCTCTTCCCTAACAGCACCTCCACCTCCTCCAGCAAGGCTCAGGCAACGAGCCAGCAGAGCTGGCTGCACCTCACAACATACCCACACTTGTGCATCAAGGCTTTGTGGATTTTCTAGGATCACACCTTCAGTTTCTCTTCTGATGGACAATGTTTTATTTTGTATCGTGAGAAAAATGGAATGAATGTGAACGTGATCCAGATTCACGCTACAATCCAAAATAAAAACTAATTTGGGACTTTCAGCATGCTGGTTAATACCCACACTGTGTTGGTTGTGGTAGAAGCAGAGTATAACAGTCCATTCTTCTTGTCCAGCACATTTCTCCCCTGTTAATATTTACTTCCTAATGGAAATCATGATAGGCTGCAATCAGGGAGGCCAAAGGGGCACTGGAGAAGGGCAGGAAGAGGCATGGATCCTTGGCAGCAGGAGGGCACAGGGAGGTCTCCTGGGGGCACAGTGATCCCGTGAAATGCCACCTCCTGTTTCCTCAGGGCAGCAGGATGGTGCCCTTCCAGCAGCAAAGGGAGGGAGGGCATCACATCTGCAAAGCCATCCATGGAGGAGGGAAGGCACAAAATTCTGGAGCAGCACCAGGAGAAGTTCTCTCTCCAAGCAGGACATGTAAAATATTTATGTGAAAGGGTCCCAAGCCATGAGCTTCTCCATCCTTCCAAAGCCAATTTTTGAGAGGCTGGGAGAGTTTGGGATGTCCTGCCTGGAGAACAGAAGGCTCCAGGGATCTCTTAGAGGCCTTTCCAGGGCCTGAAGAGCCTCCAGGAGAGCTGGAGAGGGTGGGACAAGGGCCTGGAGGGACAGGACAAGGGGGAATAAATTCCCACTGCCAGAGGGCAGGGATAGATGAGACACTGGGGCTTGGAGCACCCTGGGATAGTGGGAGGTGTCCCTGCTCCTGGCAGGAGGTGGGACTGGATGGGCTTTAAGGTCCCTTCAACCCAAACCATGCTGGGATTCCATGATTTTGGATGTCTGATGTCCTGGGGGTTTTCACCTTGAGCTACTGACAGCTTTTGTTCTCATGGCTCATGGACCTTAACATGAGACAGCCCAAACCCTGGCCAACAGCCACAGGTGCCACCCAAGCCTTCCACAGCTTTGACTTGTCTACCAGTAAAGGAAATCCCAATAAAGCAGGATTTTTGCCACCTGACTGTGTTTTGATGATGGGTCCAGTTTAGAACTACAGAAACTGTCTTGAGCAACCTAAACCAGATCTGGCAGGGTCTAAGGGAGAGAAAAAAACGGAGGAGAAGCTCCTGAGAATTATGACACTGCATTAATCCTTTCCCTGGGATTCCTCCATGTGCAAAGGAACACGACTGAACCATTGGATTCACAGACAGATGAACATGGTGGGGGCTGTTAGAAAGTTGAAAGCTGTGAATGGTGAAGCTCAGAAAGAGGATTTGGCCTTGTTAGTCTGATGTGCTGGTGGTTTTGCCAAGAGGGCAACGAGCTGGGATGTGAAAAACAAGGCTCTACCTGCTGATTTCAGGGAAGCAGCACTTCCTAACATTTTCCTGTTAGATTTTCAAACAAGGGCGCTGGGTTGTTTGCTCTGCAGGCAGAGGCAATTCCAACCCAAGATTCCAGCTGTCTCCTCCTCCCTGTCCTGCCCACTGCCAGCCAGGAGCACCTTTCCCTGGCAGCCAGAGGGAAGGTGTCACATCCAGACAAATCCTTGTCACAAAACCCAGCAAGTTCAATCCCCTCCTCTGTCCCAGTCACTTTGGGAAGGCCCAGACCCAGAGGCCTCACCAATTCCCAGCAGAGGAAGGTGACAGATTTCCCACCTGACCAGGAACATGCAGCCTTACCAGAAGCATAAAAGTCAGGGTCGAAGTATGCCATGAGGAAGAAGTTGAAGACAAGCAGCAGGAAGCCAGAAAACGTTATCAAATTTGGGGCCAGCCAGGTAGGGAAGATCTATGGGAAAGCAGCAAAAGAATAGATGAACTCATTAAAACATGGACTGAGGAGCAGGCACTGCTCCAGCCATGGTTGCACTGTCTGGGTGTTAGACAACACTTCCAGGAGCAGCTGGAGCATCCCGGGGCAGCAGGAAGCGTGGGGCTGGGATGCAGGCATTCAGGATTTGGGGCAGGCTGCAGGCAGCCCCTCACTCATTAATAGCACCACAAACGAAGCAGCTGATGGTGTTACAGAGCTGACCTGGGCTGTGCTGTCCTGCTCAGGGTGGGACAGGGACTCACCTTCACGATGGCGTTCCAGAAGGGATGCATGACGTACAGGGACAGGGGGTTGCTGTCCACGGCGCTGTACTGGGAAAGGGAAACAAAAACCAACAGTTAGGGCTGCAGAACCTCCCAGCAGCCTGCAGAAACAGCCAGACATCTGTTCTGAGCCACATCCTGTGTGGCACCCCCACAGGACTCCTGATGTATCCCCCACTTCAACAGCTTCCAACTGTTCTGCCCCACCTGGATGAGGAGGAATGCTGTGAGTCTACCCCCCAGCAGTGCCATCTGTCACCTCTGGAAATGCCAGCTCCAGCTCTCCGAGTGGACACAGGCAGTGAGAAAAATGTTGATCCTTTCAACAGCTTCCAACTGCTCTGCCCCACCTGGATGAGGAGGAATGTTGTGGGTCCTATCCCCTGCTCTGCTGTGATCCCTTTGTTCCTTTGCTGGTCCCAGTCTCCATCCTCACTTCCAGCAGTGGGACTGGGAGCCCCTTGAGCAGGATGGGTCTCAGAGGGCCCCTCTCCACTGAGGAGCTGAGATTTCACCAGAGGCAGCTTTGGGAATGGGGAGGGAGAGCTCTTACCCCTCACCCATCACTTTCAAAACATTTGAGGTGCTCAGGGTGTGTTTGTGGTGGGGGAAATAAAAACAGAAACAAAAATCAAAGATCTAGACAAGGCATGAAACAACTTCCAGATAGAAAGTTAAAATTTGACATCATTTGGCTCTCGAGAGCAGCATGAGCCATTATCTGCTCTCACAGCCCCTTCCAAACACAGATTACCCTGGCTAAAGTCCTCTTCTCCCAGGAACACTTTGATAAGAATCCAAGACCAATTCCACAGACTACCAAACTCCTGGGCTCACATGCTCGGTGCTGGGCTGGGCAGAACCTGCTGCTCACCCACCTGCTTGGGACAGCACCCCCAACTCCAGCACAGCCACCTGCCCGAGTCCAATCCCAACCACAGAATCCCAAGTAGTTTGTGTGGGAAAGGACCTTCCAGAAACTCCAGTGCCTCTCCCTGCCATGGCAGGGACACCTTCCATTTTCCCAGGGTGCTCCAAGCCCCATCCAGCCTGGCCTTGGGCACTGCCAGGGATCCAGGGGCAGCCCCAGCTGCTCTGGGCACCCTGTGCCAGGGCCTTGCCCCCTCACAGCCAAGAATTCCTTCCCAATATCCCACCCAAACCACCTTTTCCTCTTTGAAGCCATTCCCTGGCTCCTGTCCCTCCATCCTTGTCCCCAGTCCCTCTGCAGCTCTCCTGGAGCCCCTTCAGGCCCTGCCAGGGGCTCTGAGCTCTCCCTGGATCCTTCTCCTCTCCAGGTGAGCACTCCCAGCCTGGCTTCAGAGCAGAGGGAGCCCAGCCCTTGGAGCAGCTCCGTGGCCTCCTCTGGATTCATTCCAACAGGTACCACATTTGGTTTGGTTGGTAAAAGGAAACCCCTCAGCAAAGAGCAGCTCCAGGTGTGTCCCCCAGCCCATGGCCTTGAACCAGCCCCTGTCACTGCACCCATGGATTGCTCCAACCTGTTCCTCTCCTTGTCTGCATTCCCCACTTTTCCCTGGAAGCAGAGAAGTGGTGGGAAAGGGCAAAGCAACACCCTCCAAGACAGGCACCGGGACCAAGAAGGGATAAAGGACCAAGATGGGTCTCGCTGGGGTCCCATCTTACAGCATTTGCTCCCATCTGGGTGAATCCCATCCTTGTCAAGGATTTCTGTAGCCCCTCCCTGTGCAGGGTCAGTCCATCTCCCTGGATTTAGCCCCAGAGGTTGTGTCCCCACAGGAGCAGCAGAGCAAGAAGCAACAAACCCCAAAGCCGTATGGAAGCAACTCTAAGCCGCAAGGAATTTCCATCTCAGCTTAATGCAATTTTTTGGGGCAGAATTCCAAATGCTTTACAAGATAATAGGATTTGAAGCACCAGTTAGGGCAGGAGGAGAGACTGATTTAATCTCATTATCCCCAAAACAGCCTGCAACAAGAAAACAGATGCAAGGCTTGGAGTGAGGCAGGGGAAGAGCTCCAGAGCCTCCGTGCCCGTGCTTGGAAGGTACCTCAGGGAAATTTCACCAGGCCCTCTCCTTGCAAGAACTGGGGATAATATTCAATAAACAGCTTTTCCCCATGGCCACACATGTTCCCACCTTGCTTGCAGAACTCAAAGAGCTGGGAAGAGCTGTTTCTTGGAGAAAGGGCAGCTGCTCTGCAGAGGTTTGCTGATGCAACCATGGAGTCATGGAATATCCAGGGATGGAAAGGACCCACAGGGATGATGGAGTCTAACTGCTGTCCCTGCACAGACCCCCAACAATCCCACCCTGCACATCCCTCAGAGCATTGTCCAAATGTTCCTGGAGCTCTGGCAGCCTCGGGGCTGTGCCCATCCCCTGGGGAGCCTGGGCAGTGCCAGCACCCTCTGGGGAAGAATCTTCCATGATATCCAACCTAAACCTCCCTGGCACAGCTCCAGCAGTTCCCTTGTGTCCTGTCCCTGTCACAGAGAGCAGAGATCAGAGCTGCCCCTCAGGAGGAAGTTGTTGACATCCATGAGCTCTCCTCTGAGTCTCTTCTCCAGCTGAACAAGCCAAGTGCACTCAGCCATTCCCTGTGTGGCCCCTCCAGACCCTTTCCCACTGGGTCTGTGCCCCTCTGGATCTCTCCCACAGCTTTAGATCCTTTCTATGCCCCCCAGCTCCTGCCAGGCTCCAGCCAGGACACTTCTCTGTGTGCTGAGCGAGGCCAGCCATGCTGTGCCCACTCTGGGGACACTCTGGGGCACAGGGACAGAACCAGGGCTGGCTCTGGTGCCAGGCTGGCTGCCACCCTTGGGGACAGCACTCTGGACAGCCAGGACACGGCTGCCTGCCCAGGACAGCTGCTCCCAGAATACCAATGAGCTGCCAGGCACCTTCAGGGACAGATCCCATCTTGGCCATGCCCAGACTCCTCCAGTTGCTTTTCCTTGTCGGGGTCTTCCTTACAAACATTACTAAAGCTGTTTTTTCCACCTCTTCACTTGTGAAGCCCCAAACCCAGCAGTGTATAAGCCTGGCAGTGGTTTCATCATTCCCCCACCACATCCTCACTAGAAATTAGTGTCACCCTCTGCATTTTGGATCTCCACACACTGGTCTCGTGACTCACATCCCTGTATAAGTCGTTCTTCTATCACGACCAACGATTCCCACCAGCCTGGACTCTGGATTTCTGCCCCTTTTTCAGGGAAAGAGGGTTAAAGGAAAGGGAGAAGAGCCCAGAAGGAATTTCATCCATCCCAGTCTCCTTCCCAAAGCAGCCAGGCATTTGTAAAGGGCCCTGTTCTAAAATAGCTCCACGCTCACAGACACAGTTTCTCCTCACGGCTGCAGGGAGGAGCCAACCAGCCCAGACAGCTCCCTCGGGACTGGGGTCAGAACTCCTCAGAGAAAGAGCAAAACCAGCAGGAACAATCACTGGCAGCACACAGGAGCCTCCTGTCCATGCCAGGATAGCTCCAGGGAGCCACAGGCACCCCAAGAGCTGGGGACAGGCTGGGTGGCTGTGGTGCCATCGCAGACGAGCTGGCTGGTGTCATTATGGGCCATAATGGCTTGTATGGCTTCAACCCAACATTAATCCTGCAACCAGGACACCTCTGGGAGATCCAATTATGTGTCCAAAGAGGAAAAAAATACAGATTTATAGCCCAGATTCCACTAATGGTCTTCCTGTCCCGGAAAAAAAACAATTCTGCTTTGAAGTAATCTGGTTACCCGGAGCCAGCAGCAGAACAAGCACTGCCATAGAACCCTGGAGAATCCTGAGCTGGGAGGGACCCACATGGATCACCAGGTCCAGCTCCTGGCCCTGCAAAGGACATGCCAAAAATCCCACCAAGTGCCTGCTGTGCTTCACCCCATCACTGGGGTGAGCCAGCAGTGTTGGGGTGTGACACCCAGGTGGGCCGGGGCAGCACAGCACTGGTGGCACCTGTGCTGAGGACAGCAAACAGAATGGATTTGCACATCCCATCTTGCTCCCAGGTGCTCCAGGCAGGATCAGGGCACTCAGCAGAGCAGCTCCATCAAGTCCAGCAAGGCTGCTCCCTACAAATCTCCTTAAATACAAAGAGGGCACAAGGTTAAGAACCTTCTCCCCTCAGGCTCAAGATAAGGCAGGAGGCAGAAAACTCAAGCAAAACCAGCAAATGGAAGCGAGCAGAGCCGTGCCAGGCACGTTTGCCCTATGCCCACCCTTGGCCAGCGTGTGAGGAGTCACCTCGCCCTTTAATGGTACTGATTAACCCGAGCCCTGTTTGCCTTTTCCAAGGTCACTTCTCAGCTGGCACCAGAAGGGAGAGTGTTGGCAGTGCAGGGCTGCACCCACCACACGAGCCCATGGGTTTGGAAGTTGCAGGAAGGACGTGGGTGTCCTGGCTGTGTGCCCCAGCTGCAGCTGCAGCGTGTCCCTCCTCCTGCCTGCGTTTCACTGTGCAGGGTTCAGACATCCAGCAATGAAAGATGCTCCAAGACACAGCACAAAGTCACAGAATCACTGAGGCTGGGAAAGTTCTCTCCAAACATCGAGTCGAACCATCCTCTGGCACTGCCAAGGCCACCACTGCCTGATGTCCCTTGGTGCCACATCCACAGGGCTTTTAAATCCCTCCAGGGATGGAGATTTCACCACTGCCCTGGGCAGCTGGGCCAGGGATGGACAGTCCTTTCCAGGAAGGAATTGCTCCCAGTGTCCAGCCTGAGCCTGGCCTAGCAAAGCCTGAGGCCATTTCCCCTTGTCCTGTCCCCATCCCCTGGCTGTCCCCTCCTGTCAGGGAGTTGTGCAGAGCCCCAAGGTCCCTCCTGAGCCTCCTTTTCTCCAGGCTGAGCCCCTTCCCAGCTCCCTCAGCCTCTCCTGGGGCTCCATTCCCTCCCCAGCTCCCTCAGCCTCTCCTGGGGCTCCATTCCCTCCCCAGCTCCCTCAGCCTCTCCTGGGGCTCCATTCCCTCCCCAGCTCCCTCAGCCTCTCCTGGGGCTCCATTCCCTCCCCAGCTCCCTCAGCCTCTCCTGGGGCTCCATTCCCTCCCCAGCTCCCTCAGCCTCTCCTGGGGCTCCATTCCCTCCCCAGCTCCCTCAGCCTCTCCTGGGGCTCCATTCCCTTCCCAGCTCCCTCAGCCTCTCCTTGGGCTCCATTGCCTTCCCAGCTCCATTCCCTGCCCTGGACACGCTCCAGCCCCTCCAGGTCTCTCCTGGCAGGAGGGGCCCAGAGCTGCCCCAGGATCCAGCCTTCCCTTCCCAAAGCTTCCTACAAGAATTACAGCAAAGAATTACTCTCTTGTTGGCAGGAGGCCAGGAGTGAACACCTGCAGGGTCCCAGCAAGGCCAGAGCCCCATTCCTCAATAAGGAACTGCCACACTCAGCAGCCTCCCTCCTGCTCTCCAACCCCCACAGCACGTGCTAATTCATTGGGTAAACCACATTCCTGCCCTGCCAACACACTCTGATATTCACAGCCTTGCTTCTCAGACACCAGCTGGGAGATTCATGGAATCCCAGATTGCTTTGGGATTCATCCAGTGCCACCTCTTGCCATGGCAGGGACATCCTCCACTATCCCAGGGTGCTCCAAGCCCCAGTGTCCAACCTGGCCTGGAACACTTCCAGGGATGAAACAGCCACAGCTTCTCTGGGCACCCTGTACCAGGGCCTGCCCACTCTCCCAGGGTAGAAGTCAGTGCAGTCTCTCCCTCCAGCACAGCAGCTCCAGCAGGCTGTGGCTCTGTCCTGGCACTGGAATAACCCTGGGGTGGGACAGAGCTGACCAGGTCCTGACCCCATCCCACTGTTGTGCTGGTGCAGGGGAAGCCATTTCCCCATGGATACATAATGTGGAGCAACACTTGATGTTGATGGCAGGCAAGCAGCCTGCCAATTCCAGCTGCATCCAGGAGCTCTCTCTGCTTGGGAGCATCAAATATCCATGAATATGGGTCACCACTGCTTCTGCTGCAGTGGGAGGTGATCAGCTGAACAGAGCTGCACAGATGGTGAGCTCAGGGCTGGGAATGATGAACCTTCAGGGATGCAGGTAGGAGAGGATCAGTCAGCAGTGAACCTCTGGAGTGACAATCGAGGCATCAGGGCAGTGATTCGGGGGAGGGGGGAGAAAAGGCAGAGTCAAAAATGCAGGAACAGGAAACTTGTTACAATAACACTGGGACAGCCAGAAGAATTTCCTATGTTTCCAGAGCTGGTTTGAGCTTCAAAAAATAGGGGGGACATACCTGAGAGGGGGATCAGACCAGCTCTGTGTGCCCAAAGAGAACAGGAGGGACCAGGAGAGCAAAGCAGTGACAGCAGAGAAGGCAGCAGTCTCTCACCACCCCCAAACTTCCACTCCCCTGTGCTCTCCCCAAGGGCACATCCCAAAACCTGCTTCCTGCAGGGTCAGTGAGCTGCTCTGACACCTCCAGGCTGGGATGCCATGAGCCTCCAGGGAGATCAAACACAGACCTCAGCCCCTCTGGAGAACTGGACTTGATCCCAACCCACCAACCACGAGAACAGGACAGGGGGAATGACCTTAAGCAGAAGGAGGGTGGGTTTAGATTAGGCCTTAGGAAGGAATTATTCCCTTTGAGGGTGGGCAGGCCCTGGCACAGGGTGCCCAGAGCAGCTGGGGCTGCCCCTGCATCCCTGGCAGTGCCCAAGGCCAGGCTGGATGGGGCTGGGAGCACCCTGGGAAAATGGAAGGTGTCCCTGCCCCTGGCAAGAGTTTGGAATTAAATGATCTTTAAGTCACTTCCCATCCAAACCAATCTGTGATTCTGTGACAATGCACAAGTCAGTGGAATAAAAGAGAATTTCTTACAATCCCTAGAAAAAGAAATCAAGTTGAACTTTTCTATTCAAGGAAGCCACAAGCCCAGACACATCAGGAGATGATTCCAGGTAAAGCAAGGCACTGCAGGGAAGAAGGGGCAATGCTACCCCCAAGTTTTAATGTTTTTCAAAGGTTTTAACCTTTTTTTCCAAAGCTGCATTTCTGCCTCTCTCTCATCCTGCCTCTCCACAAAGAAAAAATTCACAATTAACAGGAAAAACGCCACACTTGACATCCAGCTTTGTGCAAGATGTGAAGCAGAGCGAGTCAGGTCACTGACACAAACCTTTGTAACAGGGCCACTTTTGGAGCCAACCACGGGAAGTGATACTTGAATTTCCACAATGCCCTCCCAGTTCTCTTCCAAACCCTCTGGACAGCCAAAGACTTGCTGTTCATTAGCAACAAATAACTTTTCTGACAGAATTCCCTGTAGCCAAAATTCAACAGACGCCAGTAAACATTGCAGCAAACTTTCAGTGCAATTAAAGAGCCCCAAGATGGGCTGACAAGCAGCCCACGCTCTGCTTAAGTGACAGCTCTGCACACCTTGCAACACTCAAGGCATGAGCTGGGACTCAGCTCTGCTTTGCATGCCAAAGAGAAAGTGCTGGAAAGCCAAAGGCACCAGCAGGCTTAGCACTTGTCACCACTTCAGCTGCTCCTTCCTCTCCACAGGCCTGTGGCTGCTCATCATGGCACCGCTGTGCCCACACCGACAGCTGGGATTGGCAGTGCAGCTTTCTGCTGCTCCACTGTGCTCACATCCATGAGAAAGGCACCTGCTTCTAGCAGATGTCCCCAGCCACCAGCTGGGAACACCAACCTCCTGCTTCAGGGGGGCCCGAGGATGCAGGGTGTGTGCAGCAGGCAGGTGGGCGCAGCAGGAGCTGCGTCCTTCACCTGCGCTGCAAGGGAAGAGCCCGGAGGGCTCCTGCTGTGGGGCAGGACAAGGAATCCAGGAAGGTGGACAGCACCTGGCTGTGTGTGCTCACAGCTGGAAGCCCCCAGACCTGGGCTGATCCCCCAGTGTGGGCAGCAGGGCAGGGGGATTCTGTCCCTGTGATCAGGTGAGAGCCCACCTGCAGAGCTGCCCCAGCCCTGGGGATTCCAACAGCACAAGAGCCCAGAGGAGACCCCAGAGCTGCTGCAGGGCTGGAGCCAGGCTGGGAGAGCTGGGGGGGCTCCCCTGGAGAGGAGAAGGATCCAGGGAGAGCTCAGAGCCCCTGGTAGGGCCTGGAGGGGCTCCAGGAGAGCTGCAGAGGGACTGGGGACAAGGCCTGCAGGGACAGGAGCCAGGGAATGGATCCCACTGCCAGAGGGCAGGGCTGGATGGGATATTGGGAAGGAATATTCCCTGTGAGGGTGGTGAGGTCCTGGTGCCCAGAGCAGCTGGGGCTGTTCTATCCCTGGAAGTGTCCAGGGGAGGTGTGGCAGCCAATACAGCCACAAGCTGCTTGTGCCTGGGTGAGTCATTGTCTCATACAAAAACCCACAAAGGTTTGAAGTTCCTCCTGAAAACCCTGTAGGACCCACTGGGGACTGAAGTTGCAGTAGGTCCTGACCACAAAGAGCTTCATCATCAGCACTGTGTGGCTAAAACAGGCGAGTTTGGGAATCCCCCACCAAAAGACGGTTCAGTACCTTTGACACCCTGTAGAACAAAGGCCACAGCTCAGAAACAAGCAGCACCTCAGCAGCAAATTTCAGGGCTGTTCTGGCTGAAGAGATGTAAAGGCAGCCAGAGCAAGTCCTGGGAGTGGCACCAGCTCATCACTCATCAAAACCCTCCAGCACGTCAGAAGTGTCCCTAGAAAGCAGCATAAATCCCTTCCCCTCATCTCACTGCTTAGCACAGGGGAAAAGCTCAGCCAAGGCTCGTGAGCTGAGTGGCTCCCAATTAATCCATTGGGATTAATTGGGAGCTGCTGCGTCCTCCAACCACGACACTTTTCAGAGCTGCAAGGGACACGCTAAGCTGAATTGTATCACAGAGAAGGAGAAGAAAGAAGAAAAACACCTCTAACTTGGAAATCACAGAGTCTAGGAGGTGCTCAGCAGGTGCCAGGCAGCACCTTGGGAAGCTCCTCGTGTTTAAAGGCAGGCACACATGGGGCTGTCTCAGAGCAATTAAATGAGCCCTTAGGGAAGGAGTTAAGTGATTCCAGAGCCGGGCTCAAAGGCTTCCCCTCCTTGTCACCCCTCCTGCTAAGGAGAAGCCGAGCTGGCAGGCTGGGGGGTGGCCTTTAATCACTGTGGCCTTCAGCCTTAGGGCCACAGCACCAAACACTTCCCTTCCTGCTTCCCTCGCTCCCAGTGTTGTTGTTCCATCGGTCTGAGCTGCCCTAGGTGCTTCTGAACACCCTGCAGAGATCTCTTCAGGGCTCCTGTTTGCAGAGCAGCCCAGAGAATCCTGCCAGGAACAGCTTCCAGCCATCTGCTTTCCAAGGCCCAGCATCTGGCTGGCTCCCCACCGTGGCACTCCAAGTCTGGAAAAATGGGATTTCTGGTCGAGAGGTAGAGCACCCTCTTCTTCAGGGCACAGATGGGACCAGCAGCTGGGTCCCCACCTGGAAGAAGGGTGCAGGAAAGGGAAGAGAGCATCCAGAAGGAAAATGCTTTTCACAATAAATGGGAATTGCTGAAGCCTGACCCTTGGATGCAGTGCCCTAGGTCTCCAAGCTCTCCTCTGAACATCCTTTCCATCTAGCACTGGAAATGAGGAATAGAATTGTTTTCCTGTAAGAAAACCCTTTAAGAACTTGACTAATCACATGTGGGAAGGATTTTCCACAGATGGGGCCTGCCAATCACATGGATCAGAGGCCCATTTGCTGCTCCCCCACCCAGGATTCCCACCATCCAAATGCATGCAGTATCCATGCTTTCCTCTCCTTGGAGTGTCAGCTCTAATAAACAGCATTTCAGAGGGCATCTTTAGGTCCCTTAAAGCCACCACCAGCTCCTGCTCAGACACAAGGACACAGAATGGAAGGGTTTGAGTTTTTGGAGCAGCAGCTTTCCTATAAAAGGTCCTTCCCAAGCTTCATTTCAGTTTCCTCTTGCTGAACTCACACAGGTTCCAGAAGCTTCTGGGGTGAACCACCAGCATGGTCCACCTTTGGACTCAAACATGACACGTGTCATGACACCTTCCCTCTTCACTCCTCCTGGGCCTCAGGTAAGGAGTGGCATTCCCACCTCCTCCTTCACTGGCACTTGCCCCAGACCAAGATCCCTGAGGATAAGATCCCAGGAATGCCCGAGGCCCATGTGGCATCATGACAAAGCCTTGTACTTCCACCCAGCTCTCACTGGGAGGAAACCAGGGGAGCAGACACTCACGTGCAGCCAGAGCCTCCTGCACAGCTCTTGTCACCCCAGCACCTTCCCTGCTCCTATGGGATCTGGATCAAAGAGCCACACAGGGATCACGGCCCCTGGAATTGTCACCAGTGGCTCCATCACACCAGAGACACCAGTAGAGGACAGGATCCCGTGGGGTAGAGCTGGACTACAGGGAATCACAAGCAGCTCAGACAAGGCTGGGAGAGAAAAGGCTACAGAGAAGGCAGGGCACATGACTGGCATACAGAAAGACAGGGACAAACCATCAGAGCTGGCTGCAACTGCCAAGGACACGAGGAGCTGCAGAGCTGTGTCCTCACTGAGAATCATCAAATCCCACAATGGTTTGGATGGGAAGGGACATCAAAGCCCATCCAGCGCCACCCCTGCCATGGCAAGGACACCTTCCACTTTCCCAGGGTGCTCCAAGCCCCATCCAGCCTGGTCTTGGGCACTGCCAGGGATCCAGGGGCAGCCACAGCTGCTCTGGGCACCCTGTGCCAGGGCCTGCCCACCCTGCCTAATTCCCAATATCTGATCCAGCCCTGCCCTTTGGCAGTGGGAAGCCATGTGTCCTGTCCTTCCAGACCCATGTCCAAAGTCCCTCTCCAGCAGAGGAAAGAAAGCAGAACAGACACCCCTGTGAACACTCTCGAAAGCCCCATTTTCCCCCTCTCCCATCCATTTACAGAAGGAGGGTGCCCAGAAGCTGGCCACAAGGCCATCTGCAGACAGCTGTTAAGAACTTGACCTCTGGCATCCAACTGCAAGTTTCCACTCAGAAATAGCAGGGCCTGGCTGCAGCTTTCTTGGCAAGGACACCCCACACCTGGGGTTTGGCACACCCATCCCCTACCTTCTCCTCTGCACCCTGCAGCTCCCTGGCTGGGAGAAGCTCATCCCAGCCCCTCTTTATGCAGCCCTGGCTCTCCTCGGGGTGCGGCTTCACCTGTTCAGAAGCAGCGGGGTGATTCCAAGAAATCAGGTATTTTATTGCAGCAGAGTGTGTAAGTGGAATCAATCTTTTGCAGTCAGATGATTGAATTACGGTCCAAATTCCTCACCAGCTGTAATTCAATTGGGTCACAGTCAACTCTCATCTCATGCAGACCTCTGACCCTTGACTACCTGGCCGATTGCTGGTACTAATAATACTGTAAACTCTTTTGTTGGATATTACGATATCCAACCTATTATAATATTACAATATTTTAAACTCATAGGAATTCTTCCCTGGGAAAGTTGTGAGGGGCTGGGATGGAATTCCCAGAGAAGCAGTGGCTGCCCCATTCCAAGACAGGGACACCTTCCACTGTCCCAGCTTGCTCCGGGCACCGTCCAACCTGGCCTTCCTGGGACACCTCTGCAGCAGAGGAAGCAAAGCAGGGACAGGGCCTGGCTGCAGCTTTCTTGGCAGGGACACCCCACACCTGACAGTAACAGAGCGCTGGGTTTGGCACAGGACATTCAACACCCAACCAGAGCAGGGGGCCTGGATTGCTTTTCCCTTGGCATGTGGACACAAATCCTGCTCCATGGCCTCAAAGCAAGCACTGGAGTTTGGATAGTGAGACCTCCAGGCTGACAAGTCACAAGTGCTGGAGCAGACACTGCTGGCATTTGCCCGGCCTCAGGGGAAGCCTCAGCAGCTGCCAGGCAGGGCTGGGACACATCACCTGCAGAGCAGGGATTTGGTCCCTCTGTGCCCAGTTTAGCTGAGCCTGTCTGCAGAGGGATATTTCCTCCAGCCAAAGAATTCCCTGCTGCAGGAGTGTTACAGGCACAGAATGCCAGCATCACTGAGGTTGGAAAAGAGTTCCCAGACCCTCGAGTCCAACCTGTGAGTGATCCCCACCTTGTCCCCAGCCCAGGGC
>NW_024499518.1:33655-129240 GCF_017590055.1 Onychostruthus taczanowskii
ACTACCTGGCCGATTGCTGGTACTAATAATACTGTAAACTCTTTTTTTGGATATTACGATATCCAACCTATTATAATATTACAATATTTTAAACTCATAGGAATTCTTCCCTGGGAAAGTTGTGAGGGGCTGGGATGGAATTCCCAGAGAAGCAGTGGCTGCCCCATTCCAAGACAGGGACACCTTCCACTGTCCCAGCTTGCTCCGGGCACCGTCCAACCTGGCCTTCCTGGGACACCTCTGCAGCAGAGGAAGCAAAGCAGGGACAGGGCCTGGCTGCAGCTTTCTTGGCAGGGACACCCCACACCTGACAGTAACAGAGCGCTGGGTTTGGCACAGGACATTCAACACCCAACCAGAGCAGGGGGCCTGGATTGCTTTTCCCTTGGCATGTGGACACAAATCCTGCTCCATGGCCTCAAAGCAAGCACTGGAGTTTGGATAGTGAGACCTCCAGGCTGACAAGTCACAAGTGCTGGAGCAGACACTGCTGGCATTTGCCCGGCCTCAGGGGAAGCCTCAGCAGCTGCCAGGCAGGGCTGGGACACATCACCTGCAGAGCAGGGATTTGGTCCCTCTGTGCCCAGTTTAGCTGAGCCTGTCTGCAGAGGGATATTTCCTCCAGCCAAAGAATTCCCTGCTGCAGGAGTGTTACAGGCACAGAATGCCAGCATCACTGAGGTGGGAAAAGAGCTCCCAGACCCTCGAGTCCAGCTGCTGGCACAGCACCCCCAGGAAATCTTCTCCAGCACCATTAAACCCTGACACCCTCTCTGCCAGCGCTGCACCTTGTGCTGCACGGCTCCCTCGGGCTCAGGAGCTCCTCAGTGTCCCTTCAGGAGCAGCCAGAGAACCGTTCCCTCTCTGCCCCTGCCAGCCTGGCACAGCAGGAGCACACTCCTGCCTTGTCCCCCCCCAGCCAGCAGGAACGTGCACTCTGCAAACTGAAACCATCTGCACTCCCGACTCCATGGCAGCAGTGACCCAGCCAGGGCTGCAGAAGGCTGGGGATCATCCTGCATGAAGCTGCTCTGCCCCTGCTCTGTCAGCCCCAGGGACACCAGCTCCTCTCCAAGGACAGCCTCCTTCCCTGTTGGGGACACGCTGCCTCCTCCACATGCCCCCAAATCCACTTGTCCTTCTCCAAATCGATGGTGTGTGCCCAGAGAGCTGCTGCCAGGCACAGCTCAAAGGCTGAGCACAGCCAGGGACTGGCACAGGGTGCCCAGAGAAGCTGGATCCCTGCAAGTGTCCCCTCGGCAGTCCCTTCATGGGGGAACAGCCCCAGAGCTCGCTGTGTGTGGGGACAGGTCACCACTGCCTCCCTGGACCCCAGCCCAGGAGGAGGAGAAGCTCCCAGTGACATCCTGATCGCTCCAGCAAGGGGGGGGTCCCATGTCACACACGGTCCCACCTTTACCACACTGGTCCTTGCTGCACCCACAGCCCCCCAAATCCCGGCTCTCCCTCATTGCAATTCCTCTGCCACACAACCCCGGGTCTCTCTGCAGCCCCCCAACCCACAAACCTCGGGTCTCACTGCAGCCAGCCCCCCCAAACCCTGTGTTTCCCTGTAACGACCCCCAAACTGGGGTTCCACTGCAGAACCCTAAAACCCCAATGTCTCACTGGAGCCTCACCCCAAAACCCAGGCTTCCCTGCAACGCCCCATCCCCAAACTCCAGGCTCCCCTGCAGCCCCCTGCCACCATCCCAGGTCTCACTGCAGCACCCTGTCCCCAAGCCCCTGGGTGTCACCGCAAAGCCACCAAACCCTGCGCCTCACTGCACCTCCCACCCAGGTTTCGGTTCTCACCTCAGCCCCCCGAAACCCCTGACAGTGCGTTGTTGTGACAATCCACACGTGCCAGATGTTTACGTGTGAGAAGAAGACAGAAGCGGCCCCAGGGGCGGTAGGCCAAAGCCAGGGGTGAAATCCACAGCCCTGCTGAAGTGCACGTGCACAAATGCTCACGGCGTGGGTAACAGGAAGAGTGGAAGCCGTGGTGCAACAGCAAGGCTATGATGTGGTCACCATCACGGAAACATGCTGGTGTGGGAAGTTAATTCGTAGAGAATTCTCAAACCTGATAGAAGGTTCACATAGTGTGCATCTGTATGTAAACCTTGAGATAAAAAATGCTGACTTAGAAATGTTGTGGAACAGGACAGACATTTTTGGGAGAGAAATGGAACCAGAAGCAAGTTTCAAAACATGGCCTTGCAAATAAGACTGGATACTTTTGAGAAATAGAACTATGAAAGATGCATTGTAGTAGGATCCACGAGGGGTAATTTTAGATTTTTGGTTTTGAGGCATCTACAGCATGGTGTGGCAAAAGCTGATAGACCAAGAAACACTTATAGTGTGTTGTAATTAGGGAATGATTGGCTTCGGATTGTAATGATGTGAACGACAACATCTGTGTTGTCTCACCCTTCACATGGGACTGAAAATGGAATACAAGTTTTTAAAATGCCTCTCAGTTGCCCCTGGGTCAGAAAAGGGCACAATCTGACATGGTGGGATGAGTCCCATTGCTGGAGAGCTGCACTGGATGGCTATAGGCTCTTCAGGAGAGACAGGAGAGGGAGAAGAGGTGGAGGGGTGGCCCTTTATGTTAGGGCGGCTTTGGACACCACAGGTATTGAAACTAATGATGATAAAGTTGAGTTGCTGTGAGTAACAATTAGGGGAAAGGCCAGCAAGGCTGTCGTCCTACTGGGAGTCTGTTATCATCCATCCAGCCAGGAAGAAGAGGCAGACAGCTTGTTCTACAAGCAGCTGGATGTTTCGGGATCACCAGCCCTTGTTCTTGTAGGTGACTTGAAGGAACAGCTTTCGTAGGTGCCTGGCGTTTGCTCAGAATCAAACCACGAGAGCCCGGACATGAAAGCTGGTTTTTATTGACTGATTGGAATAGTAATATCCTCATGAAAACATGTCTGAGATGTCCTCAGTTCTTCAGTGGGGTCTTGTGCACCGGGAGCTGGGAAAGGCGGCTCTGCAGGAGCTGGATACCGCAGAGAGCCGAGGACAGAGCCCTTCCCGAGGACACACGGCCAGAGGGACTCCAGCCACAAAATTACCAAGCCAAACCAAATACACGGAGAATCCAGGAGGACGCCGGGAGCTCACACTGTGCCAGAGGAGCTGTGAGCCCTGGGGATGTCCAGCCACAGCCACCTCGGGGTGGGTGATGTTGGGAAGATGTTTGAGCTCTGGGACACGTCCCAGTCTCTGCTGGAGCTGTGGGGGGAAAGGGCAGGGTCTGCCCCTGGCTCACCCCAGGGCTCTCTGTTGGGTCTGCTGGGCACCATGTCCAGCATTCCTGGGATGGGACAGATCCCTGTGCCAGGGAATGTGACAAATCCCTGTGCCAGAGCTCTGAGTGGAGCAGGGATGGTGCTGGGGATGCTCTGTGTCCTCTCACTGCGGGGCACCATGTCCAGAATTCCCGAGGTGGGACAGATCCCTGTGCCAGGGAATGTGACCTCCAGAGCTCCAGGAGGAGCAGGGACAGTGCTGGGGACGCTCTGTGCCTTCTCACTCTGCTGGGCACCATGTCCAGAATTCCCGAGGTGGGACAGATCCCTGTGCCAGGGAATGTGACCTCCAGAGCTCCAAGAGGAGCAGGGTCAGGCACAGGGGATGCTCTGTGCCCTCACTGCTGGGCACCATGTCCAGCATTCCCGAGGTGGGGCAGATCCCTGTGCCAGGGAATGTGACCTCCTGAGCTCCAAGAGGAGCAGGAATCGCGTTGGGGATGCTCTGTGCCCTCACTGCTGGGCACCATGTCCAGCATTCCCGAGGTGGGGCAGATCCCTGTGCCAGGGAATGTGACCTCCAGAGCTCCAAGAGGAGCAGGGATCGTGTTGGGGATGCTCTGTGCCCTTACTGCTGGGCACTATGTCCAGCATTCCCAAGGTGGGACAGCTCCCTGTGCCAGGGAATGTGACCTCCAGAGCTCCAAGAGGAGCAGGGATGGTGCTGGGGATGCTCTGTGTCCTCACTGCTGGGCACCATGTCCAGTATTCCCAAGGTGGGACAGATCCCTGTGCCAGGGAATGTGACCTCCAGAGCTCCAAGAGGAGCAGGGATGGTGCTGGCAGTGGGGGCAGGTGTGGATGTGACAGCCTGGTCAGAGAATGAGAAAACCAGATACGTTTTCTCAGGGCAGACTTGCGAGACTTCAGGGAGTTGTAGAGAAATGATGACAGCTTGTTATTGGGGATGCTCTGTGCCCTCACTGCTGGGCACCATGTCCAGCATTCCCGAGGTGGGACAGATCCCTGTGCCAGGCAATGTGACCTCCAGAGCTCTAAAAGGAGCAGGGTCAGGCACGGGGGATGCTCTGTGCCCTCTCACTCTGCTGGGCACCATGTCCAGCATTCCCGAGGTGGGACAGATCCCTGTGCCAGGGAATGTGACCTCCAGAGCTCTGAGAGGAGCAGGGATGGTGCTGGGGATGCTCTGTGCCCTCACTGCTGGGCACCATGTCCAGCATTATTGAAGAAGGACAGATCCCTGTGCCAGGGAATGTGACCTCCAGAGCTCTGAGAGGAGCAGGGATGGTGCTGGGGATGCTCTGTGCCCTCTCACTCTGCTGGGCACCATGTCCAGCATTCCTGGGGTGGGACAGATCCCTGTACCAGGCAATGTGACCTCCAGAGCTCAAAAAGGAGCAGGGTCAGGCACTGGGGATGCTCTGTACCCTCACTCTGCTGGGCACCATGTCCAGCATTCCTGGGGTGGGACAGATCCCTGTACCAGGCAATGTGACCTCCAGAGCTCAAAAAGGAGCAGGATCAGGCACTGGGGATGCTCTGTGTCCTCTCCCTGCTGGGGCTGGCACATCCCCAGCTGCTCCAGCCCAGCTCCCTGCTCCATCCTGGATTCTGAACATCCCTCCAAGGAGCCTTTCTGGAGCACTCCCACAGCCCCAGCTCCCCTCTCCTTCCCCTGATTCCCAGGAAGGCACCAGCCACAACCCCACTGGTCAGAAGGCTCGGGGATTCCCACAGGAGCCAGCTGGGCACCTCTCCCAGCCCTGGTGTGGGATGCAGAGTGTGGGGTCTGTGCCCTGCTCCTGCCCCATTTCCCTGGCACTGAGTGGGACCCACAGAGGAGGAATGCAAGAGGAGACCCAGCAGCAGGGAGGAAATGCTCCCAAGGCTGCCCAGAGGTCACGAGGAGGAGAAGGACACGGGGCTGGGAAGGTTGTCCCTGGGGCTAGGGGCACGGGAGAGGCTCCAGCCCTTCATGCTCCCAGCAGCTTCTTGACCATGTATCCGGGCATGCTGTAGAGGAACAGGGCCACCATGACGAGGAGCAGCAGGGCCAGCACGATCTTGATGATCAGCCACTTGTAGCGGGTGCAGATGAGGTATTTGATGGACTTGAGCGGGTTCAGGAACCAGATGAACGACGTGTCCGGGCGGCTGCAGGGGAAACAAACACCCATTGTTAATCCATCGCCGTGGAAAGGGATTCATGGACCTTAAAGTTCATTTTTTTTTGTTTTGTTTCACTCCCTGCCATGGGTAGGGACAGCTTCCACTATCCCAGGTTGCTCCAAGCCCTGTCCAGCCAGGCCTTGGGCACTGCCAGGGATGCAGGGACAGCCCCAGCTGCTCTGGGCACCCTGTGCCAGGGCCTGCCCACCCTGCCAGGGAACAATTCCCAATTCCCAATCTCCCATCCAGCCCTGCCCTCTGGCAGTGGGAGCCATTCCCTGTCTCCTGTCCCTCCAGGCCTTGTCCCCAGTCCCTCTGCAGCTCTCCTGGAGCCCCTTCAGGCCCTGCCAGGGGCTTTGAGCTCTCCCTGGATCCTTCTCCTCTCCAGGTGAGCCCCCCCAGCTCTCCCAGCCTGGCTCCAGAGCAGAGGGGCTCCAGACTCAGAACACCTCTGTGGCCTGCTCTAGCCCCTTTCCAGCAGGTCCACTTCTTTCCTGTTTTGGGGCTTGGAGGTGGATGCAGCACCCCAGGCAGGAGCAGAATCCCCTAATCCCAGGTCCCTGCTGCAGAGAGGCTTCTCCCACTCACTTGGGTTTCTCCAGGGGATCAGGCTCATTTCTTGCCAGCCCAGCAGGGGATTTCTCAGCCTCCTCCGCTGTCAGAAGGTGCAGCTCAGCCTCGACTTTGCCCTGCAGGGTTCAGAGAGCTGTGCTGAGGCCTGGGACGTGCTCCCAGCCCAGAAGGAACAAAGCCACGTGGGGGGATGCAGGGTGTCCACAAGGAGTGCAGAGCCCAGGAGGCAAACCCTCCCTTTTCCCCAGCCTTACGGTGATCTCCAGCTCATCGTTCTCGTCTCTGGCCACGAACGGCCACCAGCCCTTGACCCGCTTCTGCTTGAAGATGGAGATCATGGGCAGCTCAGCCTCGTTGGTCACCATCTCCAGGCTGCACTGCTTGGACGTCTTGGCTCCCCGGGGGAAGCGGTTCAGGTCCAGCTCGATGGCCCCTGGCAGGACAAAAGGGAGGACAGAGGTTGGCATGCCAGAAAAGCAAAGCCCTTGGCTGGAGATGGGCTGGACCAGCATCTCCTGCCCTGGGGAGCAGCTTTGAGGCAGCTCTGGGAAGGAACACGGGGTGTCTGGGCTACAGGAGCAGTGGAGAAAAGGGATCTCAGAATCATGGAGACATGGATGTTGGAAAAGAGCTCCCAGACCCTCGAGTCTAACCTGTGAATGATCCCCACCTTGTCCCCAGCCCAGGGCACTGGATGTCCAGTCCTTCCTTGGACACCTGCAGGGATGGGCACTCCAAAGCTCCCTGGGCAGCCCCTGCCAAGGCCTGATCACCCTTTCCATGGGGAAATTCCTCCTGGTGTCCAACCTGAGCC
The DNA here is from genome assembly GCF_017590055.1 of Onychostruthus taczanowskii. NCBI lineage: Eukaryota > Metazoa > Chordata > Aves > Passeriformes > Passeridae > Onychostruthus > Onychostruthus taczanowskii. Next base: position 40,499 of record NW_024499518.1, read on the forward strand.
TGCCCTGGCCCAGCCTGAGTCCCAGCCTGTCGCACTCAGTGGGGTTGCTGTGACCCCAGCTCAGCACTTCACCTCAGCCATGGATCCAGCCATGTCCAGAACCCTCTGCAGACCCTCCCTGCCCTCTCAGCCCACCCGCTCCATCCAGCAGCAGCTCAGGGGGGTTTGTGGGGTGCTCTGGACCCTCCACGTACCCAGGAAATCATCGGCTGAGAAGTGGTCGGCATCCCAGACCTGCAGGGTGAGGCGGGCCGGGATCTTGTACTCGGTCTCGTCCCAGGAGAACATGGACTCCTTCTTGGAGATGACGATCTTCTCCTCGGCCATCAGGTAGTCGAAGGGGAAGATGTAGCGCCAGTTGAAGTTGCCCTCCCCAGTGAGGGAGTGGTAATGGACATCCGTGTCCTGCTTGTCCTCCTGCTGCCCCTTCAGCCACCTGCAGGGCCCAGGGGGTGAGTGTAGCAGGCCCAGGGCCTGCAAGGCCTCCTTGGAGGCCAGAAGCCCGAGCTAGGAATTGCCAATTCATGCTGGCTGGGCCTTAAAAGCCCCTCTCTTCCTCCTTTTGGACCTTGCTTATCTCCCTGTAGGTCACTTTTCCCTGACCCTTACTGTAGCAGGCCCAGGGCCTGCAAGGCCTCCTTGGAGGCCAGAAGCCTGAGCTTGGAAATGCCAATTCGTGATGGCTGGGCCTTAAAAGCCCTTCTCTTCCTCCTTTCAGACCCTGCTTATCTCCCTATAGGTCACTTTTCCTGACCCTTACTGTAGCAGGCCCAGGGCCTGCAAGGCCTCCTTGGAGGCCAGAAGCCTGAGCTAGGAATTTCCAAGTCATGATGGCTGGGCCTTAAAAGCCCCTCTCTTTCTCCTTTTGGACCTTGCTTATCTCCCTGTAAGCCTGTAGGTCACTTTCCCCTGACCCTTACTGTTGGAATCCAGGATGCCCTGGATGGCTCAAAGCCCTGGCAGGGCCTCGGAGACCCTGGCAGGAAGCCAAAGACACCTGGAAATTTGATCTCAACCCATGGAGCAAATTACCAACTTTGTATGAAGAATTAAAACTCACAGAAGTTTTAAGTGGCATAGCAGTAGCAATCACAGGGTGAAGGGAAAAATTTTGGAGCACTGTACAAGGGGGTTTTGGACCTTGTACAGGGGGGTTTGGAATTCTGTGCATGGGGGTCAGGGGTTCAGTATGGAGGGATTTGGGTGTGCCCTGTCCTTCTTCTTTCTTCTCCCTGGCATCCATGTTCAGGATGATGTTGACACTCACAGATTGGTTTAGAGTAGAAAGTCACTAATATAGGTGATAGGTATTGGAACATAATTGTAAACATAGTATATGTAGTTTTTAGTATAAAAGATAGCACAAGCCTGAGAGGCAGGGAGTGTGCCTCGGACCAACCTGCAGAACAGACCTTGGCAGGCCAGACAGAAAATGTTTGAGATAAAGAAATAATAAACAACCTTGAGAACGTGAACCGAAGACTTCTCCACTCCTTCTTCTGCTGTTGGGTTGGGGAAAAGAGACTTTTAACAGAGACACACCTCGGCATCTTCCCAATCACACCGACCAGACCAGACCAGAGGAGGAGATCCCAAGAACTGGTGTCCCTGGGTGAGCAATGAAGGGTGAGCTCGAACTCACCACCAGAGAGGAGAAGATCCCGAGACCTTACTACTGGACAATTTCCAAAACCCCTGTAGGGTATAAAAACCCCTAATTCCACCTGGTTCGGCAGAAGAGCTGTCACTGAGAGCCTTCGTGGAAGACCCTAATAAAGAATCTTGCGGAACCTCACACAGCTTCTTCTCCTCTCTCTCCCTGCGTCTGCTGCTGCGGCCCAAGCAAGCTAAAGAGCTGAAATCACAGAGAGCTGATAATCACTGTTATGAATAAAAATTATCTATTTTTTTTTAAGATTGCAGAGTTAAAACGGAACCAGTTGCTGTTAAGTTAGCTTCATGTTGCAGCCACCTATTGTTGAGAGTTCTTCTTCAATTACCTGTTAATGGTTGGTGATTAACCATTGTCCCCCTGATGCTCGCCAGGGAGTGACACAGGACCCTGCAGGTAGCAGGGCCAGGGGAGTGACATCAGAGCTGGTATGCAGATAAGAATGCATTTCGCCAAATTTTGCAGTTTTCCAGGAAAACCCCTAAAAACAACGAGCCAACATAGAATTAAGAGACCTACGTGATGTCTAAGGATGAGGAACGTAATCCAGTATCTGCTAAGATCCCTTGTACTTCTCACCCTAACCTGAAAAGATTGTTAACTAAAGAGAGGACCCGAAATATTAGACCGAAAAAGCGGAATTTCCTAATCTCCCGTGAGGACGGAATCCCCAGCTCTGCCTGCAGACCAGTGGACACAGCTGCATCATCATCATCATCCTACTCTGTGCCACTCCTGGGAGCAGCGGCGTCGTGGGTGCCGTTGGTTCTCCCCACCTGAGCTGATTCTTTTTAATGAAGGCATTAAAAAGGAGAAAGATCTCCTGCCCCTTTATTTCAGTCACTAGGAGCTGATAATCACTATAGCTTGCTTGGCTGCCTGCAGCTGGGAACGGCTTGGGAGTTCGGAGGCTGTTCTGAGCCTCCGCTGAGTTATCCTGACTCCAGGCAAAACCAGGCAAAAAAGTTATCCACCAGGCAAAACCCGGCTGGAAACTGCTGTGAGAGGTTTACATGGGGCAGGAGCGGGGACAGGAACACCCTGTCCAGGCAGCCAGGGTGCCTCCAGGACTGGAGAAACCCAAAAGTGATGAACAAGGGGATGGGGCTGCTCCAGGCAGTGCAGCGGCAAATCCAAGGGGCAGGAGGATCCCAGAGGGAACGGAGAACTTCGGGAGGAGGGGATTCAAGGGGGGGTGTGCGAGGGTTTCCCCTGGGGGAGGAGATGTTAGGGAATTGTACAGGAGCTGGGGAGGCTGGAGCAGAGCAGGATGGAAAGGGATCAGAACTTTGGACATGGGACTGGAGTAGCAGGACAGTGGGAATGGCATCCCACTGGAAAAGGGGAGTTTTGGATGGGACATTGGGCAGGAATTGTTCCCTGTGAGGGTGGGGAGGATCTGGCACGGGGTGCCCAAAGCAGCTGTGCCTGCCCCTGGATCCCTGGAAGTGCCCAAGGCCGTTCCAAGCCTGGTCCAGCCTGGGTTTGGACATTTCCAGGGATGGAAGGTCCTCAAATTCCAGAGGATGGAGCTGCTGGGATGGCTCCAAGGTCTCCTCAGAGCTCAGGGTTTTGCTTGGATTCCTTGGAGCTCCATCCCACAGGTTTGTCTGTTGAGAGAGAGCCATGGTCTGGAGCAGCCTGGAAGATGTCCACACGCATGGCAAGGGCAGGGATGAGGTTAAAAGTCCTTTCCCGCCCGAAGCATTCCATGATTCCGTGACTCTCTGACGTGGTGAAGTTCTGGAAGGGGCTTTCCCTTCCTGCTGAAGGAGGGTGAAGCAGAGATGGGAACAAACCAACAGAACAGCACCACCACCTTGGCTCCAGACTCTGGGCCTGGAGCTGGCAGGGTGGAAATGCCATGAGGCGACATCCCGACAAGCTCAGGGAGGGGCAGAGGGGACTGAATGGTGCTTTAAGTTTTAGCTTTTCTATTTTTCACATTCTGTGCTGCTCTAGTGTGTGGGTCTGGGTTTCATATTAGGGAATGGTGAGCTCTGTGCACAGAGCAGGGAGACAAAACAATTCCTGCTCCAGCTGGGTACCAAGGACAAGTGATCCAAATTTCAGCCCAGGATTGATTCAGAATCCATCTTGGGTGTAGGCTTTCATACTGCCCAAGGTGTATCCTTTGAAGGCCTTTTAATAAATCCCTATTATTATTATTTATTAATCCCTCTTTATTCCGTTAACTCTGTCCAGCCTCTGTTCTAGGTGGCCTCTCCAGGCATCAGTTTTTGGCAACTCTGCCAGGACACCAAAGCATCTGGAAAACCCCTGGGCCAGAGGCTGCCCCTCACTCTCACCAGCACGCCCAGGGGTCCCCAGCTGAGGTCCAGAAGGTCTCAGAGCCCAGGAATCCTCTGAATGAAGGTGGTATTTTGTGTGATACCTTCTGGACTGCAGCTGGGGCCCCTCCTGGGGGTGCTGGCAGGAGTTGGGGCAGGAGCTGGGTGCTCCTCATCCAGGGGCTTTTCCAGATGTTTTCTGCCCCTTTGTGGTCACAAAAACTGATGCCTTGAGAAAGCTGAGCTAGAACAGAGTTAAAGAATAAAGCAGGGGTTTATGGAAAGGATCTCCTCCATGGATCCACCTTCGGCAGCACAAGAGCCCAGCCAGGGCTGCAGCCAAGATGAGCCCAAATGGTCCCAAAATGCACGATGGTCACGGGGTCTGTCCCTGGGATCAGCTCTGCTCCATGTGCACATTGCAGTTCAGTGTCCAATCCCAGCTCAGCCCCTGCACTCCCATCCTGCTTGTTTTCCTCTCTTCATTCCACGGGGTTTGTGCTCTTGGGCTGAAATTTGGATCATTTGTCCTTGGTGCCCAGCTGGAGCAGGAATTGTTTTGTCTCCCTGCTCTGTGCAGAGAGCTCACCATCCCCTCATGTTAAACCCAGACCCACACACTAAAGCAGCACAGAATGTGAAAAAATACAAAATATAAAGATATACAAATATAAAAGCTAAAACCTGAGGCATCAGTAGCACCTGAGTTAGGTGCTAGAAGGCATCACAAGAACGAGACCTCGTCACCCCTTGACAGAGATGTCACATGGACAGAAGCTGAGCTGGGCAGTGCCACCAACCTCCTGGCCCTGGTGCAGTGGAAGACGTGGGAGAGATGAACTCAAGGTAAGAACAAAAATCACGACATCACATCTGGTCACTCTGACTGCTCTGAGGAGAGGAGATGTAACAAAGACATCGCTGGTGCAAGAGGATGTAACAGGGACTTCATAACAGAAAAGATTGTGTTGCTGATGGAACAGGGGCAGAGTGGGAAATATTGTGTGGAAGTTAGGGAACTGTAAATTAGTATAATTTAAGTATAATTAGTATAACTGTAAATTAGAACTGGTAATTTGCGTAATAAACTGGCTTTGCTTGCATAGCATGGTCCGTGTGTCTCTCAGCCTCTGCAATGCCCGGCATCTCCTCTCCCACCAGGAAATTGTCACCATCCAAAACCACCCCAGTGGAGCTCCAGACAAGCAGCTCCAAGCAGGACCCACTGGATGTGCAGCCAAGGAGAGGGGGAGAGGCAGGAAAAGCCAGCAGCATCTTTGGAATCTCACCAGAGGCAGGAAAGAGACTCTCAGGAAACATCCCCAGCAAGAACCTGGCCAAGATGCCCAGACATCCATCCCCTTCCCCTCGTGTGATCTCCATGCTGGATTCTCCCCAGAGAGGGGGTGAGGACCCCCAAACTCTCCAGTCCCACCTCCAGGTGTGGCACAGCAGCAGATGAGAACACATCTGCCCAGCCCTGGCTGGTTTTGGGGTCCCCCAGCACCGCCTGTGTCCCACCCCCGCGGGGACTGGTGCCCACGTGGGAGAGGAGGAGGAAGTGCCAGTGGAATTCCAGGCTGTACCTACCCCCTGACAAAAATGCCACGGGATTTCTTCCTTGTGGAGGAGGTGCCAGTGGAATTCCAGGCTATACCTATCCCTGGACAAAAATGTCACTGGATTTCTCCCTGGTGGAATTCTGTACGTACCCCCTGACAAAAATGTCATTGGATTTCTCCTGGTGGAATTCCAGCCTGTACCTACCCCTGGACAAAAATGTAATTGGATTTCTCTCTGGTGGAATTCTGTACCTACCCCCTGACAAAAATGTCACTGGATTTCTCGCCGGTGAAGTAGTCGTCGTCCTCCAGGATGACCTCGTCGGTGTTCCACACGATCACCCTGAGCTCGTACCTGCCCGAGGGAGGGAGAGAGAGGTGAGGCATGGGAGCAGGGAACAGGAGCAGGGAATGGGAGCGGAGAAGTCAGGATGGTGCTGCCAGGAAGCAGGGCCAGCTGCCAGGAAACTGGAATTGCTCACAGGGATCTGTCCCAGGGATCTGTTGGGCAGGATCAGGGACAGGAGGGGATCTCAACCATGGAGATGATTACAGGGATGGGACTCTTCCCATGGGGACAGGCTGGGACATCTGGGAATGTTCACCTGGAGAAGGATCCAGGGAGAGCTCAGAGCCCCTGGCAGGGCCTGGAGGGGCTCCAGGAGAGCTGCAGAGGGACTGGGGACAAGGCCTGGAGGGGCAGGATCCAGGGAATGGCTCCCACTGCCAGAGGGCAGGGCTGGATGGGAGATTGGGAAGAGATTCCTGGCTGGCAGGGTGAGGAGGGGCTGGTCTGGAATTCCCAGAGCAGCTGTGGCTGTCCCTGGATCCCTGGGAGTGTCCCAAGTCTTGGATGGGGCTGGGACCGCCCTGGGATAGTGGAAGCTGTCCCTGCCCATGGCAGGGGGTGGGATGAGATGAGCTTTAAGGTCTCTTCCCTCCCAAACCATTCCATGATTCCATGATCTCCATGTGAGCTCGGATCAGCCTCACCAGGGTGAGCCAATCTCCAAGGGGAGCTTTCCCTCCTCTGCTCCCAGCCTCTGCAAAGATCTTGCCAAGGGCTCAATGGGGCAGCCCAGGCTTGGATTTTGGGAGATTTCTGTCCAAAATTGGGTCTGCAAAACAACCAGAGCCCAGCTCTGTTCCCGCTCTCCTCCCTTTACTCAGCAGGGCTGTGATTCCCCCCCAAAATGGGTTTAGAGTCCTCCTGAGGGCTCCAGGAGGTTCAGGGTCTCCAGGGAATTCCCAGCACTGCCTTCTGTGCATGGCAGCCTGGGGGCTCCCAGTCCCTTCTGCTTGGGAATCTGTTGGGAATTTTTCTCCCAGGTACCCAGATGTACGGAATAATGAGCGGCTGTGGGATGTGAAGTGGATGAGGACGGATCAGGAGGCACCGGAGATTTTCTCTGCCGGCCTCCCGGGGTGTCCTCTCCACCCTGAGGTGGGTTAGGGCTGCACTGGCCCCTGCGGGGTGCCCCCATTCCCGCTGGAAGGTGGGACCTGCTCGATGCCCGGCTTGTCGGGGTTGAGCAGCGGCCGCGTCTCCACGTGCTCGGGGACCAGGCGGCAGCCGGCCCGCGGGATGTCCTCCCAGTGCCGCAGCACCGCCAGCGCCAGGTGCTCGTCCGTCGGCTTCTTCTGGCCTGGGGGACAAAGGACAGCTCGGACAGCTGGGACAGGGACACAGGGACAGCAAAGCACCCAGGGCCTCCACCCGTGCTCCAAGGTGAAGAACTGCCTCAGCCTTTCCATCCCAAGGGCTGCAGAAGTGTCCTGAGGTGCAGAACTTCCTCATCCTCTCCATCCCTTGGGACAAAGGGTTCCCAAGGAGTGCAGAACTGTCCCAAGGTGCAGAACTGTCTCATCCTCTCCATCCCTTGGGACAAAGGGTTCCCAAGGAGTGCAGAACTGTCCCAAGGTGCAGAACTGTCTCATCCTCTCCATCCCTTGGGACAAAGGGTTCCCAAGGAGTGCAGAACTGTCCCAAGGTGCAGAACTGTCTCATCCTCTCCATCCCTTGGGACAAAGGGTTCCCAAGGAGTGCAGAACTGTCCCAAGGTGCAGAACTGTCTCATCCTCTCCATCCCTTGGGACAAAGGGTTCCCAAGGAGTGCAGAACTGTCCCAAGGTGCAGAACTGTCTCATCCTCTCCATCCCTTGGGAACACTTTGTCCCAAGGGCTGCAGAATTGTCCCGAGGTGCAGAACTGCCTCATCCTCTTCATCCCTTGGGAACACTTTGTCCCAAGTGTTGCAGAACTGTTCCAAGGTGCAGAACTGCCTCATCCTCTCCATCCTTTGGGACAAAGTGTTCCCAAGGGTTGCAGAACTGTCCCAAGGTGCAGAACTGTCTCATCCTCTCCATCCCTTGGGAACATTTTGTCCCAAGGGTTGCACAAGTATCTGGACATGCAGAACTGCCTCATCCTCTCCATCCCTTGGGACAAAGTGCTCCCAAGGGCTGCAGAACTGTCCCAAGGGTTGCAGAACTGCCTCAACCTCTCCATCCCTTGGGAACACTTTGTCCCAAGGGTTGCAAAAGTGTCCCAAGGTGCAGAACTGCCTCATCCTCTCCATCCCTTGGGAACACTTTGTCCCTCAGCTGGCACTTCCTAACTCCTCTTACATCCTTCTAACCCCTGTAAGGTTCAAGATCCCCATTGAGTTTTCCCTCTCTGAACCAGTCCCATGTCCACTGACCATGTTTTCCTTCTTTCCTTCACCCCTCCTGGGCTATTTCCCTCTTTCTTCGGCACACATGAGTGTGTTGGGACACAACCCTAATCTCCCATTGTTTGGGAATGCATTCCCATGGATAACACTCTCCTAAACAATGGAAAAGCCGTGAGGTGTCTCCATGACTCTTGGGACATGCACTGCTCAGAGAGCATTTCCAGAGGCAGCTTTGGGTGTCCGTGGATGTTCCTTGGGTGATTCCAAGAGGAACCCGCTGGTCTGGAGGGTCTGTAGGACTCTGTACTGGTCTGTACTGGGATGGTGCCTGCAGGGCTGGGTGATGCGCCCACCACATCTGTCTGGGGGGGTTGGACTGGAAGGTCCATTTCAAACCACTCCATGATTCAATCTACTCTGAGATTCCAACCCTGGATGATGAGGAGACCCCCCCCCCCCCCCAAACCCCTGCTCTGCTCCAGAACCTCCATCCCATGGGATGATCCCACAGGGCCATACCATTTTCATCCTCGATCTCCGTGGGGCCGGTGAAGACCCTGTTGGCAACTTTCACTCTTCCCCCTGGCCCAAAGTGCGGCCCATCCACTTTTCCCTCTTTGCACAGCTTGGACAGGATTTGGGAGGGCTTCATGGGGTCACGCCAGGTGTTGTACCCGTGGCTGGGAACAGGAGGGCGAGATCAGAAAAAAACGTTGTGAAAACAAATATTTTTTTTTCCCTTTTGCCAGAAAAATACCCCCACAAAAACCCCAGAATTCCCAGGGAAAGAATTTGAGGCAGCAAAGATGAAACTTCAGAGCAGAGTTGATCCCTCTGTGCCCTTTTTGCAAACACCTTCCACCCCACTTTGGCTCAGACCTGGAATTCCCAGTGCATCCTGCTTGATTCCTGATGCTCGGCATCACTCCATTTGCTCTGCTCCAATTTCAGCCCTGACCTCCCCCTCCTCCCAGTCCCACCAGTCCCCCCAGTCCCTCCCTCCTCCCCTGGGCTCCTGATGACGCATTCCACCACTCCCTAATGCTGGTGACAAAACCAGGGACAGCACGGACTCCTCCATTCACCCCTGCCCCTTGCAGGATTGGACAACGTGAGGTTTTTCCCAAAAACAAATAATTCCAGGACCAGCAGGCAGCCAAGGGGGGGAGATTCCGGGGGCAGCTCTGGGTGGGAAGTGACACAGAGGAGGGTCCAGGTGTGAGGTGGGGCAGGGGAGGCTTTTCCCATACATGGAGTAGGTCTGGGACACGCCGCAGGTCGCCCGGTGCTTGCTGTAGAAGCGATTCTCCAGGTCAATCTTGGTCTCACCAATGAGGTCGTCAGTGCCCACCAAATCCCAGTCGTACACAGCCACGGTCAGCATGGACTCCATGGGGAAGGTGGCCTCGATATCAAAGGATCTGGTGTTGGGGGAAGCAGAGAAAAGCTGCTTTAGGGTCTGGCTGCTGCTCAGGACAGGGGTGAGTCTGCTCCAGCCCGTGGATGTTGTTCTGTCTGCATCCATCACCGCCTGAGGTGGGGTTAAACTCAACGACTGTCGGAAGCCAGGACGCCCCTCTGGGTGCCCTGGGTGGCTCGAGCCCCTGGCAGGGGCTTGGAGAACCTGGCAGGGGGCTGGGGAGTCCTGGCAGGAAGCCCAAGTCACTTGGGATTTCGATCTTAACCCACGGAGCAAGTTACCACTTGGAGAACCTGGCAGCGGGCTGGGGAGTCCTGGCAGGAAGCCCAAGACACTTGGGATTTGGATCTTAACCCACGGAGCAAGTTACCAACTTGGCATGAACAATTACAAGTCACAGAATTTTAAGTAGCGTAATAGTAGTTGTTGCAGGGTGAAAAGTAGAATTTTGGGATTTTTAGAAGGGGGGTTTGGAGTCCCAAGATGGAGGAATTTGGGTGTTCCCTGTCCTTCTTCTTTCTCCTTCATAACCGCCATTTTCTGGGTGATGCTGACACTCTTAGATTGGTTTAGAGTAGAAGTAGACAGTCTAACATAAGTGATAGGTGTTGGAAAATAATGATAAATAAAGTATATGTAATTTGTAACATAAAATGTAGATACCAGCCCAGGGGCAGGAAGTGTGCCCTTGATAGACCTGCAGAGCAGACCTCTGTGGGTCTGAGAAAAAATATTTTAGATAATAGATAATAAACAACCTTGTGAACCAGAGCCAAAAAATTCCAACACTTTCTTTGACCATCGGTCTAGGAAAAAGGGACTTTCAGGTCATCCCGACAGCAGGAAACCCAAGAAACCACCAGCCCTTGACAGAAAGGAAAATCCTTGACCTGGATGTCCCAACACCCCTGAAGCTGAGTTTGTGTCTTATTCTCACTCAAATTTAGGTCTAATGACTCCTAAGCGGGTGTTTCACTTTGATCAGATAAATTTCAGGTTCATCTGTTAAACACCCGGTGCTACGCTGACCACAGGCTGGCACAGGAGGACATCCTGGAAGGACATCCACACTGGGGGATAAATCCCATAAATAAAGCTAAATAGTAAAGCTAAATAAATAAAGATAAATCCAGCTCAAGGAGCAGCCATGGGACACCTGCACAGGAGGACATCCTGGAAGGACATCCACACTGGGGGATAAATCCCATAAATAAAGCTAAATAGTAAAGCTAAATAAATAAAGATAAATCCAGCTCAAGGAGCAGCCATGGGACACCTGCACAGGAGGACATCCTGGAAGGACATCCACACTGGGGGATAAATCCCATAAATAAAGCTAAATAGTAAAGCTAAATAAATAAAGATAAATCCAGCTCAAGGAGCAGCCATGGGACACCTCAGCTGCAGGTCCCAGAGCTGGCAAGCTCTTGGGCCCAGCTCCAGGCGCAGACTTACTTCCCAAAAACAGGGTTCAGCTGCTTGGAGATGTAGTTCTCCTTGTCCTTGATGTCCGTCTTGCCCAGCTTGATGGCGATGTAGGGATCGGCTTTCCCGTTGATGTCAGCCGGGTGCAGGTCCGTGGCCTGCAGGGAGCAGGTGGGATGGGTCAGCGCTGTCCACAGCAGCCAAGGATTCAGGGATGGGCCCGTTCTCCATCCCTGATGATGGGTTTCTCTTCGAGCCAGGTCTTAGGAGCTCTCAGAGAACCCATCACACCCAAGCTATCACACCCAAGCTACCCTGAACGGCATAAAATTAGCAGGATGGCTTCTGAGGTAGTGTTGGGAAGAGAAAAAAGTTTTAATAAAAGGTAAAATAACAAAGCTCTTACAGAGAAAAACTGAGCCAGGGGCAAGAGGTTCTTGCTCCTGCTAAAACACCCCGCAAAAGTGATTATTTCCTTTGTTCTCTCCCTTTTCTGGTGAATTACCTAGGTGGGACCTCTTGGCCTCTGTCCAATTGGCAACCCCAGGCTTGAGGTGAAGTCTCAAAGGTCCCTTGAGATCCTCAAAGGTCTCTTGAGGTGTCTTTTTACCAAATAGAGGAGAGAAACTTCTGGGCTTTTTTCCTTTTTAGGCAGACAAAGGATAATTTGGTGACTCCTTCAACAGGGGGCACGTTCCTACATTCTGAGAACACCCAGCCGCTTCAGTCCCTAAACAGAGTGTCTTGGATTGAAAAGGGGATGAAATGGTGTCTTGGATTACACTGGGGATATTCCTGCCCCATGTAAATCCCTGTCCTAGTTTAGGGAGACGTTGGAACTGGCTTTGTCCTGAGATGTCACCACAGTGACCTTTGGAATCACCAGAGGTAAGAAAAATGATGAAGAGGAGACTCTAAGGAAACATCCCCAGCAAAAACCTGGCCAAGATACCAAGATATCCATCCCCTTCCCCTCTCCACGCTGGATTCTCCCCAGAGAGGGGGTGAGGACCCCCAAACTCTCCAGTCCCACCTCCAAGCATGGCACAGCAGCAGATGAGAACACATCCGCCCAGCCCTGGCTGGTTTTGGGGGCTGACCAAGCTGGTGTCTGCTATTCCAGCCTGGTGATGGATGGGAGACTCCGTATCCCAGCGGGAAGCAGCTCTGGATGGAGAACCAGGCTGGTGGGAAACGGAGCCAAAAGTAGGTTCTGTTTGTAACACACTGGGACAAGTTGGTGGCAAAGGGCAGCCTGGGTGCTTCCGAGGGATGGAGATCCCTTCCAAGTGCCTGGCTGCAGAATCCCACCCTTGGGGGCAGGGAGATGACTAGTTCAGGGGTCAGGAAATTACTTTTCCCAGAGCACATTCCATGTGTAAATGAAAAATGTGTTGGCTGGATCACGTCGCGACCACGAAACGCGTGTTCGAGGACGTGCCGTGTCCTTCACAAGGATCTCCTCAATCCTGCCAGATCCCATTCCACCCTTTTTCTTGTTTGTAACACACTGGGACAAGGTGGTGGCAAAGGGCAGCCCGGGTGCTTCTAGAGGGATGGAGATCCCTCCCAAGTGCCTGGCTGCAGAATCCTACCCTTGGGGACAGGGGGATGACTAGTTCAGGGGTCAGGAAATGACTTTTCCCAGAGCACATTCCATGTGTAAATGAAAAATGCGTTGGCTGGATCACGTCGCGATCATGAAATGCGTGTTCGAGGAGGTGCCGTGTCCTTCACAAGGATCTCCTCAATCCTGCCAGATCCCATTCCACCCTTTTTCTCCCATTCTCTCCCATGCTGAACCATCACCGGGGTGTCGGCCTGGCTGTGGAATGAACCAACACCTCACAGTGCAGGCTGATCCAAACTATCCGTGGGAACTGAGCACTAGGACACGCTGGTCCATCTCACCTCCTGGAGAGAGCTCTCTGGATCTGGCAGGAGCTTGGATCTGTCCTGTTCCCAGTGCTGGGAGCACACAGCCCTGGAGACAGTGTTGGGTCCGTTGGCTGGATCACGTCGCGATCATGAAATGCGTGTTCGAGGAGGTGCCGTGTCCTTCACAAGGATCTCCTCAATCCTGCCAGATCCCATTCCACCCTTTTTCTCCCATTCTCTCCCATGCTGAACCATCACCGGGGTGTCGGCCTGGCTGTGGAATGAACCAACACCTCACAGTGCAGGCTGATCCAAACTATCCGTGGGAACTGAGCACCAGGACACGCCGGTCCATCCCACCTCCTGGAGAGAGCTCTCTGGAACTGGCAGGAGCTTGGATCTGTCCTGTTCCCAGTGCTGGGAGCACACAGCCCTGGAGACAGTGTTGGGTCTGGATATCCTTGGGATAGTGGGAAGTGTCCCTGCCCACAGCAGGGGATGAAGCGGGATGGACTTTGAGGTCCCTTCCCACCCAAACCATTCCATAACCAAGGAGCTGCTTCAGTCCTCAAGCTGCATCCTGGGTCCTGATGCACTGGTGATGCCTCAGGTTTTAGATTTTCTATTTTTCACATTCTGTGCTGCTTTGGTGTGTGGGTCTGAGCTTCACATGAGGGGATGGTGAGCTCTGTGCACAGAGCAGGGAGACAAAACAATTCCTGCTCCAGCTGGGCACCAAGGACAAAAGATCCAAATCTCAGCCCAAGAGCACAAACAATGTGGAATGAAGAGAGGAAAACAAGCAGGATGGGACTGCATGGGCTAAAGCTGCAATTAGACAATTAACTCCAATATGCAAACGGAGCAGAACTTATAAAAGTGAGAGACCCCGTGAGCGCTTGTGCATTTTGGGACCATTTTGGTTCATTTTGGGTGCAGCCCTGGCTGGGCTTTTGTGCTGCCCAAGGTGGATCCATGGAGGAGATCCTTTCCATAAATCCCTGCTTTATTCTTTAGCTCTGCCCAGCCTCTCAAGGCACCAGTCCTGGAGCACTGGAGCTGAATCCCACCATCCCTACGGCACCAGGACCAGCTCCGGATGGAAGGGAGTTCCAGATCCCGCCTGCCACACCCCAAATCCCCACTCACCCGCACGATGTAGACTCGGACCAGCACATTGATGGGGTCGTTGCTGGGGATCCCCTGGAACATCCCGAAGGTGGGGTCGTACCCTGCCTCCTTGCTGATGTCGTCGGGGAGCGGCACTTTGTAGACGCACATGGAGCCCTGGTGCGAGGGAGGGCAAAGCCCAACTGAGTCCTGCTGCCCAGGGCCTCCAGGGAGGCAAGCCCATCCCAAAACAACCTCCCCAAAATCCCGGCCGGCATTCCTAACCTCTCACCTTGAACCTGCCCACTATCCGCTCCTCCTCCGTGGCGTTGTCGTCGTTGTCCCCAATCTTTCCCCGGAGCAGGTTGAAGGTGTGCAGCCAATCCTCAAAGTTGTCAAACTCTGTTTCCAGCTCTTTGTTGAAGACCTGAGGTGGAAAAAAGTTAAAAGGAGGGAATTTGGGATAAAAACGAAGGTGAGCAAAAGATGTGGGGAGTACTCAATCAGCTTAGAAGGAACGAGGGGCGGGACAAGAGGAAATGGCCTCAAGCTGTGCCAGGGAGGTTCAGATTGGATATTGGGAATAATTTCCTCATGGAAAGGGTGGTCAGGCCTTGGAAGAGGCTGCCCAGGGAGGTTTGGAGTGCCCATCCCTGGAGGTGTCCAGGGAAGGCCGGGATGTGGCACTGAGTGCCCTGGGCTGGAGACAAGGTGGGGATTTGGTACAGCTGGACTGGATGGTCTGGGAGGGCTTTTCCAGCCTCAGTGATCCTGGCATTCTGTGAACATGGACAACTCAGCTCCCAGTGGTTAATTTTTCCAGGAAGGAGAAGGATCTCCAGCATTATTGGGATGGAAAAAGGGACTCTTGGAGCAACGGGTGGGGCCATTATTCCTGCTCTGTGCAAGATCCAGGTCTAAATCCCATCTGAACCTCAGAAGCACAGGTGACATGAATCCTGAGAAATCCTTGGGATCATTGAACCAGAGCCCACTCCTGTGCTGAATCCTGGCTGGGCCAGCAGGAAAACTCTCCCTTGGAGCTGGGACAACTCCAGGCTGCCCCAGGGATGAGCCTATCCCAGGAAAACTCCTTTTCTAGTGACCTCCAGCTATGGAGAGAGGCTGGGAAGCCTCATCCCAAGATAAATCCCTAGAAGAGATGTCCCAAGGCACATCATCCCCACAGTTAGGTACTTCCTCGGAAGCACCCCCAGTACCTTGAGTTCATCGATCTTCTGCTTGTTCTTCTTCTCGGGGAGCTCAGGGACAGGCTGCTGCTTCTTTTTCTTGTCATCTTTGGGTGCCTTGGACTTGTCCTTGTCCTTGTCCTTGTTCTTCACCTGGGCCTTGGAGCCTTTCATGGGAGAGTCACCAAGTTTGGTGTCACTCCGAGTCCGGGGGGGAGCAGCGCGGAGGGAGGAGATGGAAAGGAGGGAGGGAATGGAAATGAGGGTGAGGAGAGAAGGGGGAGATCTGGAAGAGCTTGGACAAAGTAGAGGAGCATGAAAGCTGCCAGCTGCCACTGCCTGCAAGTCCCATCCCAGCCCTGCCCTGTCTTTCCTTGGCTCTGGATCGCAGATCTCCCAGAGATCTCTGCGCAGGGAATTCCAGGGCTGACCTGAGCAGGAATCACTTGGAGGACTACAAAACATGGACAGAGCCCTCTGACAGTGGTGAGAAAACCTGGTGGAGGTCTCTTCCAACCCAGTGATTCTGTGAATTCTGGGAATTTTGGGAATTTTGGGAGTTCCCAGGGACCAGGGAGGTGGTGCAGTCACCATCCCTAGAGGTGTTTAACAAAGCCTGGATGTGGCACTGGGTGCCAGGGTTTAGCTGAGGTGTTGGGGCTGGGTTGGACTCAGTGGTCTTGGAAGTCTCTTCCAACTTGGTCATTCTGTGTATTCTGGGAATTTTGGGAATTTTGGGAATTCCCAGGGACCAGAGAGGTGATGGAGTCACAATCCCTGGGTGTGTTTAACAAAGCCTGGATGTGGCACTGGGGGCCAGGGTTTAGCTGAGCTGTTGGGGCTGGGTTGGACTCGATGGTCTTGGAGGTCTCTTCCAACCTAGTCATTCTGGGAATTCTGTGAATTTTCTTCCTCCTGCCAGAGACTTCTCCTGCTTTATGGAGCCTGGGGAGTGGAACCCCAGCCTGGGAATGCAGAGGGGACAGTGCTTGATGCTGCTGCCCTCAGATTGTCCAGGATCATCTGCAGCCACCAGAGTCACCAGAGTCTCGTTTGGAGCAACCACCAGCCACGGAGAGCTGGGAAGAGGCTGCTGGAAAAGGTGGATTCAAGGGAAACTCCTTAATGCTCTTCAATCCCTATCCCTTGGTGTCTCTGCCAGCTTTCATGAGGGCTGGACATTATCCAGTGGTGGGGACAGACAGACGGATGGAAAAACATGGATGAGAAAAGGGGGAAGGAGTGGGAGAGCCAAGGGAAATGGATCATTCTAAAAAGAAATAAAACCCCAGAGGACACCAGTGCAAGCCCAGAAGAACCTGCTCAGAGTTGTCTCCAAGCTCAGCATGACAAGACCTCATTTTTCCCGGGATACAAAGATTGATCTTCCAAAAGAAACCGGGCTCAGAATTTTACTCAGCTGAAGGGTTTTGCATCACCTGGGCACAACAACAGCCCCCTGTCATGGGGACATGAAGCACGTGGACAGCAAGGGTGGAATTCCTCAGGGATTCCTTCCCAGCCCTGCTGGTGGCATGGCCAGATGGACAAAGTCACCCTTGACCAACCACTCCCAGGTGTCGTGGTTTAGGGCAAATTTGGGAGGAAAAAAGTTTAGGGCAAATTTGGGAGAAAAAAGGGGGCCTCTCCAGAAAGTAAAGGATTCTTGGATTGGCATCAGGATTCTAGGTTGGCATCATTTTTGGGACAAAATTAGTCTCCCCCAAAGAGAGATTTGGGCAAGGTCAGAAGCCCACCTGACCTACAGACCAAACTTCCTTCAGAGAAAAAGCATTTATGGCATCGTTCATCTCATAATTTTATAAAATGATAATAAGTGAAAAATAATATATAATGTATAAAATTATATAAATTGATAAGTTAAGTGAGAGAACTTGCCCTAAATTGTGTATTTGTCCTCACTGCCCGCATTAGGACAGCACACAAAGAGTTCAACATGGAGGGAAAAACCCTGCAAAAACCTACAAAAATCGACCCTTTTTGGGAAAACACAACACGCTGGGAGTGTCTGGCTTGGCTGGAGAGCCGCGGCAGATTCCCAAAGGGATGTCCAAGCACCGAGAGGGATCCTGGTCCCACCTTTCCCTGCTGTGTTCCCTCTCTCCCTCCCAGCCTTACCCTCTCCAATCTCCATCTCCTCCTTCTCCTCAGCTTCTGCCGCGGCTGCTTCCTGCTGCCGGAGTTGCTGGAGGAGAAAGGAAACCACTGGATATTAGGAATGATCTTTTCCTGGAAAAGCTGCCCCGGGCAGTGGTGGGGTTCCCATCCCTAGGGGGATTTGAAGCCATGTGGATGTGGCACTTGGGGACATAGTGGTGGCCTTGGCTGTGCCGGGGAAAGGTTGGACTCCATGGTCTCCAAGGGCTTTTCCAGCCGGAACAATTTTGGGAATTGCTGGAACCCAGGGCACAGGGAATGTTTCTCTGCCTGTCCTGAGAAGTCCTGATCCCCAGGGGAACACTGATTTTAACCTTCGTCCGTGGAGGGCTTCTGCCGCGGCCGCTTCCTGCTGCCGGAGTTGCTGGGGGAGAAAGGAAACCACTGGATATTAGGAATGATCTTTTCCTGGAAAAGCTGCCCCGGGCAGTGGTGGGGTTCCCATCCCTAGGGGGATTTGAAGCCATGTGGATGTGGCACTTGGGGACATAGTGGTGGCCTTGGCAGTGCCGGGGAATGGTCGGACTCGATGGTCTCCAAGGGCTTTTCCAGCCGGAACAATTTTGGGATTCCATAATTGCTGGAACCCAGGGCACAGGGAATGTTTCTCTGCCTGCCCTGAGAAGTCCTGATCCCCAGGGGAACACTGATTTTAACCTTCGTCCGTGGAGGAAGCTTCCAAGACTTTGGGATGAATTGGAATCTACGAGTGTGTGAAATAGATAATAATGTAGTTTACCACAGGGTGAAAAACTTGGGGTTTGGGTTTTTAGTATGGAGGTGGATAGAAGATAAGATGGAGGATTTTGGGCGCTGTCTGATCTCCTTTTTGTTTTTCATCCATTCCATTTTCTGCAGTGTTGGTGGCACAGAGGGATTGGTTAGAAAAAAACGCAATGCAGATGTTGCATGAACAGACAAATAATTAGTTATTGGTAGAAAGGTAGAAAGGAAATACATTCTAAGAGTTAATTGGACAAAATAGCTTTAAAAGACCTTGAACCCATGTGTCTTGTGACTTTTGGTGCCCTCTCTTTGTACGCTAAGTCTGAGATGTTTTTTTGAACTTTCGATAAGACAAAAATGAACAACATGAAGACCAAAAAAACCAAAAGTCCCCTTCGTCTCTCAATCCTGGCACAGAACTTTTTAGGGCTCTTCCCATCAGGGGGATCCTCGGGGTGGGGGGTTTCCACACGGGCTTTGGAAGGAGCTGGAATTAGGGGAGACCTCTCAGGAAGGGAACCATCTCCCCGGGATCCCCCTCGCTGCTGCTCCTCACCCACCTCCTTCATCGTCTCAATGGAAGCGAAGTACTTGGACCACCAGTCCAGCATGCTCTCGTCCGGCTCCTCCTCCTCCACTTCCTCCCCACCTCCTCCTCCTCCTCCTCCTCCTTTCTTCTTCTTCTTCTTTTTCTCCTTCTCTTCCTCGGTCTGAAGGGACAAGGGAAGCACAGACAGGGAAGGGGAGGGATCAGGTGAGAGGGAATCGTTTCTGGAAGTACAAAAGTGAAGCACCTGAGGAGGGAGAACCCCCCAGGCTTGGGGGGGCCTCATGAACTTTCTCCCTTTTACAGCCACAGAACACCCAAGGGTGACCAAGGTTTTGGAGAAAGTGCCAGAATCATGGAATAGTTTGGGTGGGAAGGGACCTTAAAGCTCATCCAATTCCAATCCTGACACCTTCCACCATTCCAGGTCATTCCAAGCCCCATCTAACCTGGCCTTGGACGCTTCCAGAGGTGGGGCAGTCCCACAACACCTCCCCATTTCCATCATCCTATTTATCCGTGCATTTCCCAGGACACATCTCTGGAATCTTCCATGGCAAGAGTCAAACTGTGCCTGGCAAAGCACCTGGGGTCCCCTTGGTGGAGCAAGGGAACCTTTCCCAACTGGTACCTGGTTTGTGGTGGGAATACCCAGATCCCTCCCGCAGGGCACTGCCTGTCCTGGGACAGCTGGGATGAGAAGTCCTGGGACAGCTGGGATGAGAAATCCTGGCCCAAAAGAGCTCCCCAAACTGCAGGGACGAGGCCACTGCCACATCCCTTGAGGGGACAGCGCTGTTGTGTCTCTGTCGTGGGACAGAGGGGTGATGTCCCTGCCTGGCTCGGGCTGGGCAGGGTGCTTTGGTTCATCAGGAGTGGCATGGAAGGGCTCGAGAGGGAGCAGGGGGTTGGGAGCAGGGATGAAGAGAAGATCCACCACTTACCACATCCACCTTCACCACTGCATCGGAATTCTGCCGCCCGGGATGGAAGGGAACAGGGAGAGGGAGAGCAGGTTAAGGACACACCCTCAGCTGAGCGCAAATCATCAGTCCCGGGGTGGTTTGGGTGGGAAGAGACCTTAAAGTTCATCCCATCCCACCCCCTGCCATGGGCAAGGACAACTTCCAATGTCCCAGCATGCTCCAAGCCCCATCCAACCTGGCTTTGGGCACTGCCAGGGAACCAGCGGCAGCCACAGTTCTGGGAATTCCATCCCAGCCCCTCCCCACCCTGCCAGGGAAGAATTGCTAATTGCCAATCTCCCATCCAGCCCTGCCCTCTGGCAGTGGGCGCCTTTCCCTGGCTCCTGTCCCTGCAGGCCTTGTCCCCAGTCCCTCTGCAGCTCTCCTGAAGCCCCTCCAGGCCCTGCCAGGGGCTCTGAGCTCTCCCTGGATCCTTCTCCAGGTGAACATTCCCAGCTCTCCCAGCCTGGCTCCAGAGCAGAGGAGCTCCAGCCCTCGGAGCACCTTGGCAGGAATGTGTTTTTTGTGGAGCAAGCTCTGGAGCAGAAGGGTGGGGAAAGGAGTTGAAATTCCCATTCTGGGCACAAAAACAGGCACAGGCACATTGAGTGACACCCCTGGGACACGCTGCCTCCCCAATTCTGGCTGAAATCCCTCCAAAAATCGGCAATTCCATGAGGAAGGAGGTGCTGCCACACGGATACTCACAGCTTCCAGCTTCACCATCGTGTCCATCTTCTTGATGGGGACCTCGGGTTCCATGTTGACCACGATCTCCCCTGTGGGGCGAGAGCGGTGGGCCCTGCTGGTCATGGCCAGGGAGCCGTTGAGGTGTTTGGCTGGAGAGAGGACAGAAAAGGAGAAAGAACAAAGGAGAGGGACAGTGGAGAGGAGAAACCAACAGTTCAGGGGAGATCCTACAGGATTCAGGCCAGAAATTGAGAGTTCAGGTGAGATCCTACAGGATTCAGGCTGGGAACCAAGATTTTCAGTGAGATCCTACAGATTCAGGCCAGAAACTGAGAATTCAGGTGAGATCCTACAGGATTCAGGCTGGGAACCAAGATTTTCAGTGAGATCATACAGATTCAGGCCAGAAATTGACAGTTCAGGTGAGATCCTACAGGATTCAGGCTGGGAACTGAGATTTCAAGTGAGACTGTACAGGATTCAGGCCAGAGAGTTCAAGTGAGATTCTACAGGATTCAAGCCAGAAAGTGAGAGTTCAGGTGAGATCCTACAGAGTATAAAGTGATTGGTTAGAAAGAATCACAATGAAGATGTTGTGTAGATAAACAAATAATTATTGGTAGAAAGGTAGAAATAAACTACATTTTAAGATTTAATTTATTCTATTTTTTATAGTGTTGCGAGTATAAAGTAATTGGTTAGAAAGAATCACAATGTAGATGTTGTGCAAATAAACAAATAATTATTGGTAGAAAGGTAGAAATAAACTATGTTTTAAGATTTAATTAAATAAAATAGTTTCAAAATACTTTAAATTTGTGTGTTTTGTAACTTTTAGTGGTGTTTTTTTAATATGCTAAATCTAAGGTATAAATAGTGTCTATAAATATGTAGGGTACAGATAAAGAGATATATACATATAAGTAGATATATAGATATATAATGTATATATAAATAGTGCATAGAATTTTTAATTAGAGAAAAATAAACAATAATTTGAAGATCAAAAAACTAAAACTCCTATTTGCTTTTCACTCTTACTACAAAACTTTTTAGGGCTCTTCTCACACCACTTGGAACCATCAAAGTGCTGAAGTCAGGGTTTTCCACCGCGCTCTGGACCCAAACCCAGAATTTCCGCGGGTTAGCCGAGCATCTCACGGCCTCACAGCCCATCCCAGCTCCCTCGTGTCCCCGCGGATGTCCCAGACCGGGTCGCCGTGTCCCAGTCTTGGTACCTGCCATGTTCCAGTGCTGGGCTTTCCTGTCGGGCGGGCGGTAGATGAACTTGCGGAGCGAGCTGACGGTGTGCGAGCCCACCAGCGTGTAGCGGCCGAAGGCGCGGCAGTCCACCACGCGGATGTTCAGCGGCGGGTGCAGCAGCTCGTTCTCCGGGAGGTCCTGGGGAGCCGCGGAGGGAGGGTCAGCGAGGGCTGGGAGTGGATGGTTTGGGGATGGGAAGGGCAGGGGGGGTTTGGGAATGGGATCATGCTGGGGATGAGGGATTAGGAATGGGATCATACTGGGGAGGAGGGATTTGGAATGAGATCATGCTAGGAAGGGCAGTAGGGGTTAGGAATGGGATCATGCTGGGGAGGAGGGATTAGGAATGGGATCATACTGGGGAGTAGGGATTTGGAATGAGATCATGCTAGGAAGGGCAGTAGGGGTTAGGAATGGGATCATGCTGGGGAGTAGGGAGTTGGAATGGGATCATACTGGGAAGGGCAGTAGGGATTCGGAATGGGATCATGCTGGGAAGGGCACAAAGGATTAGGAATGGCATCATGCTGGGGAGTAGGTAGTTGGAATGGGATCATACTGGGCAGTAGGGATTAGGAATGGGATCATATCATGCTGGGGAGTAGGTAGTTGGAATGGGATCATACTGGGAAGGGCAGTAGGGATTATGAATGGGATCATGCTGGGAAGGGCAGTAGGGATTAGGAATGGGATCATGCTGGGGAGAAGGGATTAGGAATGGGATCATGCTGGGTAGTAAGGATTCGGAATGGGATCATGCTGGGAAGGGCAGTAGGGATTAGGAATGGGATCATGCTGGGGAGAAGGGATAGGAATGGCATCATGCTGGGTAGTAAGGATTAGGAATGGGATCATGCTGGGAAGGGCAGTAGGGATTAGGAATGGGATTGTGCTGGGGAGAAGGGATTAGGAATGGGATCATGCTGGGAAGGGAAGTAAGAATGAGGAATGGATCATGCTGGGAAGACCAGAACTGGGATCATGCTGGAAGGAAGAATTCCAGAGCTGCTCCAGCAAAATGTGGCTTGGGAGCCTTCAGGTAAAGGAATGGTGTCCATGTGCTCCATTGTTTTGGGGAAACTGGAGAAAATGGCTTGGAGCCATGGTGGGCTCCAGAAATTCCGGGTTCCCTTTGATGGATCAGAAGGAAGGGGCTACACTCACCACCTCAAACCACTTGACCAAAGTGCTGAAGTTGGGGTTTTTCTTGTAGTTCTGGATCAGGGCAGACTGGACGCCCTTCCCGGCACACTCAATGTCCACGCGGGGCCGGTCCACCTGGGCCAGGTTCACTCTCTTCAGGTCCCTGAGCCCCCAGAACAAGATCTAGGGCAGGAGGAGGAGGAGGAGGGAGCATGTGAATGAGAGAGGGATGATCCCTGGAAGCTGGTTCTCCAAGGAGAGGGATCCCACTGCTGATGTCATCACAGGGCAGTGGTGGATCCCTGAGGTGTCTCCTCCTGGCACCCTGCAGACCAAGGTCTCCAGCCTGCTGCCCGCAACATTTTCCTGCCTTTCTCCCTTCCTGGCCTTTTCCTGCCCTGGGAATCCTGCTCTGTCCATCTGTGGTGGCTCTGGATCCAGCACTGCCATCTCTTTGTCCCAATGGAATCAGTGTCACTGGGGAAACTTCCCTGACTCAGCCTGAGATAACAGACTGCCACCATCCAAAATTCCCCAAAACAGAGATTTTCCCCACCTCCTCATTCCCCATGGCTGTACTAAAATTGTGAGGAACATTTATTGTTATGCAAATGTGTGGAAAACCAGGAGCCAAAATCCCTCAGGAGACCTGGGCAGTGGCACCTCACTTGAGCAGAGACACCTTCACCCCGGGCTGAGATGTGCGCTGAACATCCCTGTGGGCATTGCCTGGGTCACGGATGTCCACCAGGACCTCCAAGGGACACATCACAAAACCATGGAATAATTTGGAAAAATCCTCCAGGACCATCCAGTCCAACCTGTGACCAGTCCCCACCCTGTCCCCAGCCCAGGGCTGAGTGCCACATCCAGAGTTGAAACACCCCCTGGCTGTCCCCTCCTGTCAGGGAGTTGTGCAGAGCCACAAGGTCCCCCCTGAGCCTCCTTTTCTCCAGGCTGAGCCCCTTCCCAGCTCCCTCAGCCCCTCCTGGACACGCTCCAGCCCCTCCAGGTCTCTCCTGGCAGGAGGGGCTCCATTCCCTTCCCAGCTCCCTCAGCCCCTCCTGGGGCTCCATTCCCTTCCCAACTCCCTCAGCCTCTCCTGGGGCTCCATTCCCTTCCCAGCTCCGTTCCCTGCCCTGGACACGCTCCAGCCCCTCCAGGTCTCTCCTGGCAGGAGGGGCCCAGAGCTGCCCCCAGCACTGGAGGTGCCCCAGCAGTGCCAGCACAGGGGACGGGCACTGCCCTGGGTTGTGCCCACACTATTTTGGATACAAAATCCCCCTTTAGATATCCCTGGGTACATGAGAGTCTTCCCATCCTCATTGCCTGAGGCTGATGGGATACAGAACACCTGAGCTATGGGATTGCTTTGGGAGCAGATGATCCAGCTCCATGTCCATCTCTAACATTCCCTGAGCTGCATCTTAGCCCAAGTGCTGCTCACTCGCTGTCCTGCCCAGGTTTGACAGCAAGGAATAGTCCAATTCCCTGGTGTTTTTAGGGATGCTGCATCCTGGTTCCCAGAATGGCCACCACAGACAGATCCTTGACTCCCAGCTCCCTCCTTCCCTTCCAGCACCCTTGGAGATGCTCTTCTGCCCTAGGCAGGACATTGGTTACCTCCACTCTGTATCTGCTCAGCACCGGCCGAATTCCCAGGGGCACGGGCAGGATGGGACCTCGGTCCATGTCCGTGGGGCCGTCGATGGGGGGCAGGTCTGATTTACCCCCAGGGCCGATCTGGAAGAGGCGGATCATGGATTAGGATCTGCTCCTCTGTGCTGCTGGGAAGCAGTTTTTGGTCCTTCTCATGGAATTGTGGAATCACAGGTTGGTTTAGGTTGGAAGGGACCTCAAAGATCAGCTCATTCCCACCCCCTGCCATGGGCAGGGACAAATTCCAGTGTCTGGAATTTGGGTGCTGGGCTGTGTCTCAGCTGGAACTGGTCCCACTTGTTGGAGCTGGGGTGTCTCAGAGGGCTGAGAGCCCAGGGCAGGTGCTTTGGGAAGAGGAAAACACAGGAGAAGAAGGTGCTGGGAATTCCACCCAGAACAGCCCCCGGAGCAATCCAAACTCCTCAGCCCACCAATGCAGCCCATCCCAGGACTGTTCCATCCTGGAATGGATGTATGTGAGGAAACAGAGATGTGGTCCCAGAGCTCAGCCCAGGAGCAGGTTTAAAGTCCCATTTCCAGCCCAGGGCTCCAGAAAGATCAAATATCCCATGTGAGCCATTTCCCCAGTCCAAGGAAAATTGGGAGAAAAAGGGCTTGGATGAGAACCTGCCCAGGCAGAAAAAGTCGATGGGAAAAGCACTTCAGCAGATGGAGCATGAGGCACAAAAGTGGAAGAATTTAACTCTGGTACAGCCCCAGACTATGAATCATGGAATGGCTTGGGCTGAGAGGGACTCTAAAGACCATTGAATCCCAATCCCTGCCATGGGCAGGGACAAATTCCACATTTCCAGGCTGCTCCAAGCCCCATCCCACCTGGCCTTGGACACTTCCAGTTGTCTTTGATAAACAACAAGTGGTTGATCCATCCAAGAGAAACTAAAAGGGTCCAGCAGACCAATGAGGGGGGCAGTTATTCCCGGTTATTCCCAGTTACCCAATTCTCCATAAATTAATCCTCTCTCCCTTCCAACCCTGCCTCCATCCTTCCCGTCCCTTTGTCCAGCTGGCACCTGGAGCAGCTCGAAGGCGGCCAGCAGGTCCCCGGCTGTGGCATTGCCGCGGTAGATCTGGTAATATTCCAGCTGTGGCGGGAAGCGCGGCGGGCAGTACTGCTCGTCCGACATCTTCACCACCGGCTTGGCGAACGTCCGGCCCATGAAGTCGGCTTTTCCCTACGGAAAGAGACCTTGGGGTTGGGGATCCAACATGGGAATTCCAAATTTAGCCCTGTGGTTCTATCCAAGAGCACTTGGGGTGGGGGATCCAACACAGGAATTCCAAATTTAGCCCTGTGGTTCTACCCAAGAGCTCTTGGGGTTGGGGATCCAACATGGGAAATTCCAAGACAAACCCTGTGATTTTCCCCAGGAGCACTTGGGGTTGGGGATCCAACATGGAAATTCCAATAGAAACCCTGTGATTTTCCCAGGAGCACTTGGGGTTGGGGATGCAACATGGGAATTCCAAGACAAACCCTGTGATTTTCCCCAGGAGCACTTGGGGTTGGGGATCCAACATAGGAATTCCAAAATTAGCCCCAAGGTTCTCCTCAGGAGCACTTGGGGTTGGGGATCCAACATGAAAATTCCAAAATTAGCCCTGTGGTTGTCCCAAAGAGCCTTTAGGATTGGGGATCTAACATGGGAATTCCAAATTTAGCCCTGTGGTTCTATCCAAGAGCACTTGGGGTGGGGGATCCAACACAGGAATTCCAAATTTAGCCCTGTGGTTCTAAATGGCACTTGGGGTTGGGGATCCAACATGGGAATTCCAAAATTAGCCCCATGGTTCTCTCCAAGAGCACTTGGGGGTGGGGATCCAACACAAGAATTCCAAAATTAGCCCCTGGTTTTCCCCAGGAGCCCTTGGGGCTGGGGGTCCAACACAGGAATTCCAAAATTAATCCTGCAATTCTCCCCACCGTGGTCGGAACAGGAATGGGATCAACGCTCTGGCCTTGGGATGCCTAAACTCAGGGAAGACTCAGTCCTGACTCCTTGAAGGAAGTTTGGGACAGCAGAAGGCTGGAACAGCAAGGCCAGGGATGAGCAGTTTTCCCAAATGGAAACGCTCCTTGGCTACAGCCTCTTTCTTCCCTCTCCAAAAATAAGATACATCTGAGATTTATGAACAGCAGAAGCTCCATGGGAGATGTGGAAGGACCATTTTCCATGGATCAGGAAAAAAAGCTGCCCAAATCCTCTGCCCCCAAATCTGGAGAGATCCCAGCATCCGAACCACGCAGAGTTGCCGGGGATTTTCTTACCACGGTGTCCTGGTCGTAGATCTCGATGACGATGATGGGGGGGTCATCCCGCATCTCGTGAGCTTCCCCGTACAGCTCCACGTTGTCGAACACCAGGAGCTGGTCCCAGGTCGGGCACAGGGTCTCGTTGAGAACCTGGGGAAATGGGAGACATTCCTACTGCTCCAGGAACGGAGCAGGGTCCTGGGAAAGGGTGGCAGGTGGGGCTGCTGTGTGTTTTTTGGATCAGGGAGGGATTTGGAATCTCCCACGGATTCTTCTGAGGAAGAAAATCCAATAGCAGGTGAGCAGAGCTGGATTGTTCCCAGAATTCCTAAAGCTTGGCAACCCTCGGACTGGGAAGGGAAGACTGAAAAATCACTTTAACGCGACCCAGTTCTGCCTAAACCAGCAGGAAAAAACTGGGAATTATGGTTGTGTTCAAGGATCCCAGGACGAGGGAAGAGATGAGAATCTTGACTTCATGTTTCAGAAGGCTGATTTATCATATTATGATATTATATTGTATTAAAATACTATACTAAAGCTATACTAAAAAAATAGAGGGAGAGGATCCATCAGAAGGCTGGAAAGGAAAGCAAAGGAATGATAACAAAAGCTCGTGACCCTCAGAGAGTCTGGCACAGCTGGATCTTTGATTGGTCATTAAGTAGAAACAACTCACATGGACCAATCCAAGATGCACCTGTTGGTAAACAATGTTCAGACTACATTCCACAGCCATCAGATAGTTGTTGGTTACATTTCTTTTTTGAGACTTCTCAGCTAGAATAGGAGAAAAATCCTAGCAAAGGAATCCTAGCATGAAAAATGTCATGTTGACAGGGAACCACAGAGAATCATGGGGAATCGCAGGGAATGGCAGCCACCAGGATGTGGGAGATAAACTGGGAATGAGGCTTGGGGCAGATTGCCAGCTCCAGAGCTGCTCTCCCACCACGCAGGAGCCCGGCACCAGCCTGATCCTCATTGACGGGATCTGTGCCACGGGAACTGGCAGAGCCAGCCAGCCCCACGCCCCTCCATCCCCGCTGCCCAGGAACGCTCACCTCGGTGCACTGGCTCTGGGAGATGAAGAAGACCCGAGCGAAGGGGTCCGAGAGCCCGCTGCTGTCGGCGGCGAACAAACTCCTGGCTTGGTACATGTGGGCTCGCAGCTGGAACACCTGTTTCTCTGGAAGAGAGAGGGAGCGGGATGGGATGGCGTGGGATGGCCTCCGGGAGCCTGGATGTCCATGCTGAGTCATGATTTTCAAGGGTTAATTGTTGAGGAGAAGACCCCGTGTGTGGAGACACGAGGCTTGACTCCATTTTTCTCAGAAGGCTGATTTATTATCTTATATATTATTCTAAAATACTACATAAAAACTATACTAAAAGAACAGAGAGAAAAGAAAGATCAGAAGGCTACAAAGAACAGGAATAGAATAGAATGCATAACAAAACCCTGTGACTGCTCAGAGCCTCGGCAGAGGTGGCTGTGGTTGGTCATCAATTGAAAACAATCCACATGGAGCAATGGAAGATGAACCTGTTGCGTTCCACAGCAGCACACAGTTATTGTTTACATTTCTTTCCTGGGGCTCCCACCTCCTCAGGAGGGGAAAAATCCTACAAAAGGATTTTTAATAAAATATCATAGCTACAGTTAATCATGATTTTAAGGGGTTAAAGTTATTAAGTTATTAAACTGAAGTCAGATACACCAGTGATAGGTTAATGGTTATTAGATGCTTCAGCTAAAGCTAATTGTTATATCATGAGCTCGTTTGTAGAAGGAAGTGGAGCAAGTGAACCACCGTAGGAACATACTGTATTGGGAAGGGTGAAAGTTTGACAAGAAAGTCTCACAGACACGGATGCTTAGCAGAAAGATTTTTGAATGCAGAATCTGAAGGAGGAATAGAGATGGAAGCAAGTTTTGATATAGAAGAAAAGAATTGCTGAGCCAGTCTTGTAGGATAACCAAGGAGGCAAAGTGTGTGGTGTGTTAGTTAGAAGGGGTTTTTATGCCTTAGAGCAAAGGATAAACCCACCTCAAACAAGAAGATGTTTTTACCAAGAAGAAAAATAGCACAGGCAAACAAACTTGCTGATGTTGCAAGTAGAAAAAAGGTCTCAGAATTTTCCACTGCAAGAAAACTGAAAAACAACTTCTGGCTTAAACTGTAATGTAATAACTTGTAGTGACTGGAGAACAGTGACATGAATATGGTAATGATAGTAGTTATGATGGGCTATAGGTAAAAGTCAAGGTATAGGTTGGTTCTGCTGTATTGAGATGCTCAGCAAAGAAAAGTGTATAATGCATTTGTAACC
The DNA here is from genome assembly GCF_017590055.1 of Onychostruthus taczanowskii. Taxonomy (NCBI): domain Eukaryota; kingdom Metazoa; phylum Chordata; class Aves; order Passeriformes; family Passeridae; genus Onychostruthus; species Onychostruthus taczanowskii. The sequence goes on from NW_024499518.1 coordinate 69,502, forward strand.
TAAACTAAGCTGCACAAGCTCTGTCACCCATGACCCTGGGCTGCTGCAACATCCTGGATGTAATAAACTGCATTTTGAAGAGCTGCCTGGAGTCCCACATCCCTCATTTTGGCTGTTGCTGTATTGAAACCAGTAGAACAATGCCCAGCACCTGGACTCTGTGTCAATCCATCACAAAGCAGGGGCTTTGGATCGTGCCAGAAGATCAAGAGATCTAATGAACGCATTCCTGACTTCATCCCTGTGACCACTGACCCAATTAGAGACCATTGACCCAATTCAAGAGAAGAATTGTGCATATGTAAAGGACTAAAAACCTCATTTTAGTGCAAAGCAGTAGATGGGAGGTGCTGGGGTTGTGCATATATATTATTTTGGGAAATAAACAGAAGGCAAAAATCCTTGTGTGGTGCAGTCACGCATTTCGGCGACGACCCCCTGTGCCACCCGCCGGCGTGATAAAAACATCACTTTTCATCTTTGACCATCTTTCTATCTTTGTCCGTGATTTTTGGTTTTAACGATTCAGTATCCCCATTCATCTGCTTAGCCCAGAAATAATTTTTGCACCTTTAAGATTGGTTCTGAGAGCCAAGGTGGGGAGGAAGAAGCTTGGAGTTTGTTTTCAGACTGGACTCACTCCTCCACATTCCTGCTCCTGGGCTGTGTTGCCTGCGGACGGACAGACAGCGGGACAGAGCTCTCCTTTGCTTTCAGTTTTAGCTAGCCGAGGCAGGGAAGTTCCCTGGACTTTGTTTTTTTCTTTTTTTTGGAATTATTTAAACCTGCTCTGGACTGAACACCCAGAAGAACACAAGCAGCTCACACTTGTGGCCCACTGGGCCCGGTCTGGGCCGTGGCATTTCCAGAGCCAGAGGGTTGGTTTTTTCTTTTTTTTGGAACTATTTAAACCCGCTCTGGACTGAACACCCAGAGGAGCAGCAGCAACTCCACCTGTGGCTGCCAGGCCCGGCCTGGGCCATGGCATTTCCAGCACCAGAGGGATTGATAAGAGACTGATAAGGGACTGATAAGAGATTGAGTGAGCCAAGCTACAGCCCACAGAAGGGATTTTCTGAGTTTGTCTCTCCTTTGAAGCAGCAAGAACTTTTATTGTTTAACATTGTTCAGGTTCTATTGTTTAATAACACTTTTCTCCAAGGATGTATTTTTCCCGAACCAGTTGGGGAAGGGGCCGATTGAATCTGCTTTTCTAGAGGAACCCCTTTGGGGGTTCTCTCCCAAATTTGGCCTGAACTGAACACCCAGAAGAACACCAGCAGCTCGCACCTGTGGCCCACGGGGCCCGGTCTGGGCCACGGCATTTCCAGAGCCAGAGGGACTGATAAGAGACGGATAAGGGACTGATAAGAGTGATAAGAGACTGATAAGAGACTGAGTGAGCCAAGCTACAGCCCACAGAAGGGATTTTCTGAGTTTGTCTCTCTTAGTTGGGGAAGGGGCTGATTGATTCTGCTTTTCTAGAGGAAGTCCTTTGAGGGTTCTCTCCCAAATTTGGCCTGAACTGAATGCCCAGAAGAACACCAGCAGCTCACACCTGTGGCCACCTGCCTGGGCCTGGGCCACGGCATATCCAGAGCCAGAGGGACTGATAAGAGATGGATAAGGGACTGATAAGAGTGATAAGAGACTGATAAGAGACTGAGTGAGCCAAGCTACAACCCACAGAAGGGATTTTCTGAGTTGGTCTCTCTTTTGGAGCGGCAACAACTTTTATTGTTTAATATTGCTCAGGTTTTATTGTTTAATAAACAGGTTTTTTCCACTTTCTCCAAGGAGATATTTTATTTTTCCTGAACCAGCTGGGGATGGGGCCAATTGAATCTGCTTTTCTAGAGGAAGTCCTTTGGGGGTTCTCTCCCAAATTTGGCCTGAACTGAACACCCAGAAGAACACCAGCAGCTCACATCTGTGGCCCACCGGGCCCAGTCTGGGCCACGGCATTTCTAGAGCCAGAAGGACTGACCACAGATGATAAGGGACTGATAAGAGATTGAGTGAGCCAAGCTACAGCCCACAGAAGGGATTTTCTGACACCGGGCCCGGTCTGGGCCGTGGCATTTCCAGAGCCTGAGGGACTGACCAGAGACTGATCAGAGATTGAATGAGCCGGGCTACAGCCCACAGAAGGGATTTTCTGAGATTGTCATCTCCTTTGAAGCAGCAAGAACTTTCATTGTTTAATATTTTTCAGGTTTTATTGTTTAATAACACTTTTCTCCAAGGAGGTATTTTTCCGGAACCAGTCGGGGAAGGGGCCAATTGAATCTGCTTTTCTAGAGGAAGTCCTTTGGGGGTTCTCTCCCAAATTTGGCCTGAACTGAACACCCAGAAGAACACCAGCAGCTCACACCTGTGGCCACCTGGCTGGGCCTGGGCGGCGGCATTTCCAGCACCAGAGGGACTGACCAGAGACTGATAAGGGACTGATAAGAGACTGATCAGAGACTGACTGAGCTGAGCTACAGCCCACAGAGGGATTTTCTGAATTTATCATCTCTTTTGGAGCAGCCAGAGGTTTTATTGTTCGATATTGTTCATTTGTTTTTGTGTGTCGGTGAATGCTTTGCCTGTTAAATAAATTTTTTTTTCCAATTTTTTCCAGGGAAATATTTTCCCAAATTGGCTGGGGGAGGGGCTGCTTAAATCTGCGTTCTTGAGGAGCCCCTTTGGAGTTTCTCTCCCAGATTTGCCCTAAACCAGGACAGAGCCATCCAAGGCACATCTCAGCAGCCTGTTTTTGGTAATGGGTGAAGGATCTCAACCCAAACACGAATCCCGAATGGATATGGAATTTCCTTGGCATCCTTGTGGGGTGTACAACAAAAACCCTGAACAGGATCGGGACGAGGGGATACAATTCCCACCCCCATCTCTCCCGGGACAACCAGAACGATGTCCCCCTTCGCTCCTGGAAGCCCTTGGAGCAGGGGGTGTCCAGCCAGGCCCCCTCCCACCCCATATCCCATGGGAACTCCTTACTGGTGTACAGGAGGCTGATGGGCGGGAAGGAGGGCAGGTTTTGGCCTCGGGGGGTTTTCTTCTCCTCGAAGCCACAGGGGAGGCCGCTGAGGAAGTCCTTGCGCTGCTTGTTGAGGCCCAGCCACAGGTAGATCTCCATCTTGGCCTGGACTGTCCAGCCGGCAGGGCCGAAGCCCCTCTTCCCGGGGAGCTGAGTGCAGGGAATGGAAGAGTTTGCATGGATATTGGGAATACGGGCAGACAGACCCCTCTTGGAGTACCCAGTCTCTCTGGGGCATTGTGCTGCTGTTCCTTAAACCCAAGGATCCTTTGGGATCATGACACTGCTCTGGCTCAGGCATTTTCCTCTTCCCACTGTGGTTTCCTTATCCTAAGGTTGTCCTTTTCCTAAGTGCCTTAGGTTGGAAATGCAGGATGTGGCTGGGGGTGTATGTTCAATTTCCATCTGCCAAAATTACAATAACTCAGAGGGAGGATGTTTGCATTGTCTGTTTTCAGGAGAGGCTCTTGCCTTCCTCAGCAGACACCCATCTAAGCCAGAAATTCTCTGGATTTCCAGCTGGATCAAACATCTCCCTCTTCCCAAACATTTCCCACTTACTAGGACTGGGTAAGTTCAGTGCTTCACCCTCCCTAGGAGCTGATTTCCATCCCTACCAGCAGAGTATGGATCGCATTTCTCCAATATTCAAACCCCAGAGAAAATGGATACAACACTCTCATCCCCATCTCCCAAATTCCCACTTCTTAGTTCCCCTGGGACGGAGGGATCCTCACCTTGAGGAAAACCGTCTTCACTTTGGCGCAGTCCTTGCCCATCTCCTCGTCCACGATGGAGTACAGGATGTCCTTGGAAGGGATGCGGGCGTAGGCGACGCGCTTGTTGTTGCTCATCATCCAGATGAAAACGTCGGGAATCGTGTGCTGGGGCTGGGAATGCCACGGGAGAGCCCCGTCAGTGCCCCAGCTCCGACCACTGAGGCGCTGAGTGGGGCTGGAGAAGCTGCTGGAGGCAAATCCAACGGATCCCATGGAAGGTGGATGTGCCTGTGGCCACACTGGGGGGCACTGGAATTGTTTGGAGATTCCGTCTCCAAAAAGCTGCTCAAAGATAAGCCCGTCAGGAAGGAAACTGGGATTTGTTGATGCAGCAAAACAGAAAAATTATAAAAGAAAGGTCACACTGGGGGCACTGGAATTGCTTGGAGATTCCTGCTCCAAAAAACTGCTCAGAGCTAAGCCCGTCAGGAAGGAAACTGGGATTTACTCATGCAGTAAAATATAAAAATTATAAAAGAAAGGTCACACTGGGGGCACTGGAATTGTTTGGAGATTCCCTTTCCTAAAAACTGCTCAAAGATAAGCCCATCAGGAAGGAAATTGGGATTTGTTGATGCAGTAAAACAGAAAAATTATAAAAGAAAAGTCACAGTCGGGGCATTGGAATTGTTTGGAGATTCCCACTCCAAAAAAACTGCTCAAAGATAAGCCCATCAGGAAGGAAACTGGGATTTGTTGATGCAGTAAAATAGTAAAATTATAAAAGAAAGGTCACACTGGGGGCACTAGAATAGTTTGGAGATTCCCACTCCAAAAAACTGCTCAAAGATAAAGCCGTCAGGAAAGAAACTGGGATTTGTTGATGCAGTAAAATAGTAAAATTATAAAAGAAAGGTCACACTGGGGGCACTAGAATAGTTTGGAGATTCCCACTCCAAAAAACTGCTCAAAGATAAAGCCGTCAGGAAAGAAACTGGGATTTGTTGATGCAGTAAAACAGAAAAATTATAAAAGAAAGGTCACACTGGGGGCACTAGAATAGTTTGGAGATTCCCACTCCAAAAAACTGCTCAGAGCTAAGCCCGTCAGGAAAGAAACTGGGATTTGTTGATGCAGTAAAACAGAAAAATTATAAAAGAAAGGTCACACTGGGGGCACTGGAATTGTTTGGAGATTCCCGCTCCAAAAAACTGCTCAGAGCTAAGCCCGTCAGGAAAGAAACTGGGATTTGTTGATGCAGTAAAGCAGAAAAATTATAAAAGAAAGGTCACACTGGGGGCACTGGAATTGTTTGGAGATTCCTGCTCCAAAAAAGCTGTTCAGAGCTAAGCCTGTCAGGAAGGAAACTGGGATTTACTCATGCAGTAAAATATAAAAATTGTAAAAGAAAGGTCACACTGGGGGCACTGGAATTGTTTGGAGATTCCCTTTCCTAAAAACTGCTCAAAGATAAGCCCATCAGGAAGGAAATTGGGATTTGTTGATGCAGTAAAACAGAAAAATTATAAAAGAAAAGTCACACTGGGGGCACTGGAATTGCTTGGAGATTCCCGCTCCAAAAAAAACTGCTCAAAGATAAGGCCGTCAGGAAGGAAACTGGGATTTGTTGATGCAGTAAAACAGACAGGAAAGAAACTGGGATTTGTTGATGCAGTAAAACAGAAAAATTATAAAAGAAAGGTCACACTGGGGGCACTGGAATTGCTTGGAGATTCCTGCTCCAAAAAAGCTGCTCAGAGCTAAGCCCATCAGGAAGGAAACTGGGATTTACTCATGCAGTAAAATATAAAAATTATAAAAGAAAGGTCACACTGGGGGCACTGGAATTGCTTGGAGATTCCCACTCCAAAAAAGCTGCTCAGAGCTAAGCCCGTCAGGAAGGAAACTGGGATTTACTCATGCAGTAAAATATAAAAATTATAAAAGAAAGGTCACACTGGGGCACTGGAATTGTTTGGAGATTCCTTTTCCTAAAAACTGCTCAAAGATAAGCCCATCAGGAAGGAAATTGGGATTTGTTGATGCAGTAAAACAGAAAAACTATAAAAGAAAGGTCGCACTGGGGGCACTGGAATTGTTTGGAGATTCCCGCTCCAAAAAACTGCTCAAAGATAAGGCCGTCAGGAAGGAAACTGGAATTTATTGATGCAGTAAAGTAGAAAAATATAAAAAAAATCAGGCTGGCTTTAGATCTAGCCTTGTCAAGCTAGCACTTTGCAAGTTCCCGTGTGGAAACAATCCTGGTGTGAACAGTTCGTTAACATAACAATAATTCCTGGGTGAAAAACAACTGGCACCTGCATGAACATTAAATCTATCCCATGAGAATCAGTGAAGAAAATATGTAAATAATTTAAAAATAATAATTTAAGAATAATAATTTAAATAAATTAAGATATTTGATGGACTAGTAAAACGCCTTTTTCTAACCAATAAAGTAATTGGCAAAAAAGTTCCTAACCAATTGGTGTCACACACGAGGTCTGTAAAACTGTATAAAAATGAGTTATGTGAATAAAGAATTGGCTTTTCCCAATTTTTTTGGCATACCTTTTACCAACCAATAAAGTGATTGGCAAAAAAGTTCCTAACCAATGGGTGTCACACACGAGGCCTGTAAAACTGTGAAAATGAGTTATGTGAATAAAGAATTGGCTTTTCCCAATTTTTTTGGCATGAAGAAAATGGAATCTTGTGGTTGGGATTGAAGGTATTTGAGATGATAATTTGTTTAGATTTAGGTGTTTATTGTTTTTTGTTAATGTTATAGTTTCACAGCAGTGAGTTCTGTAGTTTTTTATTAGTAAGGTGTAAAATGCTTAACTATTTTTTGTTATAAGGTCTTTTAAGGTTAAACTATTTACTCAAGAAATTATACCTAAATTATTTTCTCTTTTAATCTAGTAACTGATCACTCAAATTCTGCAATACAGACTTTTCCGTTTAATTAAAAAATACCACTAACACTCATGAAGAAGAAGGAAGAAAAAGGTAAAGAAGAACAATTTGTTTTCCACTTAAAACCTCAATTTTCTTTATATTTATTATTATATTCTAAAACCCCAGACCCTGCGTTTTCCACCTTGTGATATCACACACTTCTAACTAACTACACACCCATAAACCAATGCTATAAATTTATTTTGGAAGCTTCTCCACAGCCTTGGGTTAAATGCAGTGCTCTTTTGTGGATCTGTGCTGAAAGTTTAAAATTCTCAGTATCTAGGGTTTCAACAGACTTTTGTGTGATTTATGCCGATAATTTTTGTTGGTTATAAGTTCAAAAATATATAAATTTAGGCATAGAAGACTGAAAGATTTTGTACTCTCCTCCTTCAGCGGACTTGGGGAGGGGAAAGCAGCGGGCATTCCTCATCCCTGTCTAGGGAAGATGTTCCCAGTCTGGACTGAGCTGGATCAGGATCAAGGAAGGCCTGGCTGAAACCAGGGATGGAGCTGGGAGCCTTCCATGGGAATTGGAAGCAGGAGGTGGAACAGCTGCAGCTCCAGGGAGGGACAAGAACCCCCTCTGAGCCGGTCCTAAACTGGAAAAATGTCATGGAATCATTCCGGAGCCTGAAGGGGCTCCAGGAGAGCTGCAGAGGGACTGGGGACAAGGGATGGAGGGACAGGACACAGGGAATGGCTTCCCACTGCCAGAGGGCAGGGATGGATGGGATACTGGGAATGAGGAATTGTTCCCTGGCAGGGTGGAGAGAGGCTGGGATGGAATTCCCAGAGCAGCTGTGGCTGCCCCTGGATCCCTGGGAGGGCCCAAGGCCACACTGAACATTGGCCTTGGAGAACCCTGGGACAGTGGAAGGTGCTGGGATTGGAACTGGATGGGATTTCAAATCCCTTCCCACCTAAATCAGTCTGGAATCTGATGTGTCACCTTCCAATTCCTGATTTCCCAGGGATCCACAGGATTCCTCCATGGCTGGGACTGGCTGAAACAACTCCAGCCCTGCTGCAGGAGGACCCAGGTCTGTCCCTGCCTGGGAAACTTTAATTTCTTTCACATTGGCTCATTCCCACCCAGGAGTGCACAGGGATCATGGAGCAGCACATGGACTTGGAATGGCTCCTTGCAGAGGGACCTCTCCTGCCCTTGGCATCCATCCATCCATCCATCCATCCATCCATCCATCCATCCATCCATCCATCCCTCCATCCATCCCACCCATCCCATGTTTCTGTCTCCACGAGCTGTCCCAGCCAGAGCTCCCTCTGCCCCTGAGGGACCCACCTCGTCCGCCAGGAACCGCAGCTTCTGCAGGAAGTTCTGCACCAGCTTCAGCTTGTCCTTCATGGTGTTCCTCTTGACTTGGGAGCGCAGGGCCGTGGCCTGCTGGGCCATGTTCTCCTGTGGGGACAGCCGGGACATCAGGACACAGCTCGGAGCAAGGAAAGGCGCCTCAATCCCACCCGATCAGGATGGACACCTTCTGACATCCTTTTGTTGACCTTGGCGTGGCAGAGTGCCTGAGAGGGCAGAGACAGCCCAGGAGAAGGTGACACCACAAAGGTGTCACCTGAGCTTGGAGAATTTTGGGGTGGCTTGAGGAAGGTGCCTCTCCTGTTGTCACCCATCTCGTGACCCTTGGAGCTTCCATGTGAACGTGTGGAATTTAAAATTCCTGGATCTCGAGGATGCAGCTGGCCACTGGAGTTGGTGACCTTGGCCGTGCCAGCTGGAGAAGCCACCAGCTCCTCATCCAGCTCTCTGGCACATCCTTGGCAAAGAGCAGAGCCACCAATCCCAAACCTCTGTCTCTGAGGCAGCTCTGTTCTAAAAGGATTCCCAAAGTCACCCCAGATATCTGTCCCTGGAGCAGCTCTGTTCCAAAAGGATTCCCAAAATCACCTCCAAAATCTCTGTTCCTGAGGCAGCTCTGTTTTTTGGGGTACCCAAAATCACCCCCAAACCTCTGTCCCTGGGGCAACTTTGCTTTTCAGCGTTCCAAAAATCACCCCAAACCTCTGTCCGTGTGAAGCTCTGCTTTTTGGGGTTCCCAAAATCACCCCAATCCTCTGTCCCTTAGGCAGCTCTGCTTTTCAGGGTTCCCAAAATCAGCCCAAAACCTCTGTTCCTGGGGCAGCTCTTCTTTTCAGGGTTCCCAAAATCACCCCAAACCTCTGTCCCAGGGGCAGCTCTGTTCTGTGGTGTTCCCAAAATTCCCCTTTCCAACTCTGTGCTCCCAAATTTCTTTCCAGAGTCTGTTGGAGGGGAGCCAGCAGAAGCAGACGTGACACCTGGGACTTGGCTGAGACGTTTTTGGAGTACCCAAAATCACCTCAAATCTCTGTTCCTGAGGCAGCTCTGTTTTTTGGGGTACCCAAAATCACTCCCAAACCTCTGTCCCTGGGGCAACTTTGCTTTTCAGGGTTCCGAAAATCACCCCAAACCTCTGTCCGTGTGAAGCTCTGCTTTTTGGGGTTCCCAAAATCACCCCAATCCTCTGTCCCTTAGGCAGCTCTGCTTTTGGGTTCCCAAAATCAGCCCAATCCTCCGTTCCTGAGGCAGCTCTGTTTTTCGGGGTTCCCAAAATCTCCCCAAACCTCTGTCCCAGGGGCAGCTCTGTTTTTTGGGGTTCCCAAAATCATCCCAAACCTCTGTCCCTGGGGCAGCTCTGTTCTGTGGTGTTCCCAAAATTCCCCTTTCCAACTCTGTGCTCCCAAATTTCTTTCCAGAGTCTGTTGGAGGGGAGCCAGCAGAAGCAGACGTGACACCTGGGACTTGGCTGAGACCCGAGTCACCTTTGGGGTCAGAATTAAACCCCAAATCCCTGACCCACAGGGACTGGAGACCAACGTGTCCATGGACAAGATTCCATCCCCTGCTCAGGAATCCTCCTCCGCTCTTCCCAAAGCTTCTCTGAACAACCCTGCTCACCATCCCAGGGAACAATTCCTAATTCCCAATATCCCTCTGGCAGTGGGAGCCATTCCCTGGGTCCTGTCCCTCCATGCCTTGTCCCCAGTCCCTCTCTGGCTCTCCTGGAGCCCCTTTAGGGATCGGATCCCGCTCACCAGCTCCCGCATGCAGGATTTGAGCCTCTCCCGGTCCAGCCTGGTGCGGGACGAGTGGTGCTGGTCCTTGTCAGCCAAGGTCAGGAAGCGCCTGTGGGAAAAGGCGATTCGGTGATTCCCATGGGAATCCTTCCCGAGGTTCCCTTCCCACCTTGTCAGTCTGGCCACATCCCTGGAAAATGCTCGTATTCCTGCCAATCTCCAACAAAACTGTAGATGAAAGGCCAGTTCACACTGTGGACACGGAGCCAGGAAGGGACAGTCGGTGTCATCAGGTGCCACCAGGTGCCACCCAGAATTCACAGAATTCATGGAATTCACTGGGCTGGAAGAGACCTGCAAGCTCATCGAGTCCAACCCAGCCCCAACAGCTCAATTCAACCCTGGCACCCAGTGCCACGTCCAGTCTACTCCTAAACATGTCCAGGGGTGGTGACTCCACCACCTCCCCGGGAATTCCCAAAATTCCCAGAATTTACAGAATTCACAGAATCACCAAGTTGGAGGAGACCTTTAAGACCATCAAGGCCAACACAGCCCAGACACCTCAACTAAACCCTGGCACCCAGTGCCACGTCCAGTCTACTCCTAAACATGTCCAGGGGTGGTGACTCCACCACCTCCCCGGGAATTCCCAAAATTCCCCAAATTCCCAGAATTCACACAATCACCAGGCTGGAAGAGACTTCCAAGACCCTGGAGTCCAACCCATCCCCAACACCTCAACTCAGCCCTGGCCCCCAGTGCCACACCCAGGCGTTGTTAAACACCCCCAGGGATGGTGACTCCACCACCTCCCCAGGCAGCCATTCCAGAACTTTATCACCTTTCTGTAAAAAGCTTTTTCCTGCTATCCAGCCTGAATTTCCCTTGGTGCAGCTCAAGGCTGTGTCTTTTGGTTCTGTCAGTGCCTGGAGAAAGAGCCCAGCCCCAGCTGAGCACAGCCACCTTTCAGGTCACCGGCCTGTGGAGGCCACAGGACTGGGGTGTCCCGCCCTGCTTTGGGGTGTTTGGGGTGCAGATGGAAGCACCATGCTCCAGCCCGAGGCAAAAGCCCCAGCGTGGTGACAGTGTCATAGAATGCAGTCCCATCATCCCCAGAACAGGGTGATGACGGGACAAGGTGAGGTGACATTCCCACTGGGACCCACGCGGTGCCACCTTCCCGTGTGTCACTCACAGGCAGCCGCTGCTCAGCTCCTCCAGGACCCCTCGGAGCCGGCGCTCCGGGTGCGGCTTCTCCGTCTTGATCATCTCCTGCACGTCGTTGAGGCCCTCCTCCTGCGGCACCGACGGGGACAGCGTGAGGGCTGGGAACGGGCTGGGATCGCCTGGGATCAACTGGGATCAACTGGGTGGGCTGGGAACCACCTGGGCTGGGCATCACCTGGGATCATCTGGGATTACCTGGGCTGGGAACCACCTGGGATCACCTGGATGGGCTGGGAACTGCCTGGGATCACCTGAGATCACCTGGATGGGCTGGGAACCACCTGGGATCACCTGGATGGGCTGGGAAGCACCTGAGATCACCTGTGATCACCTGGGCTGGGAATCATTTGGGATCACCTGGGCTGGTCTAGGGACCATCTTGGATCACCTGGGATGACCTGGGTGGGCTGGGCATCACCTGGGATCAGCTGGGAATCACCTGGGTGGGCTGGGAACCACCTGGGATCACCTGGACTGGGAACCACTTGGCCTCCCCACCCTCACAGGGAAGAATTCCGTCCCAGTGTCCTGCCCAAATCTCCCCTTTCCGAGTTTGTACCCATTCCCTGTGTGCTGTCCCTCCATGCCTTGTCCCCAGTCCCTCCCCAGCTCCCCTGGAGCTCCTTTAGGCTCTGGAGGGGGCTCTGAGCTCTCCCTGGAGCTTTCCCTTCCCTGGCTCTGCCACGAGTGCTCACCCCTCCAGCCCAGGTGACAGAGCCTCCCCACCCTGTCCCCTTTTGTGGGGACATCAGGATCTGACCCTCAGAATTATCTGGATCTGACCCTCAGAATTCTCAAGGAGCTGCTGGAATTTGGTGATTCCTCACTGGGAATGCTCCCCTTTTCAGGCACTGTCCGTCCCTGCCTTTCAGGGAGCCCGGCTGTGGCTGTGCCTGGTGCCAGCCCCGTGTCCCAGCCGTGTCCCCCCTGTCCCCCCACCCCTCCCTGCCCATCCCTGTCCGCCCCTGACCAGCTTGTCCGCGATCTTGTCCATGATGTTGGCGTTGTAGAGCCGGCGCCGCTGGTCCTGCCACCAGCTCCGGATGTAGATGCAGGGCTTCTTCTCCAGGTAGGGCAGGTGGAAGTAATTCCTGCAAGAGGAGGCAGGAGAGGCGCTCCGTGAGGGTGGCAGTCCTGGCCAGGGGCAGCCCCTATCCCACCCCTCTCCCGGGAGGCAATGCCGTGGTGGGAAGGGGGATACGGGGACTCGGAGTGGGAGGGAGCTGGCCTCAGCTGCATCCTGGAGAGCAGAGGCGCCGTTTTTCCCGACCAATGGAATGGAGGCTCCGTTTTTCCTGAGGCCATTCCCAAAGCCAGGATGGATGGGTGCAGTGCCCAGGGGCTGCCCCATCCTTCCTGGGAGTGTCCAAGGCTGGGTTGGATGGGGTTTGGAGCAATCTGGGATGTGCAGCAGCTCTCTGGCCACTAAGAGAAGCAGACAACTTTCCCAGGAATTGTTCTGTGAGGAAACAGGAAGAAAGGCTGTGGGAGAAAATAATGAGAAGCAAATAAAGAGAAAATAATGAGAAACAATTCATATCTTAACCTGCTGCACCTGGTGTTTGTGAACATGTGGAATGTGTTATGGAGATTTGTTTACCAAAAGGTGATTTATTAATTAGCCACTGGTGATGGTGTTTAAATTGAAGGACCAATCAGGTCCAGCTTTGGACTAGGAATCACCTGGGATCACGTGGGCATATCACAACTGTCTATAAAAACAATGAGTTTCTTAACAAAGACCAATGGAATGGATGATCCGTTTTTCCCAAGGCCATTCCCAAAGCCAGGATGGATGGGTGCAGTGCCCAGGGGCTGCCCCATCCATCCTGGGAGTGTCCAAGGCTGGGTTGGATGGGGTTTGGAGCAATCTGGGATGTGCAGCAGCTCTCTGGCCACTAAGAGAAGCAGACAACTTTCCCAGGAATTGTTCTGTGAGGAAACAGGAAGAAAGGCTGTGGGAGAAAATAATGAGAAGCAAATAAAGAGAAAATAATGAGAAACAATTCATATCTTAACCTGCTGCACCTGGTGTTTGTGAACATGTGGAATGTGTTATGGAGATTTGTTTACCAAAAGGTGATTTATTAATTAGCCCATGGTGATGGTGTTTTAATTAAAGGACCAATCAAGTCCAGCTGTATCATAACTGTCTATAAAAGCAATGAGGTTCTTAATAAAGATTAATCTGTAATCATGGAGTCTATGCTAATTATTACCCGGCCGGGTGATAATGTACAGTGGGATGTGTCGGGTTCAGAACTGGAGGATCTTTAAGATCCCTTTCCGCTGCTGCACCTGAAAAGGGGAATCCTGCTGCACCTGGAAAGGGAATCCTGCTGCTCCTAGAATCACCAGGATTCAAATCGAGCTCCAGCCCTTCCCAGGTATTCCCACCAGGAGATGTCAGCAGAACCCCGTGGCTGAGTTCCCCAGCTGCCAGAGGATGGAGATTTTTGGATAAACAGGGTGGGAAAGGACCAAAACATTGGAATTTCTCATCTCCCCTTGGGATTCACCTGCAGAAAGAGGTGTGGAACAGAGGAGGGAATTCCAGGGGGATCTATCTGTGCTGGATATTGATTAAAGCAAGGGAGGGAACTCCAGCGAGATTTTTCCGTGCTGGATATTGATGGAAACAGGGAGGGAATTCCAGGGAGACATCTATCTTCACCGGATATAATTTTCCCAATTGATTTAATCAGGCAGTGAATTCAATTAGTACCAATCTACTGCTGAAACTTGATAAAGATCCACTTTAAGTGAATCTCATCGTCTTAAATTCCATTATCTTTCTTGCAATGCAAATCCAGACCTTCCCGGGCACATCTCACCAGGAAGAGGATTTGAGCCTTTTTATCCCAATTTCCTGCCTGGTGCATTTGCGGATTTTCCCAGCAGTTTTTCCATCTGGGATTTCGACACTGCCCGGGCCACCACTGACCCATGTCCCCAAACCAGGACAGTCCCCAAGTGCCACACAAGGTGGACATGATGACCAGTCTGTGCCCAGGTGGACACACTGACCACACAGATGCAGGTGGACACTGACCAGTGCCCAGGGGGACACACTGACCACACGAATCCAGGTGGACACACTGACCTGTCCATGCCCAGATGGACACACTGACCAGTGCCCAGGTGGACACACTGACCAGTCTGTGACCAAATGGACACACTGACCAGTGCCCAGGTGGACACACTGACCAGTCTGTGACTAGTGGGATACACTGACCAGTGCCCAGGAGGACACACTGACCTGTCCATACCCAGGTGGACACACTGACCGCACGAATCCAGGTGGACACACTGACCGCACGAATCCAGGTGGACACACTGACCGCACGAATCCAGGTGGACACACTGACCGCACGAATCCAGGTGGACACACTGACCGCACGAATCCAGGTGGACACACTGACCGCACGAATCCAGGTGGACACACTGACCGCACGAATCCAGGTGGACACACTGACCAGTGCCCAGGTGGACACACTGACCACACAGATGCAGGTGGACACTGACCAGTGCCCAGATGGACACACTGACCACATAAATCCAGGTGGACACACTGACCACACGAATCCAGGTGGACACACTGACCTGTCTGTGACCAGTGGGACACACTGACCTGGTGTCCAAGTGGACACACTGACCACACAAATCCAGGAGGACACACTGACCAGTCTGTGACCAAATGGACACACTGACCAGTGCCCAGGTGGACACACTGACCACACAAATCCGTGTGGACACACTGAACTGTCTGTGACCAGTGGGACACACTGACCAGTCTGTGACCAAATGGACACACTGACCCAGTGCCCAGGTGGACACACTGACATGTCCGTGCCCAGATGGACACACTGACCAGTCTGTGACCAAATGGACACACTGACCAGTGCCCAGGAGGACACACTGACCTGTCCGTGACCAGGGGCTTCATGGGCTGGGATGAAGAAACAGAAACCAGCTCTCCGTCCTCGCCACCTTCATCGTCACTGGAGTTCTGGAGCAGCTCCGACTCCTCCTCGTCGCCATCCCCTCCCTCTTTCTTCCTTCTCAGGAGGGGTTTGCTGGAGCCATCCACCTGGTTGCCATAGTTACCTCGAGGAGAAGAAGGAAAAAAAAAATAAAAAGAGATGGAATCAATTCACAGGGTTATAACTCCCAGCTCTGGGATTGAATTCGCAAAAGTTTGCGAATTTTGCGAGTCTTGCAAAAAATTGGCAAAAGTTTTCTCTGCTGGAACCGCGGAGAACGTTGGAGTCTGACTTCCTGGAATCACATCCAGGAGGTGGAAATTAGGCAGAGGTGTCTGTGCCCTGCTCCTGTCCCCTCTCGATCCCCTGGGAATCCCCGGAGCATGAAACCAGGATGGGAGAGAGGGATCAGCTCCACTGGTCACACCCCAGCAGGCACAAAATGGGATCCCACATCCCTCACGCCCACGGAGGAGCCATTCCCTGCTCCCCAAACCCGCTCTAGCAGGAGTTGGAATGGAAAATCGGGAATAAACCCCACCCCCAGCTTTGGATTCTGATTTTCACCACCATCACTCTCCCCAAAAAAACCCCAACCAACCTATGGTGACCTCAAAGTTAATGGGTTTGTCCCCAATCTTCCTGTCGATCATGGTGGCCTCCAGGAAGGCTCCGAAAAGGAAGAATTCCTCCATCTTCCCGCTGCAGTTCTGCAGGAGAAAAGAGGTCCCAGGGCTGAGGGTTGGGGCCAGAGGGAGAGCCAGGTCCATCCCTCGGGATGCCTTTTCCAAAGGGACCGGGAGGGTTTTGTCTCCCATCTCCTGGCTTGTTGTAGAGAGTGTATAATTAAAGATTTAATTTTAATATCTTTTAATTAAAGCTTGAGCTGTGATCAGGGGCATTCAGGAATACAATCCTGAGTTCCCTAAACTGATCAAACCAGACAAATCCAGGTGCCTGGGTGCTCCCGTGGAATTGGGATGGTTCTGTTTTTCCACGTGGTTTCATTCCCCCTGGCTGGGAAATAAATGAGATTCTTGGTTTCTGATAGAAACCCATCGGGATAAGAGTGGGATAACTGGAATTAGGGGATGAGTCACTGCCCGTGTGTATTTCCCCCACGGAGAAACATCCCTAGGTTCAGGAGATTGTAGAAATTGTGGATGGTTTGGGTGGGAAGGGACCTTAAAGATCATCCAGTTTCATGGGCAGGGTCATCTTGCTCTATCCCAGGGTGCCGCAAGCCCTGTCCAAACTGGCCATGGACGCTTCCAGGGGTGGATCAGCCAACGCTCCTCTGGGAACGCTGTGCCAGTGACAATCAATGTCACTCTGACATTCCCAGAGCCCCTAAGGGAAGTGAGCCCTGGAATGATCCTAAAACCCAATACTTCCGTTGCTCTGTGAGATCCAGAACAGCTGGGACAGCACTTGAAATCACAGAGTTCACAGAATTCACGGAATTCACAGAATCACTGGGTTGGAAGAGACCTCCAAGACCATGGAGTCCAACCCAGCCCCGACACCTCAACTCAACGCTGGCACCCAGTGCCACATCCAGGCTTCTCCTAAATACATCCAGGCATCACCATGGCATCACATCCAGGCTCTACCACCTCCCTGGTCCCCGGGAATTCCCAAAATTCCCCGAATTCCCAGAATTCACAGAATCACTGGGTTGGAAGAGCCCTCCAAGTCCATGGAGTCCAACCCAGCCCCGACACTTCAACTCAACCCTGGCCCCCAGTGCCACATCCAGGTTTCTCCTAAATCCATCCAGGGATGGTGGCTCCACCACCTCCCCGGTCCCTGGGAATTCCCAAAATTCCCCGAATTCCCAGAATTCACAGAATCACTGGGTTGGAAGAGACCTCCAAGTCCATGGAGTCCAACCCAGCCCCGACACTTCAACTCAACCCTGGCCCCCAGTGCCACATCCAGGCTTTGTTAAACACACCCAGGGATGGTGACTGCACCACCTCCCCAGGCAGCCATTCCAGAACTTTATCACCTTTCTGGGAAAACCTTTTTTCTGCTATCCATCCTGAATTTCCCTTGGTGTAGCTCAAGGCTGTGTGCTGTGGTTCTGTCAGTGCCTGGAGAAAGAGCCCAGCCCCAGCTGAGCACAGCCACCTTTCACAGGACAATCCCCAATTTATGAGACCAAAAGTAACAATCCAATATTCCCGAGACCCCAAACTGCCCCCGGATGTTGTGGGGTCACGGGGACACCTGAGGCATCACGGTATTATGTTTCTTTTCCTTGGGCCAGTTCTCGTAAGCCCTCAAAAGAAATATAACACACCCAAGGATAGCTCAGCTATTACTTTGGGGGCATAAAATAAGCAGGATGACTTCTGCTGCAGTGTTAGAAACAAAAGAGGTTTAACAAAAGGCAAAATAACAAACAGAGGTCTGCTCCTGATAAAAAACACCTCACAAAAGCACTTTAGCTCTTTTATTCTCTTCTTTTCTACCTGATGGGCCAGGCGGGACTTTTTTGGCTTCTATCCAATTAGCTGCCCTCAAGTTTTTGGTGAAGTCCCTGAGGTCCTATGAGGTGGCTTTTCACCTAATCCTTGAGAGAAACTTCTGGGCTTCTTTCCTTTTTTGGGGGACAAAGGACAGTTTTGCCACTCTGTCACTAGGGGACACGCTCCTACGTCACGGGGGACTTACGTCAGCCACCGCCGTGGCCTGCTCCACCTGCACCTCAGTGGAGCTGTTGATCTCGGGGTTGGTGGTGTCCAGGATCTCCACGGCCAGGCCCAGCAGGAGCCGGGCGCGGAAGGAGACGCCCTCGCCCAGGCCCTCGTTGAGCTCCTGGTGCTCGTCCATCAGGGTGTAGTTCCGCGTGGAGCCGTACATGTTCACCCAGGCGGGGCCGAAGGTGGGCAGGAAGCCTGGCGGGGTGGAAAGGGGCAAGTGGGAAGGGGTTGGAGAGGGAAAAGGGAATGTCTTGGCAGCCGTGGTTGGCGCCACTTTCCTGGTCTCTGTGTGGTGACACAGGCTGGGACTGTGTGTTCTTGTGTGTCCGTGGAAGTGTGGTTGGCGCCAGCCATGAAGATGGTTTTCAGGGAATCCTGGGATAATCTGGGTTGGGAAAGAGCTTCCAGACCATCGAGTCCAGCCTGTGACTGATCTCTACCTTGTCCCCAGCCCAGAGCACTGAGTGCCACATCCAGGAATTCCTTGGACACCTGCAGGGATTGGGACCCCAAACCTCCCTGGGCAGCCCCTGCCAAGGCCTAACCACCCTTTCCGTGGGGAAATTCCTCCTGGTGTCCAACCTGGCACAACCAGGGTGAGCGGAAGGATTTAAATCTTTTATCTTAGTCTCCTGCCTAATGGATTTGCAGGAGATTTTTCCAGCAGCTTTTCTATCGGATCCCAGCACTGCCAAGGCCTCCACTAACCCATGTCCCCAGGTGCCACATCCAAACAGCTTTTAAATCCCTCCAGGGATGGAAACTCCACCCGTGCCAGGGATCAACAGCCATTTCCAGGAAGGAATTTTCCAGATATCCACCCTGAGCCTGCCCTGGCCCAGCCTGAGGCCATTTCCCCTAGTCTTGTCCCTGTTCCCTGGGAGCAGAACCCGACCCCCCCTGGCTGTCCCCTCCTGTCAGGGAATTGTGCAGAGCCACAAGGTCCCCCCAAGTCTCCAGGATTTTTTTTTTGGAGAAATTTTCTGGGAGGGCAGTGGTGGGAACTGGAATGGTCTTTGGCAATTCCCCATTTTGAGGGTCGAGGAAGGAGAACTCCCCGTTAGTCCCTTTCCAGTCCCACGTGTGGTTTCCCATCTTTGCCCACAAATGCTTATGCATCCATGGAATTTTTGGAAGAGCAAATTGTTCTGGGGTGTCTTTGCTTTCAGGTATTGGCTGAAGGTTTGTGACAAATCTTGGTTTTCAGGGCATTGGCCCAGGAACCTCTCCAATTTCAGGACAGCAAGGTCTCTCCAGATGAGCACCAGGGAATTCCAGGGGGGGGGAAGGAACCTGGAAAACTTCGGGAACCCTGCCAAAGGAATGCCCCTGTAGCTTTTATGTCCCCTTTCAACTTTACCTTTGTCCCCTTCGTTGGAGATCTTCCTCAGGTCAATGAAATGGGTCCCGATGGCCACATCGTTGACCTTGTCCGAGTCCCGGATCTGGATCTTGATCCGCTTGCACAGCGGGGGGAACATCTCTGTGAAGATGATCTGCTCGTTCCAGAGGGGCTCGTAGCTGCTCTTCTGTATGGATGTCTTTCCCTGGGAATCAAGAGGAGACGGATATCAGACAAGGGTTGAGTAAGAGCCTGAGATGCGAGATGTGGAACTCCAGGCTCCTCGTCAAAATGCAGTTTATTTTATGCAAGAATGTTACAGCAGTCTGGGGTTGTGGGATTTTGGAACCCCAGACACTGAAAATTTTAAACTTTCTGTGCTGAAAGGCACAGACCCGCAGGAGAGCACTGCTTTTGGCCTGGGGCTGTGAAGAAGGCTTCCAAAATTGATTGATGCACTGAGATTACGGGTGTGGAGCTGGTTAGAAGTTTGTCATCTCACAGTGTGAAAAAACTCAGATTTGGGGTTTTAGTATATGGTGATACATGGGAGCCAAGATGGAGAATTTTGGGCGTGGGTTAGATGTCTTTTTTGCACCTTTTTCTTCACGGATCTGGGTGGTTTTCTCTAATTGGATTAAAGATGTCCGCATTCCGGGTTTTGGGTGATAATTGGGTTAGAAGCATAAGCAATATGGATGTCAACTGTTTATTGTTTATTATGTCAACTTTATAGGACCTAAATGGCCTTGGACAGACTCCATTTCAGCTCACTTTTTAGGGGGAGCTCGCATCTTGTGAGTTTGTAATAGATAAGGATGATAAACTTCAGAGTGAGACTTCAAAAACAACATCTCCTGAGTTTTATTCGCCCTGACCTTGGAGCAAGAAAGAGCCTGGATTTCCAACAGTGGGTGACAGAGTCATGGCTACATCTGTCAGCTCCAGCTGCAGACAAACCTGAAAACCTTTTAGTTTTGGTTACATTTCACTATGTATTTTTCTTTGCTGTGCATCTTAATACAAAATCAACCAATCAATAACTTTACTATTACCTACAGCCTATCACAACTACTATAATTACCATATTATGGTCAATACTATCCAATCACATGAATTAAAATGTTACAGTTTAAGCTTAAAGTTGTTTTTCGGTTTTCTTGCAGTGGAAAATTCTTAGACCGTTTTTCTACTTGCCACATCCACATGTTTGTTTGCCTGTGGTATCTTTCTGCTTGGTAAAAAAATCTTTTTGTTTTTGGTCAGCTTATCCTTTGCTCTAAGTCATAACATCTCTTTCCAACTCGACTTAACCTTTGCTTTCTTAGTCGTCCAGCAAGACTGGCTCAGCAATCATCAATTTGCACATCTGTTATTCTGTATCAAAACTTGTTTCCATCTCTATTGCATTCTCAGGTTCTGCAATTAGAGAGCTTTCTGCCAAGTTTCTTGCCAAACTTTCATCCTTCCCAACAGGTTGGATCTCCCAAACCATCCCTCACCACCCGAGCTGCTCCCTTCCACTCACTCCGCCCTCTCCTGAGCAAAGAATTCTCCTCCTCAACTGGAGAGGGCTCAAACCCATCCCGGAGGGAGAAAACAAGGTGACACCACGCCCATCTCGACGTGCCAGGTGACACCATGCTCATCTGAACATGCCAAGTGACACCATGCCCATCTTAACCAAGGTGACACCACGCCCATCTAGATGTGCCAGGTGACACTATGCCCATCTTGACCAAGGTGACACCATGCCCATCTCAATGTGCCAGGTGACACCACGCCCATGTCGATGTGCCAAGTGACACCACGCCCATGTCGATGTGCCAGGTGACACCATGCCCATCTCGATGTGCCACGTGACCATGCCCATCTTGACATGCCAAGTGACACCACACCCATCTAAATGTGCCAAGTGACACCACACCCATCTTGACATGCCAGGTGACACCACGCCCATCTTGATGTGCCAGGTGACCACACCCATCTCTACATGCCAGGTGACCATGCCCATCTCAACGTGCCAGGTGGCACCACACCCATTTTGACATGTCAGGTGACCACACAAATCTTGACATGCCAGGTGACACCATGCCCATCTCAATGCCAGGTGACACCACACCCATCTTGACATGTCAGGTGACACCACACCCATTTTGACATCGATGTGCCACGTGACCATGCCCATCTTGACATGCCAAGTGACACTACACCGATCTCAATGTGCCAAGTGATCCCACGCCCATCTTGACATGCCAGGGGACACCACACCCATCTTGACATGCCAGGTGACACCACGCCCATCTCAATGTGCCACGTGACCATGCCCATCTTGACATGCCAAGTGACACTACACCCATCTCAATGTGCCAAGTGATACCACGCCCATCTTGACATGCCAGGTGACACCACACCCATCTTGATGTGCCACGTGACCACACACATCTCTACATGCCAGATGACCACACCCATCTCAATGTGCCAGGTGACCATGCCCATCTCAACGTGCCAGGTGACACCACACCCATGTCGATGTGCCAAGTGACACCACGCCCATGTCGATGTGCCAGGTGACACCATGCCCATCTCGATGTGCCACGTGACCATGCCCATCTTGACATGCCAAGTGACACCACACCCATCTAAATGTGCCAAGTGACACCACACCCATCTTGACATGCCAGGTGACACCACACCCATCTTGATGTGCCACGTGACCACACACATCTCTACATGCCAGATGACCACACCCATCTCAATGTGCCAGGTGACCATGCCCATCTCAACGTGCCAGGTGACACCACACCCATTTTGACATGTCGGGTGACCACACAAATCTTGACATGCCAGGTGACCATGCCCATCTCAACGTGCCAGGTGACACCACACCCATCTTGACATGTCAGGTGACACCACACCCATTTTGACATGTCAGGTGCCCACACAAATCTTGACATGCCAGGTGACACCACACCCATCTTGAGCAAGGTGACACCACGACCATCTCAATGTGCCAGGTGACACCATGCCCATCTCAATGTGCCAGGTGACACCATGCCCATCTCAATGTGCCAGGTGACACCATGCCCATCTCAATGTGCCAGGTGACACCACACCCATTTTGACATGTCAGGTGACCACACAAATCTTGACAGGCCAGGTGACACCACGCCCATCTTGAGCAAGGTGACACCACGCCCATCTCAATGTGCCAGGTGACACCATGCCCATCTTGACACATCACGTAACACCACGCCCATCTTGATGTACCAGGTGACACCACACTCATCTAAATGTGCCAAGTGATGCCATGCCCATCTCAACGTGCCAGGTGACACCACACCCATCTTGACATGCCAGGTGACACCACGCCCATCCCAATGTGCCAGATGACACTACTTGCATCTCGATGTGCCAGGTGACACCACGCCCATCTCAACGTGCCAGGTGACACCACGCCCATCTCAACGTGCCAGGTGACACCACGCCCATCTCCACATATCAGCTAACACCACGCCCATCTTGACGTGCCAGGTGACACCACACCCATCTCAATGTGCAAGGATGACCGAGACCATCTATGGCCACCTGCTGGTGTCACCTCCTGTGGTCACCCTGGGAGGTGACACCACACCCATCATGCCAGGTGACACCACACCCATCTGGACATGCAAGGATGACCAAGACCATCTATGGCCACTTGCTGGTGTCACCTCCTGTGGTCACCCTGGGAGGTGACACCACACCCATCATGCCAGGTGACACCACACCCATCTGGACATGCAAGGATGACCAAGACCATCTATGGCCACCTGCTGGCACCATTTTTTGGGGAGCTCCCCGCTCACCTTCTGCCCCGCGAAGGCCACCTGCACGTAGGGGTCCACCAGGTCCTTGTTCTCCCCGATGAGGGCCTTCTTGACGTTGGCCATGATGCTGGTGTTCATGCGCGGCAGCCCCTCGGCGCGGTAGATCTTGATGTAGAACCGAGCCCACTGCCGCTCCGGGGGCACCCCGTCGGGGAGCAGCAGGTTCCTGGAATGCCAGTGGATGGAGTTGGGAACAGCTGCTGGGGTGGGGTGGTCAGGGAATCTCGGGTTGCCTGCTGTCGGGGTGACCCGAGAGTCCCTTTTTCCCAGCCTGCTGGCCAAGGAAAGTCGGGATTCTTCGGCTCATGTTCACAAGGTTGTTTATTATCTATTATCTAAAATATTTTTTCTCAGACCCACAGAGGTCTGCTCTGCAGGTCTGTCAAGGGCATACTGCCCGCCCCTGGGCTGGTATCTACATTTTATACTACAAATTACATATACTTTATTTATCATTATTTTCCAATACCTATCACCTATGTTAGACTGTCTACTTCTACTTTAGACCAATCCAAATGTGCCACCGTCACCCAGAAGATGGAGGCTAGGAAGAAGAAGGAAGAATAATAGGACAACACCCAAGTCCCTCCATCTTTCCTCCTAGACCCCCAATAATAAAATCCCCAAAACTCCGTTTTTCACCCAGTGATTAATACATTATTACTCTACTTAAACTTTTGTGACTTGTGATTCTTCATGCAAGGTTGGTAATTTGCTCCGTGGGTTAAGATCGAATTCCCAAGTGTCTTTGGCTTCCTGCCAGGACTCCTGAGCCCCCTGCCAGGGGCACGTGTCACCCTTTCGACAAGGGAAGACCGAAGGTTGGGTGGGATGATCTCCATCCAACCTTTGTGGTTCCATAAACGACCAGAGAGAAGCTGCTCCATTTTCCGAGCACTGACTCCTTCCGCTTCCGCTCCATTCCATGGAAATGGAATGGATGGGATTTTGGAAGAGTTGCTTTTTCCTTACCAAGGAGAGGTTGGAGGATTATTTTGGGGGTGAAATTAACTCCATCCATTGGGATTTTTTTGGGATATGTGGCTTTCCTCCTCTGCATGAATAGATGGGAATGCTGTGAATAAAATATTTCTAGGGGAATTCTAGGAATTGCTGGAGTTGTCCATGACTGCTGGAAGGTGTTTCTGCCCATGGCAGGAGGGTTGGAAGATCCCTTCCAAAACAAACCATTCCAGGATTTTAGGAATAAGTAGGAGAACATCACCACTACAGCATAGGATGAAGCCCAAAGTACTGGAGGTGGTTCCTCAAACCCCAGCAAGTCAGGAGAGCTGTGCTGGTGCTTTCTGACTCTTAATGGCTACACTCAATCCCAGAGGTCTTTCCCAACCTAAACCATCCCATGATTCCATGTGGGGAGAGCCTCAGAGACAGATTCAAAATGGAGATATTAATTTATCTGGAAAAGTTTTGGGGCTGGAATCAAGCCTTAAAGCTCCTGATTTTGGTTCTGTGACCTTTGAGATGTTCTGGGCAGTCCAAGATCCCTGTCCACACACACAGCCTGGGAAACCTCATCCAGACTTCCCTGCTCTGCCTTGGGGTGTGAGATCCCATCCCATTATCCCATTATCCCATCATCCCATCCCATCTTCCCACCCAGGGCCCATCAGGAACGTCAGGGGACATCAGGCTGAGTGACACCAGGCTGGGTGTTGCTGGAGAGTTCAACCACCAGCGGATGATCTGACCCCACAGGAAGGACAACTCCGTGCTGGAGATCACCTGGAATTGCACCACAACCATGCATTCCCTCCCAGAAAACTGCCGGATTGGTCCCTCTGCTTTCATGGCTCAGGGTTTGCCACCAGGTCTGCATCCTGTGATCCCACCCAAGGGACAGAGAGGTGGAAAGGATTCCCGAGGGAGCCGGGAAGAAGCGGATCCCAGCAGATCCCTACCCTTCGATGTCATCCTCCTCCGTCTCGTTGGCCTTGTGTGGGGTCTTGATGTTGTCCCCTTTGCCCACCACGGCGATGTCACACTTGAGGTAGCCCTTGAGGCCAGCCGTCAGGTCCTCGGGGTCGGACAGGATGGCCCATTTGTGGTAGAACTGGTGCTCTGCAAGCCAGGGGACAAGAGAGACCTTTGTCACCACCGGACACGGCCAGCGTCACCAGGACACGGCGTTCCATGCAGTGGGAGCAGCCCTGGGTGTGAGGGATCCCAAAAAAACCTGGAAAATCCATTGGGAAGGTGTTGAAGATGGAGAAACAACGGGATAAGCTTACCAGGACACGGCTTTCCATGGAGTCGGAACAGCCCTGGGTGTGAGGGATCCCAACAAACCCCTGGAAAATCCATTGGGAAGGTGTTGAAGATGGAGAAACAACGGGATAAGCTGGAGGGGGGTGGAGTCCCAAATCCCCACCCTGGAGGGGTTTAAAGCCTTGTGGATGTGGCACTTGGGGACATGGGGCAGTGGTGGTGGCCCTGGCAGTGCTGGGGATGGTTGGACTCGATGGTCAGCAGCTCTGATCAGCCTCTCCCTCTTTTCCAGGCTGGGATGAAATGAGGGGCAGGATGCAGCCCTGGACATTCCTGTCTGGAATGTTCACATCCTGCCTGGGAATGTCACCTGGGGCTTCTTCCTGGGCAGGGCAGGGACAGACACTAGCAGAGCCAGGAGGGATCTCAGGGACACCTGGAAGAGCTGGAGGACAGAAGGATCCAGGGAGAGCTCAGAGCGCCTTCCAGGGCCTCAAGGGGGTCCACGAAAGCTGGAATTTGGAAAGGGCTGGAGGGCCAGGAGCCAGGGAATGGGAGAGCTGGAGGACAGAAGGATTCAGGGAGAGCTCAGAGCATCTTCAGGGCCTCAAGGGGCTCCACGAAAGCTGGAATTTGGAAAGGGCTGGAGGGCCAGGAGCCAGGGAATGGCTTCCAGTGGGAAAGGGCAGCTTGGGGTTGTGGGATCTTGGGAAGGAATTCCTGGCTGGGCTGGAATTCCCAGAGAATCACTGGATCCCTGGTAGTGTCCAAGGGAGGATTTGGATCACCCTGGGATGGTGGGAAGTGTCCCTGGGATGGTATTGAAGGTCCATGGATCCCATCCCAAGGCATTCCGGGATTCTGGGATCAAGGACACTTAGGATCCATCCTGAGGGATTTTTATGGAAGTTGGGGATGGAAAAGGGAAGGGAGACCTTTCCTGGAGTCCAGAGATTCTGAGTGAACCCCCTTGTTCCTGAAATTCCTTCCCAGAGGGGAGTTGGGATGGGGATGGATCCAATGCCAGGCTGGGAGAGCTGGGAATGTGCAGCTGGATCAGGGAAGGATCCAGGGAATCCTTGGAGCCTTTTCCAGAGGGGCTCCAGGAGAGCGGGAATTTGGGAAAGGGCTGGAGGGCCAGGAGCCAGGGAATGTCTTCCAGGGGGAAAGGGGAGCTTGGGGTTGTGGAATCTTGGGAAGGAATTCATGGCTGGGCTGGAATTCCCAGAGAATGCCTGGATCCCTGGCAGTGTCCAAGGAAATGCTGGACACTGGGGCTTGGAGCACCCTGGGACAATGAAAGGTGTCCCTTCCCATGGCAGGGGTGGAATTAAATTATCTTTGAGGTCCCATCACACCCAAGCCATTCCGTGATTCCACGATTCCAGGATGGGATATAAACCCTTCTCCAGAGGTGCCAAGTGCTCTTCCCTGACCTAGGAGCCACTCCAGGTGACTTTTTTTTATATCTTGGATATTTACACTAAATTGGGAAAGCATTTTCCAAGGAATTCAGCCCCTGCCTGACTCCTTTGCCGGGCATTTTACTCCTCTGAGCAGGTGCAGGTGCCCAGGAATTGTTACAAATGACATTCACGTACCAGGCTGGGTATAAACAGTCCCAACATCCATCTTGAAGGATCCCACCAACGTCCCGCTCCTCAGGAGGTTTTTGGAGTGAATCACCTGGAAATCAAGAGGGGAAAACCACTCAGGAATTCCCCCAGGACCTAGGAGTCACAAAGCCATTCCAGAGGTCTCCAGGATGGGGTGGGAAAGGAGCTGAGGGGTTTTGCTTGGTCTGGGGAGGATTCAAGGACACCAAAAGGCCCGGTGGGGTTGGCAGGTCCTGATTAGTGGAATTGCCCAGAAGTTTGTATTTGGAATGAACAAAAAATGCAAAGAAATTAATATTTGGAGCAAGATCCATTTTCCAGCCACTGCAGCAGCAAACCCTGGGGTGTTTAACTGAGGGAAGAGCCTTTAGAATGCTCAGAATCTGAGGAAAACTGGGATAAATTGTACAGCCGGTCTGTGCACTGGGATGGATATGGATGATCCTAATTAATGTGCCCTAATTGGGCAGGGAATCTGGAAGTCTTGTCCATCACCTTCCTGGTTTTGGGTGGACTGAAATCTCAGTTTTGCTCTCAGCATTCCCGATCCTGGATTTCCACAACAGCTCTGATGCCCCAGGAATTTCCCTGGCAGGCTCAGGAAGGACTTTCTGCTCCACAAGAATAAATAAATGAATTCCAAGGTTTCGTTCTAATAAATAAATTCTGAGGTTTGGATCTCTGGAATATCAGAGATAACTCGTGAAGGGACACAGGGAATGCAGGAGCTGTGTGGGACCAGGAATGAGGGTTGGAACAGAACAACGGACTGGGGGGGTCTGCAGAAGAGAATTCCTGTTGGGAATCTCAAATCAAGGACCTTAACTCCATCCCAAAAATGGGTTGCTCGCTTCCAAAGCCCCCCAAAAAAGGAACAGGACACGGATATCGGGGTCACTTACGGAGAGCTTGATGATTTTGTCGAACATGACATCGGGGGGGACGTGGAAATCAAAGACGAAATACTGGAAGGGAAAGAGGAATGGTGAGGAATGGTGAGGAGTGGAATCCATGGGGATTAAGAACACCCCGGAGATGCTGTGGCTGCCTGTGGGGTGCCCATGGCCCAGCAGGGATGGATCCATGTGATCCCAACACTGAGTGTGGCACCACATGGATCATTGATCCCCCACTGAGTGTGGGGAGCCAATGGAGGTGCAGAAAAACTGGGGATCATCGATCACAAAATTCCAGAGGGTCAAGGCTTTGTTTCTCCTCTGTGGTTTGAGATTTCACCTTGTTCTGGCAGGAATTTAACCCAAAAAAAAAACACGGATAAGAAGGAAATCATGGGATCAAGGGTGGAGTAGCCCAGAGGGATTGAGAGCCCCCAGAGAAGCTGTGGCTGCCTGTGGGGTGCCCATGGCCCAGCAGGGATGGATCCATGTGATCCCAACACTCAGCATGGAACCTCATGGATCACCGATCCCACAGAGAGTGTGGGGAGTGAACAGAAGAACAGATTTCTTGGAAAACCTGGGAATCATTGGTCACAAAATTCCAGAGGGTCAAGGCTTTGTTTCTCCTCTGTGGTTTGAGATTTCACCTTGTTCTGGCAGGAATTTAACCCAAAAAAAAACACGGATAAGAAGGAAATCATGGGATCAAGGGTGGAGTAGCCCAGAGGGATTGAGAGCCCCTAGAGAATCTGTGGGGTGCCCATGGCCCAGCAGGGATGGATCCATGTGATCCCAACACTCAGCATGGGACCTCATGGATCATTGACCCCCCCCCCCCCCCCCCCCCCCGCCACTGAGCATGGGGAGCCAACAGAAGAACAGATTTCTCAGAAAACCTGGGAATCATTGGTCACAAAATTCCAGAGGGCAAAGGCTTTGTTTCTCCTGTGTGGTTTGAGATTTCACCTTATTCCGGCAGGAATTTAACCAAAAAAACCCACCTGCGGATAAGAAAGAAATCACCAAATCGAGGGTGGAGTAGCCTGGAGGGGCTGGAGCAGCACCGGGGCCGGACCCACCTCATTGTAGTAAGGACAGTTGGTGGATTCCTTCATGGACGTGTATTTCTTCTCCTCCCCCACCTCCACGCACACCACGGGGTCCATGTTGAGCCCCACGAGCTGCCGGGCCTCGATGATGGTGATGCTGACCTGGGGAGAGGAATTCCCAAAATTCCACATCCCGGGAGCAGCTCCAGGCTGCCTTCACCCACCCTCCCATCTCTGGCCGAGGAGAATTCCCAGTGCAACGGGGTCTACTGGTCCCACTGGGACACGGCTGAGGAGGGGCTGGCAGGGTGTGGGATGCAGGAGATCCCAGGAATCCCGGTTGTTCCAGCCCTAGGATGAAGGCACTCCACACAACGGGAAAAATCCAGTGGATTCAACCAAGCTGTGGGATCAGAGATACCAATCCCATTGGCTTAGCTTCTGCTGGAAAATCCAATGGATTTAACCCCAGCTGTGGGATCAGAGATACCAATCCCATTGGCTTCACTTCTGGAAAATCCAGATCCCATTGGCTTCGCTTCTGCTGGAAAATCCAATGGATTTAACCCCAGCTGTGGGATCAGAGATACCAATCCCATTGGCTTCACTTCTGGAAAATCCAATGGATTCAACCTGACCTGTGGAATCAGAGACTGATCCCGTTGGCTTCACTTCTGCTGGAAAATCCAATGGATTTAACATGAGTGTGGGATCAAAGACTGATCCCATTTGGCTTCACTTCTGCTGGAAAACATAACAGGATCACGGAGTGATTGGGATTGGGAGGGACCTTAAATCTCATTCCATTCCACTCCCTGCCAGGGGCAGAGACACATTCTGCTATCCCAGGTTGACCCAAGGAGGAATTCCATGGAGACAACCTCAAAGAGAGCTTAATTTGGGCTTAATTTGGGCTCTGGGTTTCACATGCTTGACAACAAACCCAGTCAAAGACTTAATCCTGAGTTTATGGCTCCACCAGTGAAATTCCAGCTCTTGGGATGTCCTGGTTCCAAGTCCAGCGAGTTGAGACCCACCAGGGACTCGGTCCCTGCAAACAGTGTCCCCAAGCCCAGGTTGTGACCCTGAGGGCACAGTTTGGTGTCACCTGCCTGGTAATCCATGGGCCTCCCGGCACTCGGCTCCATCCTGATGTCGGGCTTGGACCTTGGGAGAGGCAGAAGAAACCCTGGGTCAAACCACGGGTGGAATTCATGGAATCATGGAATGGTTTGGGTAGGAAGGCACTCGAAGGTCATCCAGAGCCTGACATTTCCCACCACCCCAGCTTGCTCCAAGCCCCATCCAACCTGGCCTGGGACAATTCCAGAGATAGGGCAGCCACAGCTTCTCTGGGAATTCCATCCCAGCCCCTTCCTAACTCCCAGTATCCCATCCATCCCTGCCCTCTGGCAGTGGGAAGCCATTCCCTGTGTCCTGTCCCTCCATCTGTTGTCCCCAGTCCCTCTCACTACAAGACCAGGGGTCACCCTCAATGGTCCTTCAACCCTGGGAGGCTCCACAGAATTTTGGTGATCACTGCTGCAGGTGAGATATTCCAAAAAAACATCCCACTGGCTCCTTGGGACAGTGATTCCCAACATTCCCTGTGTCAGGGATCACTCTTTTTTGGGATGTCTGTCCTCACTTCACGCCGGCACAATCCCAGCCCCGGATCTCACCTTTTGTTGGAGACATTGGTGGTGACAGCGGTGACAGAGGCCAGGGAGATGGTGTCTGGCTCCAGGCCTGCTCCGTATCTCATGGCCTTTCTATCCAGGTCTTCTGTTTCCAGAACAGCCGGATCACTGTCCCCAGTCCCTCTCACTACAAGAGCAGGGTCACCCTCAATGCTCCTTCAACCCTGGGAGGCTCCACAGAATTTTGGTGATCGCTGCTGCAGGTGAGATATTCCAAAAAAACATCCCACTGGCTCCTTGGGACAGTGATTCCCAACATTCCCTGTGTCAGGGATCACTCTTTTTTGGGATGTCTGTCCTCACTTCACGCCGGCACAATCCCAGCCCCGGATCTCACCTTTTGTTGGAGACATTGGTGGTGACAGCGGTGACAGAGGCCAGGGAGATGGTGTCTGGCTCCAGGCCTGCTCCGTATCTCATGGCCTTTCTATCCAGGTCTTCTGTTTCCAGAACAGCCGGATCATCTGCGGGAAGGGGACAAAGGAATGGCTCCGGTGTTAATTTCCATCGGTGAATAATTAAAGGCTGGGAGAAGGGAAACCAATCCATCCCCACGGCTGGGAGCACAAAAACAATGGGAACCAGGTCAAGTCTCAGACAACCCGCTCGGAAAAGGGGTTGTCAAAGAGATGACATGGAATTCTATCTGGGCAGAATTCCTGTGGAGGGTTTTGGGGAGGATAAATAAGGAATAAGGACAACACCCCAAATTTAGGGGGTGAAAGAGCATTTGAGGAAGAGCTGGAGATCTGAGGAGCACAAGGGATGTTGCAAAGACAACCAGTTCCCTGGTTTTGAGGAGAGAGGGGTGAAAAAATGGGAGAAATGGGTCATTGTCGAGAGGAAAAACTGCTGCAGATCCCACCAGCACATCCCCATGCCTGAGTTTGTATTGGAAAAATTTGCTGGAACGTTCCTTTCCTGAGGGAAAGGGAGTTCTTGACTCAGCTAGGAGATTAAGACTGAGCCAGAGTCACAGGAGCTAGGAATTTCAGTCTCCAGCTCTGGGATCCTTGGCATGGGATGGTCTTGGAGCTGCTGGAATTGCTGCAGAGGAGACCATGGAGCTGCTCCAGGGCTGGAGCCCCTCTGCCATGGAGCCAGGCTGGCAGAGCTGGGAATGTCCAGCTGGAGAAGGGAAGGATCCAGGGACAGCTCAGAGCCCCTGGCAGGGCCTGAAGGGGCTCCAGGAGAGCTGCAGAGGGATTGGGAACAAGGCCGGGAGAGACAGGACACAGGGAATGGCTTCCCAATGGGAAAGGGGAGCTTGGGATTGTGGGATCTTGGGAAGGAATTCCTGGTTGGGAGGGGGGGGAGGGGCCAGGCTGGAATTCCCAGAGGAGCTGTGGCTGCTCCATCCCTGGAAGTCTCCAAGGGCAGGTTGGAGCTGATCTAAGCTGGAGAGGAGTCTGGGTGGGAGGGAAGCACCCACGGAAGGTTGGGAATGCCGGCTTGGCCCGCAGGCAGCGGGTGCAGGACATCCACCCATCCCTTAACCAGTGGCCAAGGGTCGGAATCACCATCCCAGCCCAGCGAGGTTCCTGGGAAAGGCAGGATCAGGAGCCTCCCGGCCCTGCAGCACTGCCCACACCACACAGTATTCCATGGCCATGGATAAATCCAGTGGAGACGCTTCCATGGGACCAACTGCTCCGTTTCTTTGCATCCTGGGTGTTTTCCCATGGTCCTGCTGGGAGCTTTAACCACGAGGGGAACTGCCAGGTTCTGTGAGGAGCACCCAGGTTTCCATGCCAGCATCCCAGGCAAAATTCCCTTTTCCTATCCTCAAACCTGGCTGGAAAACAGGGGAAGTTTTCCCAGAACAACGACCCAAACTGAGGCTTTTCCCTGTAAATGCACATTCCCGCTTTTCTTTGCTGTGGAAAACTGATCCTCGGCTCTGAATGGAAACAACCATGAATTTCCAGTCGCTGCCCTCTCCTGCCTTTCCAGAGGTGTCCAATTCCAGCCCCACCTCGTGCAGAGCCCAGGGAACGGGCAGCCCTTCCTCTCCCACTGCTGCAATTCCAGGAATCCACCGTCATTCCATGGCCGTACCTTGTTTGCGATGCTCATCCTTGGAAGGACGTGTCTTTCCAAGCTTCATGGCTGAAAAAACTCCTTTTCCAGCTCTGGATGAAGAGAGGGAGAATAAAAATCCCCATTAATTGCTGTGTTTTTTGGTGTTTTCTAGGACGTGGGAACAGGAGGAGGTTTTTTTCCAATAGGAAAAGAGGAAATGTCAGCTGAAAAACAGAGCAGGGAATATTCCAGAGAGTCAGAATAGAGAGCGGAATTCAAAGCCCCGGAATCTTGGATCCCATTTTTTATCTGGGAATGCCTCATCCTGGGAGCTTGGGATAGCTCTGCCTCCCCATGAGCAGAGTCCTGCCTGGGGGTCCCAGCTGTGTTCCCACTCCTCATCTCTCCTGACCAGTTCATGGAATTTCTTTCCAAGACACCGGAAAATGAAACTACTAAAAGTGAAACACCCAAAAATTCAGACACCCCAAAATTTGGACACCCCAAAAATAAATATACCCCAAAATTCAAACAGCCCAAAAATTCAGACACCCCAAAAATTCAGACACCCCAAAATTCAAGTACCCTAAAATTCAGACACCCCAAAAATTCAGACACTCAAAAAAATTCCAGCACCCCAAAATTCAGACACCCGAAAAATTCAAACGCTCAAAATTCAGACACCCAAAAATTCAGACACCCCAAAAATTCAGACACCCCAAAAGTCAAGTACCCTAAAATTCATACACCCCAAAAATTCAAACACCCCAAAATTCAGACACCCCAAAATTCAAACAGCCCAAAAATTCAGATGCCCCAAAAATTCAAACACCCCAAAATTAAAGTACCCTAAAATTCAGGCACCCAAAAAATTCAGACAACAAAAAATTCCAACACCCCAAAATTCAAACAGCCCAAAAATTCATACACCCCAAAAATTCAGACACCCCAAAAATTCAGACACCCCAAAATTCAGACACCCCAAAATTCTAACACCCCAAAATTCAGACACCAAAAAATTCTAACAGCCCAAAATTCAAACAGCCCAAAAATTCAAACAGCCCAAAAATTCAGACACTCCAAAATTCAGACACCCCAAAAATTTCGACACCCCAACACTTCCCCCACCCGTGAATGTTCCCGTGAAAGGGGAACATTTTTAATTGGAGAATTCCCATCATTGGAAGTGGAGGAACCTTTGCAGGTTTGCTGGAGATGTTCTTGGAAGTAACGGGGGACCTCCAGCCAGGACCCCACCCCCAAACTGGGCTTCACCTCCAAGATGAAGCTCCTCACCACCAGTCTAGACCTCAGCTCCTGCCTTGATCTCACCTCAAAACCAGACGTCACTTCCAAACTGGGACTGCACCTCCAGGCTGGACCTTTTGTCACCTCCTGTTTGGACCTCACCTCCAAAATGAACCCCATTTTCAGCCGGGACCTCACCTCTGGCCAGGATCTAACTTCCAGCCTGTACCTCACCTCCAGCCTGGATTTGAATTCCACCAGGACCTCACTGTCGCCCTGATTTTGTAAAACTTTCCGTGACCTCACCTCTGGCCAGGACGTCACCTCTGGCCAGGATCGAACTTCCAGCCTGTACCTCACCTCCAGCCTGGATTTAACTTCCACCGCAACCTCACCTTCCATCAGGACCTCACCTCCGGCCTGTATCTCACCTCTGGCCTGGATTTAACTTCCACCGCAACCTCTCCTTCCATCAGGACCTCACCTCCGGCCTGGATTTAACTTCCACCGCAACCTCTCCTTCCATCAGGACCTCACCTCCGGCCTGGATTTAACTTCCACCGCAACCTCTCCTTCCATCAGGACCTCACCTCCGGCCTGGATTTAACTTCCACCGCAACCTCTCCTTCCATCAGGACCTCACCTCCGGCCTGGATTTAACTTCCACCGCAACCTCTCCTTCCATCAGGACCTCACCTCCGGCCTGGATTTAACTTCCACCGCAACCTCTCCTTCCATCAGGACCTCACCTCCGGCCTGGATTTAACTTCCACCGCAACCTCTCCTTCCATCAGGACCTCACCTCCGGCCTGGATTTAACTTCCACCAGGACCTCACCTCCAACCAGGAGGATCTAACTTCCAGCCTGTATCTCATCTCCAGCCTGGATCTAACTTCCAGCCTGGACCTCACCTCCAGGCAGGACCTTGCCTCCGGCCAGGACCCTGCCTTCAAACCAAACCTTTCATCACCTCCTGCTTGGACCTCACCTCCAAAATGAACCCAAAATGAACATTTTCAGCCATGACCTCACCTTGGGCCAGGAACTCACCTCTGGCCAGGATCGAACTTCCAGCCTGTATCTCACCTCCAGCCTGGATTTAACTTCCACCAGGACCTCGCCTCCAGCCATGACCTCACCTCCAACCAGGACCTCACCTCCGGCCTGGATCGAACTTCCAGCCTGGATCTCAGCTCCAGCCTGGATTTAACTTCTACCAGGATCTTGCCTCCAGCCGGGACCTCACCTGCAAGATGAACCTCACCTCCAGGCTGGACCTCACCTATGGCCTGGATCTAACTTCCAGCCTGGACCTCACCTTCAACCAGGACCTCATCTCCAGCCTGGATCTAACTTCCCGCCTGGATCTCAACTCCAGCCTGGATTTAACTTCCACCATGACCGCGCCTCCAGCCGGGACCTCGCCTCCAAACCAGATTTGACTTCCAAACTGGGAACTCACCTCCAGGCTGGACCTCACCTATGGCCTGGATCTAACTTCCAGCCTGGACCTCACCTTCAACCAGGACCTCAACTCCAGCCTGGATTTAACTTCCACCATGACCTCGCCTCCAGCCGGGACCTCGCCTCCAAACCAGATTTGACTTCCAAACTGGGAACTCACCTCCAGGCTGGACCTCACCTGCAAACTGGACTTCACCTCCAAGATGAACCTCACCTCCAGCCAGAGCCTCACCTCGGCCTGGATCTAACTTCCAGCCTGCACCTCCCCTCCAGCCAGGACCTCACCTCCAAACTGGCATCCACTTTCAGCCAGGACAAAAAGTCACCTCCAACCTGGAATTTTCCTCACCTCCAGCCTGGACTTTTCCTCACCTCCAACCCAAATCTAATCTCCAACCAGGACCTCACCTCCAGCCAGGACCTCACCTGGCTGCCAGACCAGGGGATCCAGGGGATCCAGAGCTCCTGGATTCTACAGGATTAGGATATCATTCCACAAGGAAACCATGCTGACCCTGTGGGATTTCCCAGTCCCACCCCTGGATGGGGCC
Source organism: Onychostruthus taczanowskii (assembly GCF_017590055.1). Classification (NCBI taxonomy): domain Eukaryota; kingdom Metazoa; phylum Chordata; class Aves; order Passeriformes; family Passeridae; genus Onychostruthus; species Onychostruthus taczanowskii. Next base: position 105,211 of record NW_024499518.1, read on the forward strand.
GAAGGGTCAAGTTTTACCCTTGGGAATTTTTTTCCAAGTCCAAAAAAGCCCTGGAATTGCAACCTGGTTGGGAATCACCTCCAGAAGTCTCCAGGCCACAGAGAGAGCTGGAGCAAGAGGGAAGAAAATTAAGGAGAATGGGAAAATAACATATCTGAGGGAAGGGATAAGACTGGGATAAAATACAGGAATTATTTAAACCTGGGACTAAAGCAGCACTCTGGCCTCTGGGAGCTGTGATTTATTCCCAGGATGTTCCATTTTTTTCATGGATTGGAGGAGAAAAATTAAGGCTGAGGATTCCATATCTGTAATCCCACCAGGGAACACCCAGGGCATGGGACCCTTTGGATCTGTTTTCACACTTATTTATTTAATGAGGAAATGTTGGAATCACGACTCAGGCTCTGGAATTCTGCTCCCAGACCGTTCTCTGCCATGGAGATTCCTTCCAGCCACACCTCCCGGTTGGTTGGATTACATTCCATTCTTTTCCATGAAATTCTCAAAAAATGGAGAGCAAAAAAAATCCCACCAGTCCCAGAGCTGCCATTTGTTAAATGGATTTGATAAAATTAATCAAATTTTTATCAAATCCATTTATTAAATAGATTTGATAAAATCCCTGCCCCGGGAATTTCTGAGGTTCCTTGGGAAGGAAAACCAAAGTGAGGAGCAGCTGGTGATGGATTTTGCACAGAAAACCCCATCAGCGTCCTCTCCCAGCTGCCAAATCCATGGACAACAAGGATTCGGATCTCTCAGATGTTCCTATCAGTAAAATGAAGATGGTAGGTTTGGGGTCATGTGTGGAAAAAAAAAAAAAAAAGAAAAAAGGATTCATCACCTGATCCAAGGTGTGGAAAAATCACACTTGGGAATGGGGAAAAAACCTCTGGGACATCCACAGGATGAGGTGGATTGGAGGAAAAAATCCAGAAAATAAAAATATGGAACAGAGGTCCAGGTGCTCTGTCCATGCCCAGGAGGGAATGGGGACTTGGGAAGGGGAATGGGAAGGGAATAATGGGGTTTGGAGGGTGCTGGGTGAGAGAAAAAAGGAAAGGAAGAAGGGGGAAAGAGGGAAAAAAGGGAAAAAGAAGAGGGGGAGAAAGGATAAAAAGGAAAAAGATAAAATAAAGAAAATTGGGAAAAGTAACAAAAAAGAAAAAAGGGGAAAAGGGGGAGTAAAGAAAAAAGGGGAGAAGGAAAAAAAGGCAAAAAGGTGAAATGAGAAAAGGAAAAAGAAAGAAGATGAACAACTGGAGGGGGAAATAGGGAAGAAAATAAGTGGGGGAAAAATGGGGGAGGGAATGTGAATGAAAAATGGGGAGGGAAAAATTGAGGGGAAAAATGGGGGGAAATAGGGGTAAGGGAGTGAAGGGAGGAAATAGAAAAAAGAAAAAAACCCTAGGAGGAATAAGCAGGGGGGGAAAAGGAAAAAATGGGAAAAAATATAGAGGGAAAATAAAATGGGGGGGAGAAGGGGAAAACCTGAGGGAAGAACAGGGAGAAAGTAGAAAAAAAAGAAAAGGAAAAATACTCAGAAAAAATTGGGAAATAAACCCCAGGAGGAATCAGCAGGGGGAAAAAAATGGGGAAAAAACAGAGGAAAGAAAAACGTTTGGGAAAGAAAACTGTTGGGATAAAAAAACCTGCTGAGGATAAAGCAGGAAAAAACTCTAAACAAACAAGAGAAAGCACCAAGGGAAAAAAAAAAAGGGAGGAAAAATGGAAAAAAAAAAAAAAAACAAGACAAAAAACAAACAGGAAAAAATGGATGCAAACAAACAGGAGAAAGCACCAAGGAAAAAATAAGGGAGGAAAAATGGAAAAAAAAAACCAAAACAAGACAAAAAACAAACAGGAAAAAAATGGATGGAAAAAGGAATAAGAGGAAAAAATATACAAAGGAATAAATTCTGAAGCAGCGGATTTTGGTGGATTTTGGCAGCACTTGGCAGGCGCTGGGAAGAAGGGAAGGAGCAGGATGAGGATGGAGATGGAGCCATCCCAAAAGTTCCGGAGCAGCTTCCTGGTGGCTCATCCCGATCCCCAACCCCTTCCCGATCCTGTCCCATCCCTTTTCCAAGCTGGGTGAGCCCTGCCCAATCCCAAACACCTCCCCCTTCCCATCCCAGCTTCTACCTTCACCCAGCCCTGTAGGAGAAGGTTCTGGAAGATCCGAGGCGGGAATGGCGGAGCCTCTACGGTGGGACATCCATCCCAGTGCCAGAGGGGACGGAGCAGGGATGGGGGATCCTCCGTGGGCACAGCGGGGTTTTTGTGGGATCTTCCCGATGCTCCCGCCACGCTCCCGACGGCGCCGGTGGGACGCCGGGGCTGGCGGAGAGCTGACACCGTCTCCACATGAATATTCCATGAGGATCCGCGCACCAGCGGAACCTGAGCCGCCACCACGGCACCGAGAGCCCTCCTGGGCCATCGCCCGCCCTTCTCCCGCTTTCCTGAAGATCCCAGGCTCTGGAGAAGCCTCTGCTGTGCCACCACATCCCACCTGGGTTCCGGAAAGTTTGGAGCGGGAAGAACTTCCAAGGAAGTTTAAATCCGTGTTAGAGGCCAGAGACTCCAGCCAGCCTCTTCCCATGGATTTTCTGGGGTCTAATATGGGATTGAGCATGGATCATCTCCACTTCCACAAACCCTCCTGCTGCTCCTCTTGGCTTTGTCCTTCAGGATTTTGCCTTGTTGGGTTCTCCAGAATCCACAGGGATTCTGAAGACACAGCAGGGATTTGGGAGCAGCCCCTGTCCTGGCCAGCTTCCAGCTGAAAATCCCGTTACTGGTGAATTATCCATGGATGAAAGGACATCTTAATCACTGCCCCAAACTGGGAGTTGGAAGAACTTCCAAGGAAGTTTAAATCTGTGTTAGACACCAGAGATTCCAGCCAGCCTCTTCCCATGGATTTTCTGGGAAAATCATGGGGTTGAGCATGGATCATCTCCACTTCCACAAACCCTCTTGCTGCTGGAAATCAGTTCCACAAACTCTCCTGCTGCTCCTCTCGGCTTTGTCCTTTGGGATTTCATCCATGGGGATCTCCAGAATCCACAGGGATTCTGGAGCCACAGCAGGGATTTGGGAGCAGCCCCTCTCCTGGCCAGCTTCCAGCTGAAGATCCCATTACTGGTGAATTATCCATGGATAAAAGGATATTTTAATCACTGCCCCAAACTGGGAGTTGAAAGAACTTCCAAGGAAGTTTAAATACGTGTTAGAGGCCAGAGACTCCAGCCAGCCTCTTCCTGTGGATTTTCTGGGGAAATCATGGGATTGAACATGGATCATCTTCACTTCCACAAACCCTCCTGCTGCTGGAAATCAGTTCCACAAACCCTCCTGCTGCTCCTCTTGGCTTTGTCCTTCAGGATTTTGCCTTGTTGGGTCCCTGTGGATCCTGGAGCCACAGCAGGGATGTGGGAGCAGCCTCTGTCCTGGCCAGCTTCCAGCTGAAGATCCCATTACTGGTGAATTATCCATGGATAAAAGGATATTTGAATCACCAAACTGGGGGTTAGGAGCAGGGAACAGCATTCCCATGGCTCATTCCCTTGCAGGAATTCCACCTGTCAGGAATTCTTCCAGAGGACAGATCCCACTGCCAGGTTCATCCTACACCCTTGGGAAGACCCTAACCCTCAATCCCCTTGTTCCTCTTCCCAGAGGAAGGACCAGAGCTGGGAGAGCTCTTCCCGTTTTTCCTGACCCTGCCTCTCCTTGAGGACATTTTCCTCCTTCTCCACCTCATCTCCGCCTCCTGCTTCATCCCATTATTTGGGACGATCCATCCATGGGATGTGCCATGAATTGCTCCCTAAAGCACAAAACAAGGAATAGGAGCCAGGAGAGACCTCTTGGATGGGGAAGTCCCTGGGGCTGATCCCAGGATCATTCCCTGGAGCTGAGTTTAAATTTGAGCTAGAGGATCTGGTTTTTGGGGGAACATCCCAATCTGGCATCCATGAAAATTGTTGGGAATGAAAGGAAGGCAGGAGCTGAAGAAACCTGGCAGCCTAATGTGGGCACAGGAGCCATCAGATCATGGAATTCCCAAGTGGGAAGGGACCCACCGGGATCACGGATCCAACTCCTGCCCAGGACACCCCAGCGGTCCCACCCTGTCCCTGTCCCAGCGCTCCTGGAGCTCTGGTGGCCTTGGGAACGTCACCATTTCCTGGGGAGCTGTTCCAGTGTGCAGCCAGCTCTGGGGGAAGAACCTTTTCCTGAAATCCAAAGAAAAGCTGGATCTAAGTCCTGTCTGCACCCAGACTTCTCCTGCCCTGTCCATGTCCAGCCTGGGAATCTCCCTCCATCCGAACCCTACAGATCCCTCAAGGCCTCTCAGTTCCCTTCAGGCGCTGCCAGCCTCCAAAGATTTTTTTCTGGATAAATATTCCTTGTTTTTTTGGATAAATATTCCCTGCAGGCTCCAAGACCTGAGGCCACACATCCAAGAGAACCAAGTTTTTCCAGGGTGGCTTTAGAGGAAGGGAGAGCACAGCAACCGGATCAGCTGGGAAAAGTGGGAATGAAAAGGAGGAGGAGGAAGAGGAGCAGGAAGAGCAAACTGATTGGATCTGATGGGAAAAGTGGGAATGAAGAGGAGGAGGAGGAGAAGGGAGAGCAAACCAACCGGATCAGCTGGCAAAGTGGGAATGAGGAGGAGGAGGAGCAGGTAGATGAATCTGATGGGAAAAGTGGGAATGAAGAGGAGGAGGAGGAGGATCAGGGAGGTCAAACCTACTTGTGCTCCTTGGTCTTCTCCTTGCCTTTGCTGGAGCCGGTGGTGGAATATCGAGGGAATAAAAGGCAAACAAACCTTCAGTGCACTGGGGAATCAGGGAATCATGGAATGCTTTGGGTGGGAAGGGACCTTTGAGATCCATAATCCCACCCCTGCCGTGGCGGGGACACCTTCCACTATCCCATGGTGCTCCAAACCCCAGTGTCCAGCCTGGCCTTAGACACTTCCACAGCTGCTCTGGGAATTCCATCCCAGCCCTTCCCCACCCTCACAGGGAAGAATCCCCTCCCAATATCCCGTCCAAACTTCCTCTCTCTCAGCTTAAAATTTAGGTGGAAAACATCCCTGCATGGCTTAGGACACCCCGACTCCCAGCACTGGAGCTGGAAGCGAGGGAAATTTCCAGGATTTGTGTTTGGGGCCGTTAATGCAGGACATGCGGGATTCCCGGATTCCATTCCCGGCTTTGGGAAGCTCCTAGGCAGGGGACAAGGCTTCTCCTTTCTGGAGAGGGGGATGGTTTTCCTTACCCTAACACATCCATATCCCCACACCAGAGAGGCCTGTGCTGCAGGGAATAGACTGGATCTGGAATTCCTCATTCCTGCCTAGACTCCACATAGGAAACATCATTCCTTCCCTTCCCTTTTCCCTCTAAGATCCTGCTCTGCTCCTTGGCTTCTGGTTTGCTTCTCTCTCATATTTTTCTCTGCAGGTTCTGCCTCCCTGTTTTCCTCCCTGGGTCCTTCTTCCCTGTTTTCCTCCTCATTTTCCTCTCCATTCCTTTTTCCTATTTTCCTCCTCTTTTTCCTCCCCAGTCCTGTTCCCTGTTTTTCTCTCAGATCCCGCTTCTCTCCGTTTTCCTCTCTGTTTTCCACCCCAGTCCTGCTTCCCTCTTTTCCTCCCTGTTTTCCTCCCAGGTTCTGCTTCCCTGTTTTCTTCCCTGTTTTTCTCCCCATTTTCCTCCCTGTTTTCCTCCCCAGTCCTTCTTCCCTGTTTTCCTTTCCTCCCTGTTTTCCTTTCTGTTTTCCTCCCAGGTCCTGCTTCCCTGTTTTCCTCCCCAGTCTTTCTTCCCTATTCATTTTTCCTCCCAAGTTTCCTCCTTGATCCTGTTCCCCGTTTTCCTCTTGGATCCTGCTTCTCTCCATTTTCCTCCCTATTTTCCTCTCTGGCCCTGCCTCCCTATTTTCCTCTCTGTTTTCCACCCACTCCTGCTTCTCTCTTTTCCTCCCTGTTTTCCTTTCTGTTTCCCTCCCAGTTTTCCTCCCAGGTCTTGCTTCCCTATTTATTTTTTTCCCTACCTTCCTCCCTGATTTCCTCCCCAGTTCTTCTTCCCTACTTTCCTCCCTATTTTCCTCCCTGTTTTCCTCCTCGATCCTCCTTCCTTATTTTTCTCCCTACTTTCCTCCCTGTCTTCCTCCTCAGTCCTTCTTCCCTATTTATTTTCCTCCCTGATTTCCTCCCAGTTTTCCTCCCGGATTCTCCTTCCTTGTTTTCTTCCCTGTTTTCCTCCCCGGTCCTCCTTCCCTATTTTTCTCCTTACTTTCCTCCCTGTTTTCCTTCCTATTTTTTCTCCCCAGTCCTTCTTCCCTGTTTATTTTCCTCCCTGATTTCCTCTCCTGTCCTCATTCCCTGTTTTCCTCCCTGCTCCTGCTTCTCCCCATTTCCCTCCCCTCCCTCTCTCTCCTCCGTTAATCGCCCTCGTTGTCCTGCGGCAATTAGGGAGGAGAAAGCAATTAAGCATCTCGGGAAGTAATTAAGAAGCCTGGAGTTAATTACATCGGCCGGGCTGGGGACAGGGGACGGATTCCAGAGCCTGAAATTCCAGCTTCTTGTGCCTGTGCTGCTGGAAAACCATCCGGGAAAAAATTAAATATTGGGTTTTGGGCTTCGGGGTAATTCCAAAGGAGCTCCAGCATAAAACAGGAAAAATTATTCCCCTGCCAGCTGAGCTCCTCCTGGGAGCACCAAACCCCAGCTGGGCTTTGGAAAAGCTGCCAGGACAGGAATTATATCATTCCAGGCTTTCTCCTGGAGCTCAGGGATCTGTTCCAGGTCCTGCTGAACACACTGGAGATGGACTGGCTGGGATTCAAGGCAGGGATCACATCCTGCTGATCTCACTGGGCGGGATCCTTCCCTCCTTCCCTTCCCCATCCAAACTGCCCTGGGTGGGCAGAGGGGCTGGAATGTTCCCTGGAGTCAGGATGGGATCCATCCTGGGGTGGAAAGAGGGGCTGGAATGTTCCCTGGAGTCAGGATGGGATCCATCCCTGGGTGGAAAGAATGTTGGGAATGTCCCATCCCTGGGATCCATCCCTGGGTGGGCAGAGGGGCTGGAATGTTCCCTGGAGTCAGGATGGGATCCATCCCGGGGAGGGGAGAAGGGCTGGAATGTTTCCCTGGAGTCAGGATGGGATCCATCCCTGGGTGGAAAGAATGTTGGGAATGTCCCATCCCTGGGATCCATCCCTGGGTGGGAAGAGGAGCTGGAATGTTCCCTGGAGTCAGGATGGGATCCATCCTGGGGTGGGCAGAGGGTGTGGGATATCCTGTCCCTGGGTGGGAAGAAATGCTGGGATATCCCACCCCTGAGGATCCATCCCTGGATGGGAAGAAGGTCTGAGATGTCCCATCCCTGGGTGGGCAGAGGGTCAGGAATGTCCCATCTCTGTGTGGGAAGAGGGGCTGGAATGTCCCATCCCTGAGAATCCATCCCTGGGTGGGCAGAGGGGCTGGAATGCCTCATTCTTGGGTGGGCAGGGGGTTTGGGATATTCCATCCCTGAGGATCCATCCCTGGGTGGGAAGAGAGGCTGGGATATCCTATCCCTGGGTGGAAAGAGGTCGGGAATGTCCCATCCCTGGGTGGACAGAGGGTCTGGGATGTCCCATCCCCAGGATCCATCCCTGAGTGGGAAGAAGGGCTGGAATGTCCCATCCCTGGGATCCATCCTTGGGAGAGGGGCCAGGGAAGTGCAGATCCTGTGTCCTTTCCCTCTTCCTGGCGGGAAATCATGCTCTGGGTGAGGGATACAGGAACACAGCACATTCCAAGCGTGTCCCTCTTTTTCCTCTGTTCCCCTCCTCCTTCTCCAAGTGTTTCCTGCCTCTCTTTCCTCTCCTGATTCCTGCATCCACTGCATTCCTGGCACTCGGATCAGCGCTTCCTGAGGGATCCAGGATCCTTTCTCAAGGTCCTGGTGGAGCAGCCAATGCCAAATTCCTCTTTCTCCCTCCTTTCCTTTTCCCGGGGCCCTTCCAGTCCAACTCTCCTGCCAAAGGCGACCACGGACAGTCCCGGCCTGGGCACAGATGGAGAATTCCCATTTTATCCCTCAAACAGCTCGGCTTGGAGCACTTTCCTCGGGAAAATGGACTCATCCGGCCCTGCTGCTGTTCCCAGGGGATTCTGCTGCCGGGGGCTGGAGCCTAGAGGTGGAGGGTGCCCCTGGGAATCAGGGATCAGGGAATGGGGATACCTGAATGGCAACACCAGGTGCTTTTTCTCTTTCCCTTTGGCCTTGGCTCTGCAATCCAAAGGAGCAATTCCATGAGTTGTGATCCAGGGATGGGCTCTGATCCACCTTCTGCCCCCAAACTCATCCACATGCACGGAGCAATCCAACAAAGCCAATCCAGGAGGGTCCCGGAGGGAGAGATCCCTGTGCCCGGGATTCCCAAGGATCCCAGGGAATGGGAACAGGGGTAGGACAGCACTGGTGGGGATGGGATCAGGGATGGATGGTGGGATCATGGATGGATCCATGGATGGATGGATCTGTGGATGGATGGATGGAATGGGTAGAGGGAGGGAGGGAGGGATCCATGGATGGATTGATGGAATACGTGGATGGATGATAGAGGGATCCATGGATGGATCCATGGATGGATGGATCTGTGGATGGATGGATCCATGGATGGATGGATGAGGTGTGGATGGATGGACGGACGGATGGATGGATGGATGGATGGATGGATCCATGGAGGGATCCATGGAGGGATCCATGGATGGATCCATGGATGGATGGATCTGTGGATGGATGGATCCATGGATGGATGGATGAGGTGTGGATGGATGGACGGACGGATGGATGGATGGATGGATGGATGGATCCATGGAGGGATCCATGGAGGGATCCATGGATGGATCCATGGATGGATGGATCTGTGGATGGATGGATCCATGGATGGATGGATGAGGTGTGGATGGATGGACGGACGGATGGATGGATGGATGGATGGATGGATCCATGGAGGGATCCATGGATGGATGGATGGAGGGATCCATGGAAGGATGGAAGGAAGGATGGATCCATGGATTGCTTGGAACACGGACAAACACGACTCTGGGAGCCCCTGCAGAAGTGCCTGACTGGAAGGAGGTTTGTCCCTGCTGGGATTAGGAAGGACAGAGGGAATCCTAGGGGTGAGTGATCCCAGAAAAGGCCCTTTCCCTGGATGCAAACACCATGCAGGGCCTGCTCCCATCCATGCACACACCATTCCCAAAGGGAAGCAGGGACACCACGTCCCATACCTGGGATCTTCCGGGTCTTCGCTGTTGGGAGCAGATGGAGCCAGGAGGAGGAAGGTGAGGAATTAACGAACATTCCCAAATGGACACAGCCCATGGGAGCAGGACAGGGGGAGGGGCTGATCCTCAAATCCCAGGAATGGTTTGTGTGGGAAGAGACCTTAAGGATTATCCCATTCCAATCCTAACACCTTCCACTATCCCAAGGCGCTCCAATCTGGCTTTGGACACTTCCAGGGATCATGGGGCAGCCACAGCTTCTCTGGGAATTCCAGCCCAGCCCCTCCCCACCCTCCCAGCTAGGAATTCCTTCCCAGTATCCCACCCCAAGCCTCCCTTTCCCAATGGGAAGCCTTTCCCTGTGTCCTAGTACTATAATTCCTGGTATCACCTTGTGGGATAAAGTGCAGAGGGAGCACAGGATGAGGCTGACCTGGATCCCAAATCCTGGTTTTATGCTGGGACCAGCACCTCTTTGTAGGATTTGGATGCCTGGGATGGGCTGGAATGGAAGCAATCCCCCAAAATCCCAAAATCTGGGATCCCTCCCACCAGGACATTTCGGTACCTTGCCACTGCCTTGTATCCATCGTTAAACTTAATCCTGGGCGAGGCACCGGAGAGAAAGAGAGGGGAAAAAAAATCCAATCAAATCCCAACGTCAGAATTCCTGAGGGAGCAGGGACAGCCCTTCCCAGGGGGATGGGGCTGTGTCCAAGCTCTGGGTGCTCCAGGGAGGGAATTCCAGCTGTGCATCCAGCCCAGGGTGTTCCAGTTCCCCTATTCCCAGGAAAAACCCTGCTGGAGGCCGGATATGCACGTCCGTTGTGAGGAATGGGAGCTGTGTCCAGCACTTCCAGCATTATCCATTACTCCTGCTCCATCTGGGAATCTCCTCCACCGGGACAGGCTGGGGGCAATTTACATTCCCAGAATCCGGGAAAAATCTCCAGGTTCTGAAAACTCTGCCCTGGGGCTCGCAGCAGAACCTGCTCCGTTGTTTTGAACATTTTCCTGATTTTCAGGATCCTCAGGATGCAATATTTTTCCCAAGGAATTTAATGGCACGTTAAATGATTAACGTAATTTAATTAAATTTAATGGAGGGGTTGGAAAAAAAGATGGAAAACCTTGACTGGGACTTTTTTCCCTTGGTATGGAAAGGATCCCAAACTTCCTGTTCTTTCTGGTGGTGGCACTGTGACATCCCAAAGATCTGTGCCCAAATTTCTTATGGATTTGGGAATTTTGGACCCTTCTTACCTCTTTGGACACGGATGAATTCCCCACTATCCCAAATTCCAGCCATTCCCGGCACTTATCCATGTCCCCAAGTGCCACATCCACATGGGAATGGGAATGGGGAGCCTGCGGGGATTTTCATCCCAAATTCTCCTACGCCTGGCACAGATCCCAACTTTGGAGCAGGTGCCAGAGGGATAATTAGCGACAGGCAGTCGGACAAGGCTCGGATCCGCCGGGGACACGGAAGAAAAGCTTCCATCAATAATTCACCGGGAGCAGATTCCTTTCGGCTCCCAGCTCTGTCCTGGCCATGAATATTTCAAGGACAGCCCCTATCGGGTGGTGCTTCCCGGGATCTCACTTTCCAGGGGGTTGGGAGCTGGGCTCTGACAGGTTTTGGCAATTCCTGAGCTGCCTCTGGAAGTGCCCGTTCCTGGGAATCTAAGGGTGAGTCTATGTCGGTGAATAAATCCTGGAATTGTAAAATTTCAGAATGGTTTGGGTAGGAAAGGGTTTAAAAGCTCATCCCATTCCATGGGCAGGGACACTTCCCACTATCCCAGGTTCTCCAATCCCTTGGACACTCCCAGGGATCCAGGGGCAGCCACAGCTTCTCTGGGAATTCCATCCCAGCCACTCTTCACCCTCACAGGGAAGAATTCCTTCCCAGTATTTAATTTTTCCTGTCATTTTATGTTTTTCTGATTGGAACGCAAGTCCAGCTTTCGGAAGGATCCTGTCCTTCAGGATCCTTCTAAATCCTGATCCAATGTCCTCCCATCTCCTGGGATTTTTTTTTTTAATCCAGGTTGGATTTTTTTTATCTCTTATTTTCACCTAGGTTGGATTTTTTTAGCTCTTTATTTCCCCTTTCTGGATCCTTCCCTATGATTTTTTTTCATGGATTTGTTAGGTTTAAGTTCCCAAGGGATCAAGGATCCAAAGCCATTCCAGGGATGTGGCACATGGGAAGGCTCCACCTCCCATTCCTGGCTCCTTCCTCCCTGGATTCTGTGAGGGTTGAGCAGATTCCAAACTTGGGATCCTCAGGGAAACACAAAAAGGGAATTTAACAGATCCAAGTCCTGTTGGGGATCCTGGATCTAAGGAATTTTATTTGGAAAGCAGAACTTGGGAGGTGGATCAGCCCTGGAAGGGGGAGGATCTGCTGTGGGAATTTACCTGGAATGCTGATCTTCTTCCGCTTCGTCTCCAAGGCTTGGGAATTTACAGGGAGAGAGGAAAAATTCCGGCTGTGATGTGAGGACAAAGGGCTCTTCCATTGTTTTCTAAACCCGAAAAAACTTGGGAACACTCCGGCACAGCAAAACACTCCATGCATGGCTGGAATCCCGGGATTCCCCCATTCCACTTCCCGTTGTGTCCACAGCATCCAGGTTTGTACCAGACCGGACTTTGGGGGATATCTGGCCAATATTCCACCTTTTCCAACTGGTTCCCTCTTGCCTGACCTCCTTTTCCCAATCCCTCATTTTCTTTGGGATGGATTTGCTCAAATCCCAAAGGAAAAGCGGGAATGGGCGGGTGCTGTAACCTGTGCCAGGATTCCTGGAAGGAAGAAAAGGGAATTCCCAGCCTTTGGAAACCCTTGGGAAGCCCTGCCATCATCCCAGTGATGGAAAGCCCTTCCCATCCCTTGGAAAGCTGCAGGATTACTTCATGGGGGGGTCCTGATTGCATGGAAATTCCCCAATTTTGGGCAATTCCCAAGAAGAGGGAGGGAATTTATGAGGGGTCCTGATTGCACGGAAATTCCCCAATTTTGGGAAATTCCCAAGTAGGGGGAGGGAATTCATGGGGGGGTCCTGATTACATGGAAAATTCCCCAATTTTGGGCAATTTCCAAGCAGAGGGAGGGAATTCATGGGAGGCCCTGACTGCATGGAAATTTCCCAATTTTGGGCAATTCCCAAGCAGAGGTGCCCACATGGATCTGCAGACACAGGAGGGTGGTACATTTCCTGGGAAAGAGGGAATGAAGGTGGAAAATTCCCTGTGTTCCCAAGGGATCAGCCTGGATCCAGCAGCAGCAAGGAAAAGCTGGATCTGCTTTCCCTGGAATCGGCAGCTCCACAGGAGAATTCCCAAAATCCTTGACGTGGATGCTCTGCTCCATGGGAAGGGGACAAGGCTGTCCTGGATCTGCTGGAGAGGGATTTTTGCTTCCAGAGTTGCCAAATTCCAGGATCTCCAAGCTCAACCCTCTCCAGGATGTCTGTGCCCAAATCCCAGGGGATTCTCCAGGGGGAAAAGGGGCTCCAAGCTGGGAGTGGGGTGGGAGAAAGGCAGAAGAGGGAAGGGAATGCCAGGGATCGCGGGATTAGAAATTGGAAAAGACGGGAGTTAAACCAGGTCCCCGTGCCCAGGAACAGATTTTGGATAAGGGATGGAATGCCAGGAAAAGGGGGGAAGGCTTTAAGCTGCAAAGGGGTGGATTCAGATGGGATTTCTGGGAAGGAATTCTTCCCTGGGAGGACGGGGAGTGGGTGGGATGGCATTCCCAGAGCAGCTGTGGCTGCCCCTGGATCCCTGGGAATTTCCAAGGCCAGGCTGGATGGGGCTTGGAGCAGCCTGGGATAATGGGAAGTGTCGGGATTGGAATGGGATGAGCTTTAAGGTCCCTTCCCACCCAGAATATTCCATGGCTCCACAATTCCCTGTCTCCAGGGCTGTGGCCCCTGGTCCCTGAGGCTGTCCCTGTGACATTCCAGGGATGGAGTTCCATGCTCTGCATATCCCACTTTTCCTTGTGTATCCCACTCCCCTTTTCCTCCCTATCCCTGCCCACAAACCTTCCACCCATGTGGAAAACAGGGAATCCGGAGGGATTCCTAAGATGGAGGAAGGACAATGGGAATGGGATTGGGATTGGGAATGAGGAAGAGGAAGGCCAAGACAGGGAGCAGCAGGAGCCCTCCCAATCCCACTGAATTTCCTGTAACAAATGGAGGTCCGGAAACACCGGAATTCCTATTTTTTATTCTTCCGATCCAAATTTTTCCCAGATCTGGGATCTGTAAGTGATGCAGAAGGGAAGGCCTTCCAAAGGAGCTGGGACATTTTTGTTCCCAAAGGAATTTTAACCAAAGCCCTACCTTGGATTCCAAAGGATGGCTCACATCCCAGCGCCTTTGGATCCTTCCCAAAAGCTGGAATATGGAACCTTTATTTTCTTTCATTCCCAGTTTTTATGTTTTTTTTTTTTTATTCCTGGTAAATTACACCATGATTGCTACAGCCCGAACCATTTCTTTTCTTTTATTCCCAGTTTTTTTTTTTTATTCCTGGTAAATTACATCATGATTGCTACAGCCCGAACCAGGCATTCCTTGGAGCAAAATCCTCCAGGAATTCTCAGTGAAAACAGGGATAAAAAAAAAAACATGAATGATCCCCAGAGGTGCTGAGACCTGGGAATTGTTTGGGATGGGGGATAAACCTTTCCCATCCCAGGGAATTCCCTGTATTTCCGGTATTCCCTGCATCACCTCCTTCATGCTGCTTGTATGGATGTCTCTGTTCCCAAAATGAGGGTTTTATCCCCAAAAACCTCATTTAAAAGGCTTGGCTTTGGGAATCTCCCTCTCCCAATTTTATCCTCGCTCATCCCTGACTTCCATGAGGAAGGGCTGGGGGAATTCCTGCCCCTCCCAGCCAGAATCGATCCAGGCTGACCAGGAATGCTGGGATGGGTGATCCAGGGGGATCCTGGACTCTGCCCTGAGATCCAACAGAATCCATGGCCCAGCCAGGGAAAAGGTGGGATGGGATAATGGGATGATGGGATAATGGGATGATGGGATGGGATAATGGGATGGGATGGGATGGGATTGGATGGGGTGGGATCCATGGGATGGGATCCATGGGATGGGATAATGGGACAGGACAGGATAATAGGATAATGGAATGGCATAATGGGATGGGATAATGGAACAGGATGGAGATGGGATGATGGGATGGGATGGGATGGGATAGGATCCATGGAATGGGATCCATGGGACAGGTTCCATGGGATGGGTTCCAGGGGATGGGATGGGATGGGATAATGGGATGGGATAATGGAACAGGATGGAGATGGGATGATGAGATGGGATGGGATGGGATAATGGGATGGGATAATGGAACAGGATGGAGATGGGATGATGGGATGGGATGGGATGGAATGGGACCCACCAGATGGGATGGGATAATGGCATAATGGGATAATAGGTTAATGGGATAATGGGATGATAGAATAATGGGATGGGATAATGGGATGGGGATGGGGTGGGATCATGGGATGGGATGGGATGGGATGGGATGGGATGGGATGGGATAGGATGGAATGGGACCCACCAGATGGGATGGGATAATGGCATAATGGGATAATAGGTTAATGGGATAATGGGATGATAGAATAATGGGATGGGATAATGGGATGGGATGGGATAATGGGATGGGATGGGCTGGGATGGGATCCATGGGATGGGATGGGTTAGGGTGGGATATTTTCCATTGGAAGGGACTCACAGGGATCACCTGGTCCAACTCCGCCCTCTCCAAGGCAGAGCCACTGTTAAATCCTGTTATTATGAGCCCCTCCATGTCCTTCCTGCCATCCCTCGTCCCACAGGAATCCAGGAGCTTTTCCCAAAATGCTCCTTCCTCTGGCTGAGCTCCTCTTGGGACGATCCTTGGGATTTTACCTGCAATTCCCCTTCTTTGGCTCCTTCCCAAACTCTTTTGTCACTCCGAGAAAATCCACAGCAAACAAACTTCCATGCACACGCAGGGAGCTCATTCCCATGGGAATGGCTGATCCCGGGATCTGGGGACAGGACAGAAGGGCACCTCAAAGGTACGGCAGTGTCCCAGCCCATATCCCGATCTCCATCCCGGATCCCATTCCAAGGCTGCTTTTCTGGCTGTTCCATCGCTTCTCCTCCCCACCAGCAGCCCAGGAATGGGAATTCAGGGACAATTCCTGCGGGAGATCCGTGGGGAAAAGGCACGGAGCAGCACAACACTGCGGAGCCTCTCCCTACCTCGTGTCCAGGGACCCCTGGCTGAGGGAATCCCCCTCTCCCAGGAGCTCATCCTCGCTGTGGAAATACAGCTCGTCCTCTTCCATCCTGGTGGGAACACCGCAAGCATCAGCCCTGTCCTTCCTGGGATTCAGGATTCCAAAATCACGGAATCACTGAGCCCTTTAGGTTGGAAAAGCTCTCCGAGTCCTACCATCCCCAGCAGCGCCAAGGCCACCCCTGATCCATGTCCCCCCGTGCCACATCCACAGAGATTTGAAATGCCACCAGGGATGGGGGCTCCAGCCCTTCCCTGTGCCGGGGTGGGCAGCCCTTTCCATGAAGGAATTGTTCCCAAAATCCAACCTGGAGACCCCACCCAGGACATGGCTCTGCACATCCCACGCTCGGCAAACGCCACAACTCTTCCTAAAATGGGGCAGCCACAGCTCCTCTGGGAATTCCAGCCCAGTCCCTCCCCACCCTCCGAGCTGGGAATTCCTTCCCAAGATCCCACCCCAAGCTCCCTTTCCCCAGTGGAAGCCATTCCCTGGCTCCTGGCCCTCCATCCTTTTCCCAAATTCCAGCTCTCCTGGAGCTCCTTGAGGCTCGGGAAGGGGCCCTGAGCTCTCCCTGGATCCTTAATTTTCTGCTTTAATCCCACAGAGCTGCATCCCACAGGATTCATTTGATGAGAAACCAGAAAACCCATCCTGGAGCTATCCCAGCAGCATCCTCCAAATCCCTGGAATCCTCCAATTCCCTGGAATTCTCGAATCCCAGACTGGTTTGGGTGGGAAGTGAGCTTAAATCCCATTCAGTGCCACCCCTGGCGTGGGCAGGGACACCTCCCACTGTCCCAGGGTGGTCCAAACCTCATCCAACCTTTCCTTGGACACTTCCTTGAGGGATGGAGCATCCATCGTGCTCCCTGCATCCCTAAATTCCAGTGGCACAGGCAGGACCTGGATATCCCATCCCAGCCAGCCTGACCTCTGTCCTGGGTTGTAAGATTGTTTTTATTTGTTTGTACTATTGTGTTTGTATTTTTAATTATCCTAATAAATAACTGTTATTCTTATTCCCATATCTTTGCCTGACAGCCCCTTAATTTCAAAAATTAGAATAATTCGGAGGGAGGGGGTTTATATTTTCTATTTCAGGGGAGGCTCCTGCCTTCCTCAGCAGTCTTTTCAAACCAAGACACCCCCTCTTCCAGCTGTGCCATTCCCAGCTCCCTGCCCGGCATCCGCCTGTTCAATCCATCGCCGCATTCCCGCTCAGCCTCGTCCCAGCTCGCTGAGCCGGGGAACAAAATGATGCCGCGCTTCCAATTTGCTTTAAAATTCCCTGGATTCAGCCCAGTTCCCACAGTTAATGAACTGCCTTGGAGAGATGCAAGCAATTAGAGGGATATTCCCTCTGTCTCCCGTTTTTCCCTCTTTTTGGCCACAATAAAGCACTAATCCCGGATGGAATGTGGTCCAAAATGGGATAACCCTGAGGGGGGGAAATGGGATGGAAAGATCAGCTGATTCCCAGGGCTGTGTTTGGATTCACAGCTCCAGGCTGGGATCCTCATGTGGATTTAGGGATTTGGCAGTTCTGGGGGAATGTTTGGACTCGGTGCTCTCAGAGGGATTTTCCAGCCGGAAGTGTTCTGATATTCCATGATTTGGGAATACAGGGATTGCCCTCCTTTATCCACCACCATCCCTGTCTGCTCCTCATGGATCCACCATGGAAGTGGTGGATCCATGAGGAGCAGACAGGGAATGTGGTGTTCCCGAGGGAGCTGTGGGTGACACCAGGACCCGGCTCTGCCTTCCCCCTCTCCCACTTCCAGAGTCTCCCTTCCATCTCCACCTCATTCCTGAAGAATTCCAGCAAACTCTGGGCTTTGATGTCTCCCCTGTTCCAACTGTTCCCTTTTCCAATGGATTCATGAGCTCCCAGAGTGGGGACCCACAGACAAAGCCACGCCGGACAGAACAACTCCAAAAAATGTGGAAAGCTGCCTGAGAATCCACCTTAGCATTCCATTAATCCCCCTGTGGCTGCAAATCTTGGATTTACAGAATCCCAGAAGCTGGGAAATCCCTCCAGGATCATCGAGGCCGAGCTGTGCCTGATCCCCACCTTGTTCCCAGCCCAGAGCACTGAGTGCCACATCCAGGAATTCCCTGGACACCTCCAGGGATGGGCACTCCATCACCATCCAAGGATCGTGCCCTGAGTATCCACAGGCTCATGGAGAACTGATCCCAGCTCGGACTCCATCCCATTGGAGCCACCTGCAGCATTCCCAGTCACTAGGCTGGGATTGCAACTGGTTCCAGCAGCTTTGTGGCAAGGAATGTCAGGATTCAGCCCCTGGGATTGTTCCCATCCAGGAGCAAATCCCAGGAGCCCACAAAGATGCCCAAGGAAAGCTACGGATCCCTAAATGAATGGAAAACCAGAATTCCCATGGAAGAACTGGAGGTGTCCCACCTGCCACCGTGGGGATCCGCAGGAATTCCCATCAGAAATCTCCTGGTGTGAGATTCCACTTGTCCTGGGGAGTGACTGAGACCCCAACAGCGGCCTTGGAGCCACCTCAGTCCTGGGCGCACCATGTGCTCCATGGACGCCTGAGATTCCAGGTGTCCTAAATCCCACCAGTGAGGCCTGGCCAGGAGCCAGACCCTCCATCCCCTCTGGATCAGGATGGAATGACACTTTTCCTCCAAGTGCTTCAGTCCTGGAAGTTCAGCTCTCTCCAGGTGTTGTGAGGACCTACTGGAGGCCATTGTCACCTGATGCTTTTCCATCCATCCATCCTTGTCATCTGATGCTTTTCCATCCATCCATCAGTGAGTCCTGACCCCATCCAGACCTTTTATCTCCTTGGGATCAGTATGGAATGACACTTTCTCTCCAAGTGCTTCAGTCCTGGAAGTTTGGCTCTCTCCAGGTGTCGTGAGGACCTGCTGGAAGCCACTGTCACCTGATGCTGTTCCATGGATCCACCAGTGAGCCCTGACAACCACAACTATCCAGATATTTTATTCCCTCGGGATCAGGATGGAATGATGCTTCCTGACCATGTGCTACCATCCTGGAATTTCAGCTCTCTCCTGGAGCACCAGGACTTGCTGGAGGCCTCCTGCATCCCACCCTAACCTGGAGCTGTTCCATGGATCCCCCAGTGAGCCCTGACCCCCGTCCAGACCCTTCATCCCCTCAGGATCAGGATGGAATGACACTTTCTTTCCAAGTGCTACAATCCTGGAAGTCCAGCTCTGTCCTGGAGCACCAGGACCTGCTGGAGGCCACCTGGATCCCACCCTCATATGCAGCTTTTCCATGGATCCACCAGTGAGCCCTGACCCCCACCCAGACATTTTATCCCCTCGGAATCAGGATGGAATGACATTTTCCCTCCAAGTCCTTCAGTCCTGGAAGTCCAGCTCTCTCCAGGTGTGGTGGGTCACCAGGACCTGCTGGTGGCTCACCTGGATCCCACGCTCACCTGGAGCTGTTCCCTGGATCCACCAGTGAGCTCTGACCCCCATCCAGAACTTTGATCCCCTCAGGATCAGGATGGAATGACACTTTCCCTCCATGTGCTGCAATCCTGGAAGTCCAGCTCTGTCCTGGAGCACCAGGACCTGCTAGAGGTCACTTGGATCCCACCCTCACCTGTTGGATCCACAGGTTCCATGGAGATGTTCCATGGATCCACCAGTGAGCCCTGACCCTCATCCAGACCTTTGATCCCCTCAGGATCAGGATGGAATGACATTTTCCCTTCGAGTGCTTCAATCCTGGAAGTCCAGCTCTATCCTGGAGGACCAGGACCTGCTGCAGGCCACCTGGATCCCACCCTCACATGCAGCTTTTCCATGGATCCACCAGTGAGCCCTAACCCCCATCCAAATATTTTATCCCCTCGGAATCAGGATGGAATGACATTTTCCCTCCAAGTTCTTCAGTCCTGGAAGTCCAGCTCTCTCCAGGTGTGGTGGAGCACCAGGACCTACTGATGGCTCACCTGGATCCCACGCTCACCTGGAGCTGTTCCCTGGATCCTCCGAGGGCAGGAGATGCCCCTTGGAGCAGCGCTGGGTTGACGCTGCCCTTTCCCAACAATCCAAGCCCTCCCAATCCCCCCACAATCCCACACCCAGGAGTTCTGTGTCCCGTTACCTCCTGAAGCTCCTCTCCGTGGATTGCTGGTTGGATTTCCCGGGAGAGACGTTTGAGCCGTGCCGGTGGCTGGACAGGAGGCTGTCGGTCTCCAGGGAATACCTCCCGTCCCCCTCCGAGTGCACGCTGGGCGTCTCCAGGAATTCCTTGTCATTCCCCGAGGGCAGGAGATGCCCCTTGGAGCAGCGCTGGGTTGACGCTGCCCTTTCCCAACAATCCAAGCCCTCCCAGTCCCCCCACAATCCCACACCCAGGGGCTCCATGTCCCGTTACCTCCTGAAGCTCCTCTCCGTGGATTGCTGGTTGGATTTCCCGGGAGAGACATCGGAGCTGTGCCGGTGGCCGGACAGGAGGCTGTCGGTCTCCAGGGAATACCTCCCGTCCCCCTCCGAGTGCACGCTGGGCGTCTCCAGGAATTCCTTGTCATTCCAGGTGCCCATGGTCCCATCCAGAGCCTGGTAGCGGATCTCTATGGAGATGCTGGTCTGCAAGACAGGGAGACACCATCAGTGTCCGTGGAACACCCCAGGAAATCCAAAAAGCGGGAAGAGCATCGGCCGTTGGATATTCTAGCCTTGCTGGTCCCGAAGTTTCTCTGTTCCTGGGTGGATTCTTTGCTTCTTTTCTTCTGCCAAGGGATTAAATCACAATTTCTTGTTGGAATTTCTTGTTGGGACTCAGATGTTTATCAGTTCTTATCTATCTTATCTCTCAAGCCCTGAGTTCTACAGCACTTCACTCCGAGACACCATCAGTGTCCGTGGAACATCCCAGGAAATCCAAAAAGCAGGAAGAGCATCGGCCATTGGATGTTTTAGCCTTGCTGGTCCCGAAGTTTCTCTGTTCCTGGGTGGATTCTTTGCTTCTTTTCTTCTGCCAAGGGATTAAATCACAATTTCTTGTTGGAATTTCTTGTTGGGACTCAGATGTTTATCAGTTCTTATCTATCTTATCTCTCAAGCCCTGAGTTCTACAGCACTTCACTCCAAAAACCAAAAATGGAGCCCCGTCTCTCTCTCTCTTTACAAGGCCTTTTAAGGATAAATTATTCAATTAAGAAATTACACCTAAATTGTTTTTACTTTTTTACCCAATAACCAACCACCCGTGACCCGCAATGCGGACTTTTTATCCAATTACACAAAAACACCCAAAGGCATGGAGAAGGTGAAGGAGAAGAAGAAGAAGAAGAGGAGGAGGAAGAAGACAAAGAAGAAAATTAAGAAGAAAGTGAAGAAGAAGAAGAAGGTAAAGAAGAAGAAGGAGAAGAAGAAGCAGAAGGTGAAGAAGAAGAAGAAGAGGAGGAGTAAGAAGACAAAGAAGAAAATTAAGAAGAAAGTGAAGAAGAAGAGGAAGGTAAAGAAGGAGAAGGAGAAGGAGAAGGAGAAGAAGAAGAAGAAGAAGAAGAAGAAGAAGAAGAAGAAGAAGAAGAAGAAGAAGAAAAAGAAGAAGAAGAAGAAGAAGAAGAAGAAGAAGAAGAAGAAGAAGAAGAAGAAGAAGAAGAAGAAGAAGAAGAAGAAGAAGAAGAAGAAGAAGAAGAAGAAGAAGAAGAAGAAGAAGAAGAAGAAGAAGAAGAAGAAGAAGAAGAAGAAGAAGAAGAAGAAGAAGAAGAAGAAAATTAAGAAGAAGAAGGTGAAAATGGAGAAGAAGATGAAGAAGAAGGTGAAGAAAATGAAGAAGAAGGACCAGCCTCTGCCCTAAAACCTCCATCTTGCTTTATATTTATTACTATATTCTAAAACCCCAAACTCTGAGTTTCCCACCCTGTGACATCACACACTTCTGACTTTTTATCCAATTACACAAAAACACCCAAAGGCATGGAGAAGGTGAAGGAGAAGAAGAAGGTGAATATGAAGAGGGTGAAGGTGAAGAAGGTGAAGAAGGTGATGAAGAAGAAGGTAAGAAGAAGTAGAAGGTGAAGAAGAAGAAGCAGAAGGTGAAGAAGAAGAAGAAGAGGAGGAGGAAGAAGACAAAGAAGAAAATTAAGAAGAAAGTGAAGAAGAAGAAGAAGGTAAAGAAGAAGAAGGAGAAGAAGAAGCAGAAGGTGAAGAAGAAGAAGAAGAGGAGGAGGAAGAAGACAAAGAAGAAAATTAAGAAGAAAGTGAAGAAGAAGAAGAAGGTAAAGAAGAAGAAGGAGAAGAAGAAGAAGAAGAAGAAGAAGAAGAAAATTAAGAAGAAGAAGGTGAAAATGGAGAAGAAGATGAAGAAGAAGGTGAAGAAAATGAAGAAGAAGAAGGTAAGAAGAAGTAGAAGGTGAAGAAGAAGAAGAAGATGATGATGAAGGTAAAAAGAAGTAGGTGAAGAAGGTGAAGAAGAAAAAGGTGAAAAAGGTGAAGAAAATTAAGAAGAAGGTGGTGAAGAAAATGAAGAAGAAGAAGGATCAGCCTCTGCCCTAAAACCTCCATCTTGCTTTATATTTATTACTATATTCTAAAACCCCAAACTCTGAGTTTCCCACCCTGTGACATCACACACTTCTAAACGACTCCACACCCACAATCCCAGTGCTGTCAGTCAATTTTGGAAGCCTTCTCCATGGCCTCAGCTCACATGCAGTGCTCTCCTGGGGGCCAGAGCCTGTCAGCACAGAAATCTGAAATTCCCAGCACCCAGGGCTCCAACATCCGGACACCTGGAGAGCACCTTTGGGCCAGAGAGGGATCTGACCATGGTCCTGATTCACCGGAAATTCCTGGCGCATCCAGGAATTCAATCCAGGAATCCAGACCAGTGGCAGCAGAGGTGGGAGAAGGAAAAGCCCGGAAAAGCCACAAACCCTGGGGAGCAGCTGGAGGCACCAGGAGGAGATGGATCTGGTTCCTGGTGGAGCTGAGCTCCCTGGTTCATCACTTTGCTGGGAATTTTACCCTGGGATACTGATATTCCATGGATTGTGGTGCACTATTCCAGCCAGGTCCTGTCTCCAGGTTGGGCAGGTGTTTTTTAGGAATGGGCATCCCTGGGGAGCAGCTGGAGGCACCAGGAGCAGATGGATCTGGTTCCTGGTGGAGCTGTGTTCCCTGGTCCACCACTTTGTTGGGAATTTTACCCTGGGATACTGATAATCCATGGATTGTGATGCACTATTCCAGCCTGCTCCTGTCTCCAGGTTGGGCAGGGTGTTTTTTAGGAATGGGCATCCCTGGGGAGCAGCTGGAGGCACCAGGAGGAGATGGAGCCAGTTCCTGGTGGAGCTGTGTTCTCCAGTCCACCACTTTTTTGGGAATTTTACCCTGGGATACTGCTAGTCCATGGATTTATGATGCATCACTCCAGCCTGGTCCTGTCTCCAGGTTGGGCAGGATTTTTTTAGGAATGGGCATCCCTGGGGAGCAGCTGGAGGCACCAGGAGGAGATGGAGCCAGTTCCTGGTGGAGCTGTGTTCTCTGATCCACCACTTTATTGGGAATTTTACCCTGGGATACTGATAATCCATGGATTGTGATGCACTATTCCAGCCTGCTCCTGTCTCCAGGCTGGGCAGGGTGTTTTTTAGTAATGGGCGTCCCTGGGGAGCAGCTGGAGGCACTAAGAGCAGATGGAGCCAGTTCCTGGTGGAGCTGATCTCCTAGGTCCACCACTTTGCTGGGAATTTTACCCTGGGATACTGCTAATCCATGGATTTGTGGGGCATCACTCCAGCCTGGTCCTGTCTCCAGGCAGGGCAGGGTGTTTTTTAGGAATGGCCATCCCTGGGGAGCCTTGGATCGGTTCTGGTTTGGATCCCCCACAGTGTCCATGACAGCCCAGGTGGGGCTTGGGGACATGAAGGGACCTGGCACTGGCCGTGTCCAAACCTCATCCCAAGCTTCTCAGGGATCACAGAATCCTGGAATGGTTTGGGTGGGAAAGGGCCTTACAACCCACCCCATTCCACCTTCCAGGGTGCTCCAACCCCAATGTCCAACCTTTCCTTGGACACTGGCAGGGATCCAGGGGCAGCCACGGCTGCTCTGGGAATTCCAGACCAGCCAGGAATTCCTTCCCAAAATCCCACATCCAATCTTTGATCTAAACCTCCCTGGATGAACCAGCTCCAAGTAAGTTCCTCTCCCTTTTCCCCGTGACCATTCCCAACTTGCTCCAGGTTGCAGCAAATTCAAGTTTGGAGCTTTCAAGTATTTTTCTCCCTAAAATATTTCCTTTTTCTCCCTAAAATCTTTCCTTTTTTCTCCCTAAAATCTTTCCTTTTTTCTCCCTAAAATCTTTCCTTTTTTCTCCCTAAAATCTTTCCTTTTTTCTCCCTAAAATCTTTCCTTTTTT
>NW_024499518.1:130237-193436 GCF_017590055.1 Onychostruthus taczanowskii
TCCACCACTTTGTTGGGAATTTTACCCTGGGATACTGATAATCCATGGGTTGTGGTGCACTATTCCAGCCTGCTCCTGTCTCCAGGCTGGGCAGGGTTTTTTAGGAATGGGCATCCCTGGGGAGCAGCTGGAGGCACCAGGAGCAGATGGAGCCAGTTCCTGGTGGAGCTGTGTTCTCTGATCCACCACTTTATTGGGAATTTTACCCTGGGATACTGATAATCCATGGATTGTGATGCACTATTCCAGCCTGCTCCTGTCTCCAGGCTGGGCAGGGTGTTTTTTAGGAATGGCCATCCCTGGGGAGCCTTGGATCGGTTCTGGTTTGGATCCCCCACAGTGTCCATGACAGCCCAGGTGGGGCTTGGGGACATGAAGGGACCTGGCACTGGCCGTGTCCAAACCTCATCCCAAGCTTCTCAGGGATCACAGAATCCTGGAATGGTTTGGGTGGGAAAGGGACTTACAACCCACCCCATTTCACCTTCCAGGGTGCTCCCACCCCAATGTCCAACCTTTCCTTGGACACAGCTGCTCTGGGAATTCCAGGCCAGCCAGGAATTCCTTCCCAAAATCCCACATCCAATCTCCGATCTAAACCTCCCTGGATGAACCAGCTCCAAGTAAGTTCCTCTCCCTTTTCCCCGTGACCATTCCCAACTTGCTCCAGGTTGCAGCAAATTCAAGTTTGGAGCTTTCAAGTATTTTTCTCCCTAAAATATTTCCTTTTTCTCCCTAAAATCTTTCCTTTTTTTCTCCCTAAAGTCTTTCCTTTTTTTCTCCCTGAAATCTTTCCCTTTTTTCCCCCTAAAACCTTTCTTTTTTACTCCCTAAAATATTTCCTTTTTTCTCTCCCTAAAATATTTCCTTTTTTTCTCCCTAAAATCTTTCCTTTTTCTCTCCCTAAAATATTTCCTTTTTTTCTCCCTAAAATATTTCCCTTAAAATCTTTCCTTTTTTCTCCCTGAAATCTTTCCCTTTTTACTCCCAAAAATATTTCCTTTTTTCTCCCTAAAATATTTTCCTTTTTTTCTCCTTAAAATCTTTCCTTTTTTTCCCTCCCTAAAATCTTTCCTTTTTCTCTCCCTAAAATCTTTCCTTTTTTTCTCCCTAAAATCTTTCCTCTTTTTTTCTCCCTAAAATACTTCCTTTTTTCTCCCTAAAATCTTTCCTTTTTTCTCTCTGAAATATTTCCCTTTTTTCCCCCTAAAACCTTTCTTTTTTACTCCCTAAAATATTTCCTTTTTTCTCTCCCTAAAATATTTCTTTTTTTTCTCCCTAAAATCTTTCAATTTTTTTCTCCCTAAAATCATTCCCTGCATTCCAAATGGAATCAAATCCATGGGATTTCATCCCACTGCCTTCCCTCCTGTGGCCAAAATCCTTCTAAAAGCTCAGGTTTGGACAAAGTAGATTGGGGGGGGAAAAAAAAAAGCAATTCCCAATTCCTTCTCCTATAAAATGATTCTTTTGAAAAGCCATCAGCTGCTGACAAGATTAAAGTACAAGGAAAAAGCACTTTTCCACCTCCACTCTGCTACTCCCAAAAATATTTCCTTTTTTCTCCCTAAAATCTTTCCCTTTTTCTCTCTAAAATCTTTCATTTTTTTCTCCCTAAAATCTTTCCCTGCATTCCAAATGGAATCAAATCCATGGGATTTCATCCCACTGCCTTCACTCCTGTGGCCAAAATCCTTCTAAAAGCTCAGCTTTGGACAAAGTAGATTGGGGGGGGAAAAAAAAAGCAATTCCCAATTCCTTCTCCTATAAAATGATTCTTTTGAAAAGCCATCAGCTGCTGACAAGATTAAAGTACAAGGAAAAAGCACTTTTCCACCTCCACTCTGCTTCCATGGAATCTTTCCTTTTTTTCTCCCTAAAATCTTTCCTCTTTTTTTCTCCCTAAAATACTTCCTTTTTTCTCCCTAAAATCTTTCCTTTTTTCTCTCTGAAATATTTCCCTTTTTTCCCCCTAAAACCTTTCTTTTTTACTCCCTAAAATATTTCCTTTTTTCTCTCCCTAAAATATTTCTTTTTTTTCTCCCTAAAATCTTTCAATTTTTTTCTCCCTAAAATCATTCCCTGCATTCCAAATGGAATCAAATCCATGGGATTTCATCCCACTGCCTTCACTCCTGTGGCCAAAATCCTTCTAAAAGCTCAGGTTTGGACAAAGTAGATTGGGGGGGGAAAAAAAAAAGCAATTCCCAATTCCTTCTCCTATAAAATGATTCTTTTGAAAAGCCATCAGCTGCTGACAAGATTAAAGTACAAGGAAAAAGCACTTTTCCACCTCCACTCTGCTTCCATGGAGAAATTATCTGTTATTTCGGGTTCAGAACCAACGGATTTTAGATAAAAACCAAAAAAAAAAAAAAAAAAAAAAAAAGGTTAAAAATGGGGAGTAGGGAAATTTCTTACAGAAATCCTCTTTTTTCCATGTTTATCTTAAAAAGAGGTGCAGCCTCCCCACCCGCCCCAAACAAGGGGGATGCTGGAAGGCTGGAAAATCCAAGATTTGGGAAGAGAGCAACAATTCCAGAGGGATTCTGTGCATCCCGCACGTGACAGCCAAAGAGTGACTCAGTCCCAGCTGGGAATGGAGCTCTGGGGGAAGGTTCTGATTGATTTATCTTCTTTTTTTTTGGCAAAATCCAAATTTGAGTCAATCACACCTAATTTCCCCCCTCCCCAAAGCTATTGGAGAATGTAAGAAAAAAAAAAAAAACAAAAAAAGGAAAAAAAAAGAAAAAAAAAGGTTAAAAAGTGGGGAGTGGGGAAATTTCTTACAGAAATCCTCTTTTTTCCATGTTTATCTTAAAAAGAGGTGCAGCCTCCCCACCCGCTCCAAACAAGGGGGATGCTGGAAGGCTGGAAAATCCAAGATTTGGGAAGAGAGCAACAATTCCAGAGGGATTCTGTGCATCCCGCACGTGACAGCCAAAGAGTGACTCAGTCCCAGCTGGGAATGGAGCTCTGGGGGAAGGTTCTGATTGATTTATCTTCTTTTTTTTTTGGCAAAATCCAAATTTGAGTCAATCACACCTAATTTCCCCCCTCCCCAAAGCTATTGGAGAATGTAAGAAAAAAAAAAAAAAAAACAAAAACCAGGAAATGAGGAGGAAAAACAGGGATCACAGTTGGAATATTCTGGTTTTTTCACATTTTCAGACATTTGGGGGTTCAAAATCTCCTTTTCCAGCTGGATTTAGCAGTTAAAAATCCTTTCAAGGCAGGAAAAATTAAGGATATAACAAAGTGAAAGATTTGTGGGATGAGTGGGATCATGCCTTGGAAGGGCAATTAGCAGGTGTGGGTTGGAATTAGGAGAAATTCCTGTTGGAAACAACAGAATGGGAAAGAAAATGAAGAAGGAGAAAATTCCCTGCTAAGCTGGGAGAGGTTGATCTTTCCCTGGGGATTTTAAATTGATTCTTTCTGGATTTTTTTTCCCCCCTGCTGCTTGAGAAAAAAATTAATTTAGAGCCATCCTGGCTTTGCTGTTGTAGAATGGACACAGCTGGAATTTTGCTCCTGGCATTCCCAGAGTTTTTAATCTCCTGGCCAAGCCAATAAAGTCAGGAGGGAGAACGGGAGCTGCCAGGGAAGGTTCTCAGCCAGCCCAGAAAAAAAGGAAAAGGATTTCCAACCTTTCCTTTGGGTTCCATTACGGAAAATGAGGCTGCTCCCAGAAACTGCCTCGGGAGGGGTGGGAAAGGACCTTAAACCCCACCCCATTCCAACCCCGATGCCTCCCACCATCCCAAGGTGGGATGTGTCCAGCCTGGCCTTGGACACTGCCAGGGACCCGGGCATTCTCTGGGAATTCCAACCCAGCCGGGAATTCCTTCCCAAGATCCCACCATCCCAAGCTCCCCTTTCCCACTGGAAGCCATTCCCTGGCTCCTGGCCCTCCAGCCCTTCCCCAAATCCCAGCTCTCCCTTTGGGATCGGGAAGCAGCTCCAAGGATTCCCTGGATCTTCCTCTTTTCCAGCTTCACATTCCCAGCTCTCCCAGCCCTGGAGCAGCTCTGTGCTCTCCTCTGGCTTCTGACTGTTTTCCCAACCCCAGTAAGAAGGAATTTTGGGATCCAGGGGCTTCCCTGGAAATTGGGGACTCCAGGAAGGGTCTCCCTTCCCTTTTCCATCCCCCAAATTCCATCAAAATCCCTCGGGAGGATCCTGAGTGCCCTTGATCCCAGAATCCTGGAATGGTTTGGGATGGGATCCATGAACCTTCAATCCCTTCCTGGAGACACTTCCCATGATCCCAGGGTGATCCAAGCCCCGTCCAACGTTTCCTTGGGCACTGCCAGGGATCCAGGGATTCTCTAGGAATTCCAGCCCAGCCGGGAATTCCTTCCCAAGATCCCACCATCCCAAGCTCCCCTTTCCCACTGGAAGCCATTCCCTGGCTCCTGGCCGTCCAGCCCTTTCCCAAATTCCAGCTCTCCCTTTGGGATCGGGAAGCAGCTCCAAGGATTCCCTGGATCTTCCTCTTTTCCAGCTTCACATTCCCACCTCTCCCAGCCCTGGAACAGCTCCGTGCTCTATCTGGCTTCTGACTGTTTTCCCAACCCCTTGGATCACACGGAAAATCCCCGAGGCAGCTCCTCACCGGGAATCCCATCATTCCCACCCCCCTCTGGGAAAAGAAGGATGAGATCCCCCCCAGTCCGGGAGCGCACCCCTGATCCCGATTCCCCATCCCGAGGGAAAATCTCCCCCTGTTCGGAGCATCCGCCGCTTCCCTCGCTGCGCTCCCATCTCCCTGGAGCCGTTTCCCATGGAAACGGAGTTTTGGAAGTGGCTGGGAAACGCAGCTATTTCTGATCCTGATATCCAACCCCGGGGGCTCCATTAAAAATCAGCCGCCCGCCCCCCGCCTTTTTCCCGGGAAGCCGCTGCCTCATCCAGCACCAAGGACAGGGGCGGGAATTCTTGGAATTCGCAGGGAGGAGAGCAGGAATTCATTAAGTGGCTGTTCCTGGGGGGGATAGAGGGAGTGGAACAAATAAAAACCAGGAATGCAGTCCTGAGGAGGGAGGGGAAACGCAAGGAGTGTAGATGTGCTTGGGAAAAATAATTCCAGCTGCTCGCTGGTTTGTTGGGAATTTTCCTGATGAAAATCGCCCTCCAAGGGAGGAAAATCCTGCATTTTTTAGGATCATTCGGTGTCACAAAGGGCAGAGAGGGAAATCAGTGGATGGAAGTTGAATCCTCCCAAATTCCTGGTGGCAAAGGAATTCCTGTTGGCCTCCTAGCCTGGCCAGGGCTTGGGATGGAATCCTGGAATTCCAGGCTGGTTTGGGTGGGAAGGGACCTTAAATCCCATCTCATTCCAGCGCTGACACTTCCCACTGTCCCAGGCTACTCCAAGCCCCATCCATGGCCTTGGACATTCCCAGGGATCCAGGGGTGGCCACAGCTCCTCTGGGAATTCCAGCCCAGCTCCTTCCCACCCAAACCAGCCAGGAATTCCTTCCTAATATCCCACCTGTCCCTGCCCCCTGGAAAGGGATGGAACTGGATGAGCTTTAAGGTCCCTTTCAACCCCAACCATTCCATGATTCCATGATACACGACACTCGGAATCCATTCAGAGGGATTTTTGTGGAAGTTTGGGGATGTAAAAGGGAGGAAGGAGGAAGGGAGACCTTTCCAGGAGTCCAGAGATTCCCAGTGAACCCCATTGTTCCTGAAATTCCTTCCCAGAGGGGAGTTGGGATGGCGATGGATCCAATGCCAGGCTGGAGGAGCTGGGAATGTGCAGTTGGATCAGGGAAGGATCCAGGGAATCCTTGGAGCCTTTTCCAGAGGCTCCAGGAGAGCTGGAATTTGGGAAAGGGCTGGAGGGCCAGGAGCCAGGGAATGGCTTCCAGTGGGAAAGGGGAGCTTGGGATGGTGGGATCTTGGGAAGGAATTCCCGGCTGGGCTGGAATTCCCAGAGAATGCCTGGATCCCTGGCAGTGTCCAAGGAAAGGCTGGATCACCCTGGGATGGTGGGAGGTCAGGGTTGGAATGGGATGGGATTTAAGGTCCTTCCCCAAACCCAAACCAGCCTGGAATTCAGTGATTCCATCCTGGGCTCTGCTTCTCCCTCTCCGTGCTCAGATCAAACCGGGTCCATCCCTGCTTTTTCCCAATCCCAAACTTCCTTTTCCAAATCCGGCTTTCCCTGTGCACCCTCCGGACATTCCCGGCTGCCTCATCCCTTCAGAGCAGGAATAACGGGATCAAGGCAAGGAACACCGACATCCCTGTTCCCACAGCGGAGACATGGACACAGGGATCCAGGAATGATGGGAATGTTGGCCTCGGTGACCCACCTGGATGGCAGAATTGTTGTCGTCGATGAGCGTGTCCGTCACCTCCAGCTGCCCTTCCGCCACCACCTTCTGCAGGACCATTCGGAATGTCCCGATGAGCCTGCGGAGCAAAGGACAGGAAATCCCGGGAGTTCTCACCCACCAGCACTGGGTTTTCATGGGAAAAGGGATTTGTTTCCCATTTTCTTTAGAGGAGGGAGAGGTGAGATCCCAGATCGAGGCTCAGCAGAGGTGATGGAAAAAGGAGAAGCCGGGAGAGGAGCCGTTCCAAGGGAATGCTGTTTGGGATAAGGAAAGAAGGAGATTTGGGAACCATCACTCTCGAATTCCTGGAATGCCACCGAGAGATCTCAAAGTGGCCTCTTCCATACGGAATGGACACCTTTAACTTTGTTATATCCTTAATATTCCATGCTGGTGACTCAAAAAAGGAGCAGGGATTTCTCCTCATCCAGCTGCACCACGTCATGGAGTCACGGAATGCTTTGGGTGGGAATGCACCTTGGAGCTCATCCTGATTCTTTCCACCATCCCAGTCGGCTCCAAGCTCCAATGATGTGAAGGAATTGTTCCTAAACTCCAACCTGAACCTCCCCGTGGCCATTCCCTCTCATCCTGTCCCTGTTCCCTGGGAGCAGATCCCAATCTGTTCTGGTTCCTTCCAGGGAGTTGTGGAGAGGGAAAAGGTCCCCCCTGAGCCTCCTTTTCTCCAGGCTGAGCCCCTTCCCAGCTCCCTCAGCCTCTCCTGGGGCTCCATTCCCTTCCCAGCTCCCTCAGCCTCTCCTGGGGCTCCATTCCCTTCCCAGCTCCGTTCCCTGCCCTGGAAATGCCCCAGCCCCTCCAGGTCCCTGCAGGATTTCCACCTCCATCCATCATTTTCCACATTCCAAGCACGGATCAATCCCGGCAGAGCTCTGTCTCCAAGGTGCCCTGCAGGACATGGAAGGGGAAAACCTTTCCTTGGTTTGCTCCATAATTCCTGACCCAGAAGAAATAATGCGTCACATGGAAACGTCCTTCTTCTTCTCCAAAATGAGGAAAAACTGTATCCACCTGGATTTCATGGTTTGGAAAAAAAACATTATTCCCTGTCTGTCAGAGCAGCAGCACTTTTGCTTTGGAAAGCATTCCTTGGGTTTATTCCATGAAATATCGGGTTTGGAAAACAACTTTATTCCCTATCTGCCAGAGCAGCTTTGGAAAGCATTCCTTGGGTTTATTCCATGGAATATCCTGAGTTGGAACGGTCCCTCAAGGATCATCCAGGCCAATTCCAGCTTTTCCTCAGGGGTGAAGCCTGCAGGGCTCTGGATTCCTGCGGCTCTCCCTGTTTTTTAGCCTGTTTGGAATCCAGAGCATTCCCAGGCATGGTGGTGGCTTCCCTGCTCCTCTGGGATCCAGGGGGATCCAGGGGCTTTTGGCTCCCAGGTGCTCAATGCCTGGAGAGGGCTGAGGAAGGAACAGGAAATTCCTCCTGGAATATCCCCCCTGCAGAGCTGTGCCAGCTCCAGGATCCAGCACTGGGGTCTGGAGCTCTGGAATGAGCCCAGAGGAGGCCCTGGAGCTGCTCCAGGGACTGGGAGAGGTGGGAATGTCCAGCTGGAGAAGGGAGGGATCCAGGGAGAGCTCAGAGCCCCTTCCAGGGCCTCAAGGGGCTCCAGGAGAGCTGGAGAGGGGCTGGGGACAAGGCCTGGAGGGACAGGACACAGGGAATGGCTTCCAGTGGGAAAGGGGAGCTTGGGATGGTGGGATCTTGGGAAGGAATTCCTGGCTGGGCTAGAATTCCCAGAGAATCCCTGGATCCTTGTCAGTGTCCAAGGCCAGGCTGGATGGAAGGTGTCAAGGTTGGAATGGGATGATCCTTAAGGTCCCTTCCCTCCCAAAGCATTCCATGAATCCATGACAAAACCAGAGCCATTCCAAGCCCTGCAGCAGAGGGCAGGGACAGATGGGATCTCGGGAAGGAATTCCTGGCTGTGGAGGTGGCAAGCCCTGGCACAGGTTCCCCAGAGAAGCTCCTGTCCTTCCTCGGATCCTTCCCAGGCCACTTCCCCCGGCAGGATCCGAGCAAGACGGAATTAAAAATTCAGGACTCGTCTGTGCCACCGTTCAATTCCGAGTGATCCATAATTCATCAGGGCCCTGCTCCCTCCCTTCCCCGCCGTTTCTGCTGATGGAAAAAAGGGAAATTTTCTGGGTCATCTGTAATTTTATCAGCCCTGAGGAGCAGCTCTGGTTTCCAACCCCACCCAGGTCGGTTCTCTACCTGGAGCTTGCTCAAATCCCGGGATCAGAGAGTTTGGGATGCCCCAAACCCCGGGACCCGCCAGGCTTTGCCCTCGTGGTGCATCCCAACTTCCAGGGATGCCTCCTGTGTCCCTGAGGTGATTCCAGGGACACGGGGGGGGATAGTGGATCCTATGAATCTGGTCAGGCTTTGCCAGCACTGAAGTTTTCCAAGGGCCAGAATTCCAGGTGTCTCTGCCAGGAGCATCCTCCAGCCCAGGAAATCCCATTTTCCCTCCTCTGCTCCCTCAGCTTTTGGATACCGTTTGATCCATGGGCAAGTTCTGCTCCTGAAGCCAGGGAGAGGCTCTTTTTTGGGAATGGCATATCCATCCATGGATCCATGGATCCATGAATCCATCCATCCATTCATGGATCCATCCATTCATGGATCCATCTATCCATCCATGGATCCATCCATCCATCCATCTATGGATCCATCTATCCATCCATGGATCCATGGATCTATCCATTAATCCATCCATCCATCCCCTGGAACTGACAACAGCCAAATCCTGGGACCTCCATCCCAGTTTCCTCCCCACTTCCAGAAACCCCTGGAAAGGTGGGATAAGGGAAGCAGAGGGATTGCACAACTTTTGGCCCCTTTTCTAGGGAATTATCCTGCTGAGCCCTCATGGAATTGCCCAAGCCCAGGTTGGATGGGACTTGGAGCACCCTGGGACAGTGGAAGTTGCCCATTCCAATTTGGAACCTGCAGCTTTTTCCACGGATTTCCAAATCCCTTCTTGGGCAATCCTGATTAATTCCAGCTCCTTCCTCTTGCAACTCCTGCCTGGAGCTTTCTCTGGAGCCTTTTTTCCTTCTCCAGCCAAATTGCAGTTTCATCTGGAATTCTCTTGCTGTGGAATTAGAGCTTCCAAAATCACTTCCCTCCTAATTATCCCCTTCCCACCATTTGCAGGATCCCGTAATTACTCCGGGTTCGTTTTCCCCAGGAATACCTGGAGAAATGTGGGACACTCCAGCTCAGCAGCTTCCAGGTACTAAAAGTTGCTCCAGTCAAGTTTCTTCCCCCTTTTTCTTCAGGAAACTTTTGCAAAAATTCCCAATAAATAGAAATTATTTTTTCTTTGGAAGGTGAGTGGATAATGAGTGAAGTCAGCCCTGGGTTTGGAAACATCCTGACAGGGAATTTAATTCGGGATGAGATTTCTGGAGTGGCAGTTTGGGTGTGCTGAGGCTTGCACTCCGTGTTTGGATCCGGAAATTAAAAATTCCACAAAATCTAACATGGCCGGAGCTGAAAGGATCACACCCGAGGGGCTGCAGGCAGGGATTGGGCACGGAGAATTCCAGCACGGAATCCTGGAATGGTTTGGGTGGGAAGGACCTGAAAGCTGATCCCACTCCAACCCTGACCTTCTACAATCCCGCATTGCTCCAAGCCCCATCCAACATTATTTTTTGGGCACTTCCAGGAATGGGGCAGCCGCAGCTTCCCTGGGAATTCCATCACAGCCAGGAATTCCATCCCAAAAATCCCACGTAACTGCTCCATGTGGGGAGGGCAGTCGGACAACAAGGAACCCTCCAGATCCAGAGTTAATTTTTTTCCTTGTCCTGCTCCAGCAGAAGGTAATTTTCCACAGATGATTTTGCAGATAATTTCCCATGGATGATTTTCCAAATAATTTTCTGCAGATGACTTTCCAGAAAATTTTCTGCAGATTATTTTCCTGGATAATTTTCCATGGATTATTTTTTCCAGAAAATTTTCCACAGATGGTTTTTCCAGATAATTTTCTGCAGATGAATTTTCCGGATCATTTTCTGCAGACGATTTTCCAGATAATTTCATGTGGATTATTTTTCCAGATAATTTTCCATGGATTATTTTCTGGATAATTTTATGTGGATTATTTTTCCAGATAATTTTTCGCGGATAATTTTCCACGGATGAAACAAGGATTCCTCTGGAGACACAAAGGACTGGAGCCATGCCAGGATCTCCATGGCCGGAGAAGAACAAAGACCGAGACCAAGCTCCGTTTCCATCCCGGAGACTCCAGGGAAGGATTTAACCCTTTGAAATCCAGATCTTTGTGTCCCTGTCAGGTAACAGAGCAGCTCCCGCCTCTTCTCCGTGGGATCATTTTTCCATAGGAAAATTATCTCTGCTCCGGGTTTGGAATGTGGCTCTAGGCCTTTGGCCAGTTCCGGAGGAAAACCGGGACAAGGAGGAGGCAGAACCCCCTGGAGCAAAAGCTGTTGGGTTTTGTGCACATTCCTTAAGGATTGGGATCTCTGCCCAGTGTTATCCCTGTTTTCTGCCCAAGGAAAACCTGCTTGGAAAGGCTGGGCTGGGCTGTCCCAAAAGTTTGGGAATGGGACGACAGGGATGATGCTCCATAGCCGCTGGATCATGGCTGCCTCTTGGATTCATCCCTGGGTGTGCCTCTGCTTTTTTTCCCCTGGATCTTCCCCTCTCCTGGGTGTGATTCCCATTCCCACATCCCTCAGGAGTGTCCCGTGGTGGCTTTTCCTGCTCAAATCCCCAAAAAATTTGGGATCTCGAATTTCCTCCATCCAACCTCTTCCAGGGCACGGAACCGTGGGAGAACATCCCAGGGATTTTGAAGGGGCTCTGAAGGTCTCCCAGGGGACCAGGACACCACGGAAAACACCTGAATTCCAGCAGGATCCCGGTATTCCCACCCAGGTCATCCCTCTTCACACCAGGATATTCCAGGATGGGATTGGATGGATTATTCCGTTCCATGGGAGTTTTATTCAAGACGTGGAGACCCCACAGCTTTTGATCCTTCCCTCTTGTGGAGCTTTTCCAGTAGGAATTTCCACCTGGGAATGACCCAAGGGCAGGATGTGGCTCCTGGATGCTTTGGATATGTCCTGGAGAGATTCCCAGACCGGAAATTCCCAATCCAGGAGCTGGGGACTGGATTTTTGGGATGCCATGGCCTGTCTGCGGGGGTTAGGAGGCTTCTCCCTCATCCCTTTAACTTGGATACTCAACACCCTGGGAACGCTCCCGGGGAGCCTCCGTAGCTGGGATGAACCCACCAGGATCCAGAGGCACCTGGATGAGGCCAAACAGGGATCATATTCCCAGGAACTGGCTGCTGGTGACAGCCACAGGGACAAGGGAACAAAGGGAGCAGCCGGGATGTGACTCCCTGGTCATTCCGGAGGGTCTGGATCAGGTCCTGGATCAGGTATCCCGCCTTTTTCCAGGCCTTTGATCAATGGCATTCATCAGCTGCTCATGAATTATTCACGGAGCGCCCGGATCAGCTTTCCCAAGCTTCTCCCTCCTCTCCTCCTCCTCCTCCTCCAGGGGATTTGGAGCATGGGCTGGAGCTCCAGCTCTGCCTCGGTTTTATGGGAATTCCCTTTCCTGACATTCCCTGCCTTCCTGGAGGGATGTCCCAGATCCTTTCCCTCCTCCCTCTTCCAACTCATTTCTGCACAAGGAGGATGGGCTGGAATTACAGACCACGGGAATTCTTTTCCCTCATTGTTACTGGCATTCCCGGAGGGATGTTCCCAAAATTCTCCCTCCCCTCCTTCAGCTGATTCAGAGGACAGGCCGGAGCTCCAGCACTGCCCTGTTTTAATGGAATTTCTTTTCCCATTTATTCCTTGCATTCCTGGAGGGATGTTCCCAAAAATATCATGACCTCATCCAACTTATTCCCAAATAAGGAAAACGGGCTGGGGTTCTGACACTTGCTCAGTTTAGTGGGATTTCCTATTCCAAATATTCCCAGCATTCCTGAAGGGATGTTCCCAACTCTCTCCCTCCTCTCCAGTCTCCTTCTTCTCCAACTTATCCCTGGAAAAGGAGGATTTGCTGCAGTTCCAGCACTGCCTCATTTTAATGGGAATTCCTATTCCATATATTCCCAGCGTTCCTGGAGGGATGTTCTCAGGACCAGCCCCTCTCTTCTCCTCCTCACCCTCCCAGCCGGGAATTCCTTCCCAAGATCCCACCATCCCAAGCTCCCCTTTCCCACTGGAAGCCATTCCCTGGCTCCTGGCTCCCCCAGCCCTTGCCCAAATCCCAGCTCTCCTGGAGCCTCTGGAAAAGGCTCCAAGGATTCCCTGGATCCTTCCCTGATCCAGCTGCACATTCCCAGCTCCCCCAGCCCGGCATTGGATCCATCTCCATCCTGATTCTTCCTTGAGTACGAATTTCAGGATTCAGGGGTTTCACTGGGAATTTGGGACTCCAGGAAGTGTCTCCCTTCCCTTCTCCTTCAAAATCCCTGGGGATGGATCCTGAATGTCCTTGATCCCAGAATCCTGGAATGGTTTGAGATGGGATCCATGGACCTTCAATCCCATTCCAGGGACGCTTCCCATGATCCCAGGGTGATCCAAATTCTCCCTTGGACATTGCCAGGGATCCAGGGATTCTCTAGGAATTCCTTCCCAAACCCCACCATCCCAAGTTCCCCTTTCCCACTGGAAGCCATTCCCTGGCTCCTGGCCCCTCCAGCCCTTTCCCAAATTCCAGCTCTCCTGGAGCCCCTTTGGGCTCAGGAAGTGGCTCCAAGCATTCCCTGGATCCTTCCCTTTTCCAGCTGTCCTTTTGGATCCATGTGGGAAGGGACCTTAAATCCCATCCCATTCCAAGCCCAACACTTCCCACTATCCCTGATGGCTCCAAGCCTCATCCAACCTTTCTTTGGACACTTCCAGGGGTGGAATTTCCCTGGACACAATCAATGCAACACCCGCAGGAATTGGAAAATCCCAGAAAACCGGCACCAACTTCCACCCGGATAATCCACCAAAAAAAATTCCAATTTCCTTCAAAACATGGAAATTTTATGGAAACAACTGGCACAACTTGGGGAAAACTCCGAGCTGAGCACCACGGAATTCCTGGGGTGGATTCCTCACCCCCTGATCTGCTCACACGGCACCGGAAATTCCCAGGAAACTGTGGGCCATGGGAAGGAGGGACTCACCTGTTGGTGAAGACTTTGCTGTAGTTGAACACCTGGATCTCCAGGATCTCATTCCCATCGATGTTGGTCGCCACCGGCCAGCGGAAAGTCTGGGAAAAGGAGGAGAGGGATGAGCCGGGAGCGTTTTGGGAAAAGGAAGAGATGGATGAGCAAAGCTTGGTTGGGAAAAGGAGGAGAAGGATGAGCCAGGAGAGGTTTGGGAAAAGGAAGAGATGGATGAGCAAAGATTAGTTGGGAAAAGGAGGAGAGGGATGAGTGGAAGCATTTTGGAAAAAGGGGAGGGAAGAGCCAAGAGGATTTTTGGAAAAGGAGGAGAGGAATGAGCAAGATTGGTTGGGAAAAGGAGGAGCTGGATGAGCCAGGATTGTTGTAGGAAAAGGAAGAGAGGGATAAGCCAGGATCAGCTGGGAAGAGGAGGAGAGGGATGAGCCAGGATTGGTTGGGAAAAGTAGAGGGAAGAGCCAGGAAGGTTTTGGGGAAAGGAGGAGAGGGATGAGCCAGGATTGGTTGGGAAAAGGAGGAGAGAGATGAGCCAGGATTGTTTTGGGAAAAGGGGAGGAAAGAGCCAGGAGAGTTTTGGGAAAAGGAGGAGATGGACGAGCCAGGCAGGATTAGTTGGGAAAAGAAGAGGCAAGAGCCAGGATTGTTCGGGAAAAGGTGAGAGAGGAAGCAGGAGAGTTCAGGAAAAGAAGGACAAGGATGATCCAGGAGTTTTTTGGGAAAAGGAGGAGAGGGATGAGCCAGGATCAGTTGGGGAAAGGAAGAGATGGATGAGGCAAGAGGATTTTGGGAAAAAAGAAGAGATGGACAAGCAAAAATTGGTTGGGAAAAGGAGGAGAGGGATGAGCCAGGAGTGCTCCAG
Organism: Onychostruthus taczanowskii; assembly: GCF_017590055.1. Lineage (NCBI taxonomy): Eukaryota > Metazoa > Chordata > Aves > Passeriformes > Passeridae > Onychostruthus > Onychostruthus taczanowskii. Next base: position 144,673 of record NW_024499518.1, read on the forward strand.
AGATCGGCAGTGGAGGGGGTGGAAAAAGGCCTCTTTTCCCAGGAAAAAGGCAGCTTTTCCCGGGAAAAACATGGCAGGGCTGTTTTACAGGGATGCCAATAAGGATGTGCCCAGGGCCAACTATTCCATGGATACACAAGTGGAAAATAGGAATACAGACATTGGATCAGATGGGAATATGGAGCCAGTCTGGGGGATCTGGGAATGTGCAGCTGGATCAGGGAAGGATCCAGGGAATCCTTGGAGCCTTTTCCAGAGGCTCCAGGAGAGCTGGGATTTAGGAAAGGGCTGGAGGGCCAGGAGCCAGGGAATGGCTTCCAGTGGGAAAGGGGAGCTTGGGATTGTGAGATCTTGGGAAGGAATTCCCATCTAGGCTGGAATTCCCAGAGAATGCCTGGATCCCTGGCAGTGTCCAAGGAAAGGTTGGAGCACCCTGGGATGGCGGGAGGTGTCACAGTTGGAACTGGATGATCCTTAATTTCCCTCCCCTCCCAAACCTTTCCATGATTCCATAAAATACGATTCCTTTCCTATTATTTTTTTTGCTTCCCAAGGCAAATTCCTCTGTCAGCCCAACCCCCTGGATTCCCGGTTTTCCAAGCCCCAGGACACCCTAAATCCCCCTTTCCCAAGCCACTCCTGGAGCACCCCGGGTCGGGAATGTTCCAGAGGCAGCAGATCCGGGATCCAGGATCCCTCCCAGGAGCAGCAGAGCGGGATTGAAAACCACGGGAAGAGAATTTGCTCATCCAGCAAATCCCAAGGGAGGAACCGGTGCCTCTTCAGCACTTCCTGAGCTATTTATTCCCGGTTTTAATTGGGCTGCAAGTCAAGGAAGCAAAGGAAAAATTACTGGAATATAAAGGGAAAAGAATTCCCGGCTAGGCTGGAATTCCCAGAGAATCCCTGGATCCCCGGCAGTGTCCAAGGAAAGGTTGGAGCACCCTGGGATGGCGGGAGGTGTCACAGTTGGAACTGGATGATCCTTAATTTCCCTCCCCTCCCAAACCTTTCCATGATTCCATAAAATACAATTCCTTTCCTATTATTTTTTTTGCTTCCCAAGGCAAATTCCTCTGTCAGCCCAACCCCCTGGATTCCCGGTTTTCCAAGCCCCAGGACACCCTAAATCCCCCTTTCCCAAGCCACTCCTGGAGCACCCCGGGTCGGGAATGTTCCAGAGGCAGCAGATCCGGGATCCAGGATCCCTCCCAGGAGCAGCAGAGCGGGATTGAAAACCACGGGAAGAGAATTTGCTCATCCAGCAAATCCCAAGGGAGGAACCGGTGCCTCTTCAGCACTTCCTGAGCTATTTATTCCCGGTTTTAATTGGGCTGCAAGTCAAGGAAGCAAAGGAAAAATTACTGGAATATAAAGGGAAATGGGAAACGGCGCCAATGGATCCGGCACCGCTCCGGATCCTGCGGCAGGATTTATCCCGAGCTCTCCATGTGGGGATGGAATTTAATCCCTCCCCTGCTTTCTCCTTGGTTTTTTCCCAATGTTTTGATGATCCAGGGATTGGATCCGGTGATCAAATCACCCGTCAATCCCAAGGTTATGGAATTAAGGAATTGGAAAAATCCTTGGAGGCCACCAAATCCAAGAATTCCCAGCGCTGCCGGGGCTGACCTTGGTCCATCTCCCCACATCCATTGGATTGAAATCCCTCTGGGAATTCCACCACTGGACAGCCCTTTCCAGGAAGGAATTCTGCAGGAATGCCCCTCTGGCCTGAGGAATTTCCCTATTCTCACTTTTCAGGGCTCTCCACCAGCAGCCCTCGGCTCCTTTTCCCAGAGGATTTTCCCATAAAAATGGGAATTTTCCCAGCCAGGTTCCCTTGTCCCTGTCCGACCTCCATCCAAAAGGTGCTGGATGCTCTTTGGGATTCACCAAATCCCAGGAAATCCACCCCAAATCCAAGGAAAGGCAGAGAAAGTGGCAGGAATTGTGGGTGGCGACATCCAGGGAGTCACTAAATGCTGGGATGGTGTTTGCCAAAGGAAAAAGGGGAAAATAAGTCTGGAAAAGCCATGGCTGGAGCCACAGCTTGATCCAAGGGGTTTTCCAAGTGCTGGGGAAAAAAAAAAAAAAACCTAACGGAAAACTAGGAAGGCTCTGGCACAGAATTCCTGGAGAGGCTGTGCCTGCCCCTGGATTTCTGCAAGTGTCCAAGGTCAGGCTGGACAGGGCTTGGAATACCCTGGGATCAGGAAAGGTGTCCCTGGCCCTGGAATGGGGTGAGTTTTAAGGTCTCTTCCCACCCAAAATTCCACGGTTTGTGTTTCCTGGAATTGGTGGAAGCAACTCCCGCCTCAGGGCCTGTTTGAAATTATCCCAGGAAACTTCAGCTGCCAGGGATTTGGGCTCCCTCATTCCCGGAGATTAGAGATTCCCTTCCCTCCCAGGGGATCTGCAGGAAAAGCCTTTCCAAGATGAAATCCCTCGGGATGCAGCACGGAACGCAAACATTCCTGATTGACTGGGGAGCTGCGCGCAGCCTCTGGAATATTCCAGGGTCTGGAGCAGCAGAGGGTTTGCAGAATTCTTTAAGGAATGAAGGGAAAAGATAATTGGAAAAGAAACGGAGCGGAACCGAACAAATGGAAACCGCCGGGGTTTGAAATCCAAATCCTGCCTGGGGGCGGATCCCGATTCACGGGAAGAGGGGGCAGGAAAAGAGGGAATTAACGCGGATTTTCTCAGCTCTGCGATCACAGAATCCAGGGATTATCGAGGTGGGAAAAACCCTCTGGGATCGTGGAATCCAAGATGTGGGAATAGGACAATTCCTGGAGTGACACATCCAGGAATTCCTTGGAAACCTCCAGGGATGGGGACTCCAAACTTCCCTGGGCAGCCCCTCCTAAGGCCTGGCCGCCCTTTCCATGAGGAATTATTCCCAAAATCCGACCTCAAATTCCCCGGCACAGCCTGAGGCTGTTTCCCCTTGTCCTGTCCCTGTTCCTGGGAAACAAAACTGGATCCCCCCATCCTGCTCCAAGATTTGGGATCTGCCATGGATAATCCAAGTGGTTTGAGCTCCAAATATTCCCAGGAATTCCCTGTGCCAGCAAGAGGGTGGAGATTCCCTGGATATTCCCTCGGCAGGAAGGATTTGGTCCAGGAATGTCCCCATGGCATTGGCAGAGCCTGTGGCTGCTCCAGGAGGAATTCACTTCCCTGAAAGTTCTGGAATTCCAGGCTGGACACAGCTCCTGATCCAAACACGATCCCAACCATTCCCAAGTACAGTTTTCCAACGTGGTGAATGGGGGGGGGAAAAAAATCCCACAGGGAGCAATGGAGGGGCTGGTGGGAGATGGAGTTGGAGTGGAGATTCCCTGGATATTCCCTCGGCAGGAAGGATTTGGTCCAGGAATGTCCCCATGGCATTGGCAGAGCCTGTGGCTGCTCCAGGAGGAATTCACTTCCCTGAAAGTTCTGGAATTCCAGGCTGGACACAGCTCCTGATCCAAACACGATCCCAACCATTCCCAAGTACAGTTTTCCAATGGCACATGGTGAATGGGGGGGAAAAAAAATCCCACAGGGAGCAACGGAGGGGCTGGTGGGAGATGGAGTTGGATGGGGCTTGGAGGGGGAAAAATTCCCCAAAATTTGGGATGTTCCAGCCCTGGAAGTGTTCATGGGATGGTTTGGGTGGAAACGGAACTTAAATCCCATCCCGTTCCATGGGCAGGGAAATTTCCCTATCCCAGTGTGCTCCAAGGCTTTTCCTTGGAAAATTCCAGGGATCCAGGGGCTGCTCTGGGAATTCCGTGTCTGAAGGAAAAAGAAGGAATTTCAGGGTGGAAAAATCCCAATTTTTTCCTCCGAGACAAAGGGAAATGGAGCCAAAATCCCAGCGGGATTTTCCCAGCTTGGACGAACAATTTTTCCTAAAATTCAGTGCAGAAAACACGGAAAATTGTATGGTTTGAATTTATCCCCCCTCCTTGGAAAATTCCATAGGGATTTTCCCACCTGTGTCCAGCCAGGAATCCCGTTTGGGCCCTGCCAGGAGAAACCTTGGAGCAGACACCGAAGATGCCAAGAAAAATTTGGGAACAGGGATTTCCCCGGGACTGGGAATCCTGGGTGTTCACTCGGACAGGGAATCCTGGAAGAGCAAGTGGGATTTATGGGATAAAAAGGATGGAAAACTTCTCCTACCTCGTCAAACTTGGCCTCGTCCTCGCAGTTTTCCAGCACTCGGGTGTAGAATGAAAGTCCTGGAAAGAGAGCAAGTGGGATTTATGGGATGAAAAGGATGGAAAACTCCTACCTCGTCAAACTTGGCCTCGTCCTCGCAGTTTTCCAGCACTCGGGTGTAGAATGAAAGTCCTGGAAAGGAAAAAAGAGGGAAAACAGGTGGATAAAGGGCTGGGATACCCTGGGATACCCTGGGATTTTGGGATCTGGGAACAGCCAGATGGAAAAACTCCATGGAATTCCACCTCCTGGGAGAGACCCCTTGATCCTGCGGAGCCTCCCTGCTCCAACCCTTCCCAACCAGGAGCATCCCGATTTTTCCTGACCGGAATCATTATCCACCGGTTCTCCGGGGGGGTATCTGTGAGTGATATCCCTCATTTCCCAGCCCCATTCCCAAGAGGAATCCTCTCCTGGCAGCTCTTTGTGATCCATTAACTCCCGGCTCAATAATTAGCCCCGGACACAAACGCAATTAAGCCAGGATGAAGTGGGAATTCTCATGGGAAAGCGACTCTGGAGTAGAACTCAGATCCTTGCTGGAACTTCCCAAAAAAAGGGCCAGGTGGTGAAAATTCCTTTTTCCTGCCTGTTCCCCAAAGCCAGGCAGAAAAGCTGGAAAATCCTGGAGTCATCCCTGTTTTTTTCCATGTGCAGATGGATCTGGGAGCCCTTTGGAGCTGCCAGGATTCAATCCCATTCCCAAATCCCTGATGGAAAACTGGGAGAATCCTAAAGGCCAAGCTCAAAGCTCTGGATCCTCACAGGATCCCTTGGGAATGTGGGAGCCAACTGCAAAGCTGCGGATGGAGAGGAATCCCTGATATTCCAGGATTTTGGGAGCGGATTTTGGCCATGGAATCCATCTTTTCCCTCCACTTCCAGAGCAGGATCCACCGTCCACCCTCCCTGGCTGCTCCCATGGATCTGGAATTCCATCCGTGCCTCAGTTTCCCCCGTTTGGAAAACGCTGCCACTCCCGGGATTCCCAGGAGAGGAGGAGCAGCGTCACTTCCCACGCCAGCCTCGGGAATGCTTTATCCCGGATTTCTCACCTTCCTCTCCCACCCAGGATCCCTCGGGATGGGGCAGGAAATCCTGTGCCAGGCTCAGGGATCCAGGAAAACCAGAGGAATGAGGAATATCCCGCTGGGAGCTGGGAGAGGGCTCCTCATTCCATGCTCAAGGGTCCAAAGCTTTCCCAGAGGCGCTGGAAAAGTTTTTCCTGACGGATTTTGGGGCCGAGCTCCAACCAGACACATTCCAGGCCTGGAATTCCAGGTCAGCGTGCCTGGAATCCATCCTATCCCACCCAAGGGCGGGACAGGATGAGGGAAGGAACCGTGGAAAAATGGAATTATTTCCATTGGAAAACCCCTCTCGGACTGAGTCCGGCATTCCCTGCTCCGTGTCCCCAAGTGCCACATCCACAGGAATTTCAATCCCTCCAGGAATGGGGATCCCACTGATCTGGGCAGGAATTATTCCCAAGGAATGATTCTCGTGGGCGCCAGGGTGGGGCTCAATCCAAGAGCCAAAATTCCATCAAGGATTTAAGGAATCGCTGGGAAAGGACCAGGAGCCAGCAGGACACTTCCCAGGAAGCGTTCCAAATTTTCGTGGAGCGAGGGGGCAGAGGAGCATTCCCGGGAAAACAGAACGAGGGAGGAGTTCTCCGGGGGGTGGATTGGGATGAGCTTTAGGATCCCTTTCATCCCAAATAATTCCATGATTCCAAGATCATGGAAAACTCCTGTTTTTCTGTTCTGGAACCCACGGCACGCCAGGAAGATCCCGAAGGATCATCCCTCTAATTTATCCTTACGGATTTTTCCCATCCCCTCATCCTGAGCCACCTCCCGCGTCCCATGGAATATTCCAGCCCAGATTCCAGCTTGGATTCCAGTCCCAGAGCTCTCCCACATCCCAAAACATTCCGGTTGCGCGTCCAGGAGGTTCCTGGTGATCATTCCAGGAATTCCCTGTCCGCACGGAGCTGCTCCCTCCGTTTCCCATTGGATACAAGGAATTTGGGAAAGACGCCGAGATCCTCTAGAGGGGAATTTTTATCCCTGCGGATCCGAGGTTTGCTGCAACTTCGGAGCAGGGAATGAGCCCAAATCCCACTCAGGAATTTGGGAAAGCCGCTGAGAACCTTTGGAGCCAAAGGTTTTCCCTGCGGATCCAAGATTTGCTGAATTTTGGAGGGAATGAGCCCAAATCTCTCTCCAGGCACATCCAAGGGATGGATCCACCCGAATCCGCTTCCCCATCCAACCACTCCTGGAATTTCTTCCCGAGCTGCTTCCAGCCCCTTTCAGCAGCTGGATTTTCCTGGCCAGGGCCTGGATGAGCCTGGGAATAGGAATTCCCACCTGGAAGCATCAGGGATTGGCTGCATCCCAGCGTGACCCTAAATCTCCTTTTCCATGGGAATTCATGGAAGAAAAAGACCAGGAAAACACCTCAGGACCCTGACCCAACCGTCCTGGAAATTCCTTCCTTGGAATTCCATCCCAGAATGGGTTGGGTAGGAAGGTACCTTCAATCCCATCCCATTCCAATCCCATGATCCTGGAACTCTCCAGCCTTTCCTGGGACACTGCCAGGGATGCAGGGATTCTCTGGGAATTCCAGCCCAGCCAGGAATTCCTTCCCAAGGTCCCACCATCCCAAGCTCCCCTTTCCCACTGGAAGCCATTCCCTGTTTTCCAGTCCGGACCCAAAGCAGGGATGGATCCCGACATTCCCAAAGTCCCACTGGGAATTCAGCAGTGGGTATGTCCAGAACTGGAAATTTGGGATCTCCCAGGACTCCACAGTGGATTTTTCTGGGAATTCTGCCTGTACCCAGGGATTTTCTTGGTGCTGGAAGCACGACAGGGAGCTGAGGTTTAATTATCCCTGGTTAATGATCCCGAGCTCATTAAGAGCAGGGAAAGCTGATCCAGGCTGGCCGTGGAATTCCTGGAATTCCCCTGCTGAGCTGGGATCGTTGTTCCCGCCTTTTTCTCACTGATGGAATTCCTGGAATTCCCCTGCTGAGCTGGGATCGCTGTTCCCGCCCCCATCCCACTCTCCCTCCTTGCATTCCCGGCCTCTGGAAGAGCTGGGATCCCATCCCGAGCCTTTCCTAAATCTTGGAAAAAGCTCCGGAACTTCCACAGCTCCTGGGGAATTTTTCCTCCTTCCCAAGGAAATCTTTGAAGCTGCTGCGGATCCCGCGGGAATGGGAAGCTGTGGGATCCTCGGGAAAAATCCAGGCTGATCCCGGATCCCGGAATGAGGCGAGGATTCCTTTGGGAATTCCTTGGGAGCCTCGATCCTACAAACCCTCGATCCCACAGCCGGATTCCAGCTGGGACACGATCCCTGCTCCCGGAGGGAATTTCACCCTGGAATTCACCCCCCTTTTCCCCGGATAAACCCGAGGGGAGGGGATCCCAAAAAGAGCCGGTTTGGGGAAACTGAGGCAGGGATGGATGCAGGGAGTCCCCAAATCCTGTCCCGCAAATTCCACCCCCAAATCTTGTCCCTAAATCCTGACCCCAAATCCTGCCCCTCCAAATCTTTACCCCAAATCCTGTCCCCAAATCCCACTCCCCCAAATCCTGATCTACAAATCTTTTCCCTCAAATCCTTCTCCCCAAATCCTGCACCCCAAATCCTGCCTCCCCAAAATCCTCCCCCTCAAACCCTGCCCCTCAAATCCCTGTCCCCAAAATCGACCCCCAAATCCTCCTCCCCGCAAATCCTGAACCTCCAAATCTTTTCCCCAAATCCTGTCCCCAAATCCCACTCCCCAAAATCCTGCCCCTCAAATCCCTGTCCCCAAAATCTACCCCCAAATCCTCCTCACCAAATCCTGAACCTCCAAATCTTTTCCCTCAAATCCTTCTCCCAAATTCCTGCACCACAAATCCTGCCTCCCCAAAATCCTGTCCCCCAAACCCTGTCCCCAAAATCCTGTCCCCAAAATCCAGCCCCCCAACCCCGCTCCCCCAAATCCCTTCCCTCACCGCAAATCCTGAACCTCCAAATTCTGTCCCCCAAATCCTTCTCCCAAATTCCTGCACCACAAATCCTGCCTCCCCAAAATCCTCCCCCTCAAACCCTGCCCCTCAAATCCCACTCCCCAAAATCCTGCCCCTCAAATCCCTGTCCCCAAAATCCAATCCCCAAATCCCACTCCCCAAATCCTGATCCTCCAAATCCTTTCCCTCAAATCTTTCTCTGAATTCCTGCACCACAAATCCTGCCTCCCCAAAAGCCTGTCCCCCAAACCCTGCCCCTCAAATCCCCCTCCCCAAATCCTGATCCTCCAAATCCTTTCCCTCAAATCCGTCTCCCCAATTCCTGCCCCCAAAATCCTGTCCCCCAAACCCTGCCCCTCAAATCCCCCTCCCCAAATCCTGATCCTCCAAATCCTTTCCCTCAAATCCGTCTCCCCAATTCCTGCCCCCAAAATCCTGTCCCCCAAACCCTGCCCCTCAAATCCCCCTCCCCAAATCCTGATCCTCCAAATCCTTTCCCTCAAATCCGTCTCCCCAATTCCTGCCCCCAAAATCCTGTCCCCCAAACCCTGCCCCTCAAATCCCCCTCCCCAAATCCTGATCCTCCAAATCCTTTCCCTCAAATCCGTCTCCCCAATTCCTGCCCCCAAAATCCTGTCCCCCAAACCCTGCCCCTCAAATCCCCCTCCCCAAATCCTGATCCTCCAAATCCTTTCCCTCAAATCCGTCTCCCCAATTCCTGCCCCCAAAATCCTTTCCCCCAAAACCTGCCCCTCAAATCCCACTCCCCAAATCCTGCTTCCCCAATTCCTGTCCCCCAAATCCTTTCCCCCAGTTACCGCTTCCCAATTCCTGCTCCACCAATCCTGTCCATCAAACCCTGTCCCCAAAATCTTATTCTCATCCCCAAAATCCTGCCCTCAAAATCCACCCTCCCCCCAAATCCCACTCCCCAAATCCTGATCCTCCAAATCCTTTCCCTCAAATCTGTCTCCCCAATTCCTGCCCCCAAAATCCTGTCCCCAATTCCTGCCCCTCAAATCCCACTCCCCAAATCCTTCTTCCCCAATCCACTCCCCCAATTCCTGTCCCCCAAATCCTGTCCCCAATTCCCGCTCCCCGAAATCCTGTACCTCCAAACCCTGCCCTCAAAATCCCGATCCCCAATCACTCTCCCCCAATTCCTTTCCCTCAATTTTTGCTTCCCAAATCCTGCCCCACCAATTCTTTCCCTCAAACCCTGCACCCCAAACCCTGCCCCTCAAATCCCACTCCCCAAATCCTTCTCCCCTATTCCAGCCCCCTAATTCCTGTCCCTCAATTCCCACTTCCCAAATCCTTCTCCCTCAATTCCTGTTCAATTCCCGCTTCCCAAATCCTTCCCCCCCAGTTCCTGCCCCTCAATTCCCACTTCCCAAATCCTTCTCCCTCAATTCCTGTTCAATTCCCGCTTCCCAAATCCTTCCCCCCCAGTTCCTGCCCCTCAATTCCCACTTCCCAAATCCTTCTCCCTCAATTCCTGTTCAATTCCCGCTTCCCAAATCCTTCCCCCCCAGTTCCTGCCCCTCAATTCCCACTTCCCAAATCCTTCTCCCTCAATTCCTGTTCAATTCCCGCTTCCCAAATCCTTCCCCCCCAGTTCCTGCCCCTCAATTCCCACTTCCCAAATCCTTCTTCCCCAATTCCTGTCCCTCAATTCCCACTTCCAAATCCTTCCCCCCCAATTCGTACCCCTCAATTCCTGCTTCCCAAATCCTTCTCCTTCAATTCCCACTCCCAAATCCTTCCCCCCCAATCCTGCTCCTCAATTCCCACTTCCCAAATCCTTCTCCCTCAATTCCTGTCCCTCAATTCCCGTTCCCAAATCCTTCCTCCCCAATTCCTGCCCCTCAGTTCCCCCTTCCCAAATCCTTCTCCTCCAATTCCTGTCCCTCAATTCCCACTTCCCAAATCCTTCTCCCTCAATTCCTGTTCAATTCCCACTTCCCAAATCCTTCCCCCCCAGTTCCTGTCCCTCAATTCCCACTTCCCAAATCCTTCTCCCCCAATTCCTGCTCCTCAATTCCCACTTCCCAAATCCTTCTCCCCCAATTCCTGCTCCTCAATTCCCACTTCCCAAATCCTTCTCCCACAATTCCTATCCCTCACTTCCCACTCCCAAATCCTTCCCCCCCAGTTCGTGCCCCTCAATTCCTGATTCCCAAATCCTTCCCCCCCAATTCCTGCCCCTCAATTCCTGCTTCCCAAATCCTTCTCCTTCAATTCCCACTCCCAAATCCTTCCCCCCCAGTTCGTGCCCCTCAATGCCTGATTCCCAAATCCTTCTCTCCCAATTCCTGCCCCTCAATTCCCGCTCCCAAATCCTGCACCCCAATCCCCGCCCCCCCCAATTCCTGCCTCCCAGTCCCTCTCCCCCAAATCCCGACCCCCCAATTCCAGCTCCCCAGCTCCCGCTCCTCCCCCGGTACCCCGGAACGCCGCCTTGGCGATGCGGTCGCCTTTGCCGCGGAGGCCGGAGACGGAGCGGAGCTGCAGCACCAGAGCCATGGCGGGACCGTGCGGGGCTCGGGATGGAGCCGGGGCCACCGGGGCGGTCCCGGGGCGGTCTCGGAGCAGAGCCCGGGGCGGTTCGGTGCGCTCGGTGCGGTGCCGGTGCCTGATGCGGTCCCGGTGCGGTGCCGGTGCTGGGTGCGGAGCTCGGTCTGGTCCCGGGGCGGGCTCGGAGGGGAGCCCGAGGTGGTCCCGGTGCCTGATGCGGTCCCTGGGCCGAGCCCGGGGTGGTCCCGGAGGGGAGCCCGAGGTGGTCCCGGTGCCTGATGCTGTCCCGGGTGGTCCCGGAGGCGAGCCCGAGGTGGTCCCGGTGCCTGATGCGGTCCCGGGGCGGTCCCGGAGGCGAGCCCGAGGTGGTCCCGAGGTGGTCCCGGTGCCTGATGCGGTCCCGGGGCGGTCCCGGTGCAGAGCCCGGCGCGGACCGAGGTGCAGCGTCCGGGACCTGATGCGGTTCTGGTGCGGAGCCCGAGGTGCTCCCGGCGTTTGATGCGGGGCCGGTGCTCGGTGCGGAGCCCGGTGAGGTGTCCGGAGCCTGACGCGGTCCCGGTGCGGTCCTGGTCCCGGTCCGGTGGCGGTCCCGGTGCGGCGCTCCGGAGCTCCGCTCGGTGCCGGTGCGGAGCTGCCGCCGCTGCCAGCGCTGAATTATTCAGCAGCGGGGCCGCCCCTCCTTCTCTCCCTCCTCCTCCTCTCCCTCCCTCCTCCTCTCCCTCCTCCTCTCCCTCCCTCCTTCTCTCCCTCCCTCCTCCGCTCCCTCCCTCCTCCTCTCCCTCCCTCCTTCTCTCCCTCCCTCCTCCTCTCCCTCCTCCTCCTCTCCCTCCTCCTCCTCTCCCTCCCTCCTTCCTCCCTTTCCCCTCCTTCTCCCCTTTCCCCTCCCTCCTCCTCCTCTTCCATCCCTCCCCTCTCCGCTCCCTCTCCTCCCTTTCCCCTCCTTCTCCTCTTTCCTTTCCTCGGTCCTGGTCCCGGTCCGGTGGCGGTCCCGGTGCGGCGCTCCGGAGCTCCGCTCGGTGCCGGTGCGGAGCTGCCGCCGCTGCCAGCGCTGAATTATTCAGCAGCGGGGCCGCCCCTCCTCCTCTCCCTCCTCCTTCTCTCCCTCCCTCCTCCTCTCCCTCCCTCCTCCTCTCCCTCCCTCCTTCTCTCCCTCCCTCCCCCGCTCCCTCCCTCCTCCTCTCCCTCCCTCCTTCTCTCCCTCCCTCCTCCGCTCCCTCCCTCCTCCTCTCCCTCCCTCCTTCTCTCCCTCCCTCCTCCTCTCCCTCCTCCTCCTCTCCCTCCTCCTCCTCTCCCTCCCTCCTTCCTCCCTTTCCCCTCCTTCTCCCCTTTCCCCTCCCTCCTCCTCCTCTTCCATCCCTCCCCTCTCCGCTCCCTCTCCTCCCTTTCCCCTCCTTCTCCTCTTTCCTTTCCTTTCCTTTCCTTTCCTTTCCTTTCCTTTCCTTTCCTTTCCTTTCCTTTCCTTTCCTTTCCTTTCCTTTCCAAATCTGGGAATCCATGAATCTGGGAATCTGTTAATCCGGGAATCTGGGAATCTGTTAATCTGGGAATCTGGGAATCCGGGAATCTGGGAATCTCTTGTGCCACGTGAATTTTACTGGGAAAGAGACAAATCCCTCGGGAATTCTCACGCTGCTCTGGCTTTCCTTGGAAACTTCCTGGGAAATCATAATTTATGGCAATTAGATATTATTGCATATTCATGAGCTTTTATGGGAATCCTGCCCCATCCCGGGATGGGCATTCCCACCTCGGAATCCATGGGATTTGGGCTCTTTTGGGAATCCCTGGGCATTCCCAGCTGTGAATCCATGGGATTTGGGATTTTTTTTTGGGAATCCTGTGACACACCTGAGCATTCCTAGCTGTGACTCCATGGGATTTGGGATTTTTTGGGAATTCTGCCCCATCCCATGACACACCTGGGCATTCCCACCTGTGAATCCATGGGATTTTGAATTTTTTGGGAATCCCGGGACACCTCGGGCATTTCCAGCTGTGAATCCATGGGATTTGGGATTTTTTTTTAATCCCTGGGCATTCCCACCCATGAATCCATGGGATTTTTCAGGAATTCCTCCCCATCCCACGTTCTCACCTGTGAATCCATGGGATTTGAGCTTTTTTTGTTGGGAATTCTGCCCCATCCCGAATCCCCAGCTGCAAATCCCTGGGATCTGAGATTTTTTTGGGGAATCCTGTGACACACCTGGGCATTCCCACCTGTGAATCCATGGGATTTGATCTTTTTTTGGGGAATCCCTCTGATCCCATGACACACCTGGTTATTCCCACCTGTGGATCCCTGGGATCTGGGATTTTTTGGGAATCCTTGCCCAGGGAGGATCCATGGGGTGCGAACATTTCCTCGGATTTTCCCCTCCCCAGCCCCGTTCCCGTTCCTTTCCTTTCCTTTTCCCTCCATGTCTCCCACATTCCCATTCCATAAAATCCAATTTTTTGGCTCTCGGCTTCGTCGGCTCCCGAATTCCAGCGATTATTTGGGATCATTTCAAGGACCAGGATGAGTCCCCCCAAAATGAGGACAAATGCCAAAGGAAACCCCAAAATCAGGGTAATTCCCCCCAAAATCGCCCCCAATTTGGGGTCCAGCCAAAGCCCCCCGGATGTGCCAGGGAAAAATGAGGAAAAATGGGAAAACTGAGGGAATGTGGGGGAAAATGGGGGGGAAAGCAGGAAAATGGGGAACAGAGAGGGAGAAGTGGAGAAGAGGGAGAAAAGAAGGGAAAGGTGGGGGAGAAAAAAGGACAAAAAAAGGGAAAAATTGAAAATTAAAATTAAAAAAAGGAAGAAAAATTTGGGGGAAAACAGGGAAGAGGAGGAAAATGAAGGAAAACCCAGGATGGATCCGGGAATTCTTTGGGATCTTTAATGGGAAGGGCGGAATCTCAGGGCTCCCCCGGAGCAGGGTCTGATCCCGAAGTTCCTCTCCGGCTTCAGGGATGTTCCCACCTGGAATGGGCGATCCCAAATCCTCCTTTGGGTCTGGACCCGCTCCCAGCTCAAACCCGAGACTCCGAGGGAGGAATTTTCCGCCTTTTCCATGGATTTTTCCCGCTCCCGGGATCGCTCCGCAGCTCCTCCCAGCCCAGTCCTTTAGAGGGCACCAAGAGCTCGGGAATTGCATCCCTGGGAGCTCCCGGGGGAGGAATTCCTGCCCAAAATCCCGGCCGGCCCCGCCCGCTGCCGCGGGGGGGCCATTCCCGGTGTCCCGGCATTCCAGGATTCCCTGCCCGGGTGGGATTTGAGATCCCGGGAAAAGGGCGAGGCTGGAATGTCGGGATGGAGCGGGGATGGTGGGGGGGAAATCATGGGAAGGAAGTTTAAACGGGAGATTTGGGATTTTGGGAAGGAATTCCTGGCTGGGAGGGGGGGGAGGGGCTGGGATGGAATTCCCAGAGCATCCCTGGGAGTGTCCAAGGCAAAGCTGGAGCACCCTGGGATGGTGGGAGGGGTCCCCGCCCACGGAATGGGAGGGAAACTGGAAGATCCTGGAATCCTCTTCCCACAAAAACCATCCCAGAATCCCCCCGGGATCATCCTACAAGGAATTTTCCCCCCATTCCTGTTCCCTGGATCCTCCCGTTCCTGGGAAAGCAGCGCCAGCTGGGGGAGTCCCGTTGTCCATAAAATCCTGGAATTGCGGAGCCTGGAAAAGCCCTGGGATCCAACCATTCCCAGCCCTGATCCCTGCTCCCCCAAATCCAAGGAATTCCAATCCCGCCAGGAACGGGGACTCCACCCGGAAAACCTTTCCAGGCGGGAATTGCTCCCAAAATCCAACCGAACATCCCGGGGCGCAGCAGCCAGGGTGCGAATTCCACCTGGAAATTCCACCTGGAAGTTCCTGGGAATGCCGGGGCAGCACCTGCCCTGGAGGTTTTCCAAAAAAAATTCCATCTCGGAGCCAGGAACGAGCTCGGGGAGAGATTCCCGAGGGAAAACACCACCGGGAAAACCTCGGAAAGGGAAATTCCTCAGGGAAATTCCTCACGGAATTGTCTCCATGGGTGGCAAGGAGGAAATCCAACCCCATTCCACGGGCTGGGATCCTTCCCCGATCCCAGCGAGCTCCAGCCCGGCCTGGCACATTCCAGGGATCCGGAGGATTCGGGATCCGCTCCCAGGTGTGATCCAGCTCCTCCCGCCCGGGATCCGGAGCTTTGGGATCAGCTTTGGGGCTCTGGGTGTCTTTTCCCGCCCCACATTCCCGAATAAACCGCTCGGATCCACCACTGCTCCCACGCGGTTGGAGTTCCTCGTTCCCGAGGGCTTTTCCCACCTCGGCAGCGCCAGAATTCCATGGAATGGTTTCAGCTGCGGTGACGCCAGCAGTCGCTCCCGGCTCCGCGGCAGTTTTTATTCCCTTTTAATCATTTTAAATCCCTTTTCCCCTCCCTCATCCCGCTTTTCCAGCAGAACCCAGAGGAGCAGGGCTGGATTCCAACCCGGAGCCGCCACGGAACAAATCCAGGGATGGGAACCCAGGAGGAGGAAAAGCAACCAAATTCCGCTGGGATCTCCTGAAATCCAGGAAAACATTCCCAAATTCGGCCTTTCCTGGGGAAAAGACAAATCCGGGCCCTTCCCTTCGTCCCGGATTGTCATTCCCTGCTCCCACAGAGCCAGGGCCAAAGGGTTTGGGAATCCTGGGATTCCTCCCCTCCGGCGCTCCGTGCCTCAGTTTCCTGGGAATATTCCAGCCCCGATTCCCCCTCTCTCCAGTCCCTTGGGAATATTCCAGCCCCGATTCCCCCTCTCTCCATTCCCTTGGGAATATTCCAGCCCCGATTCCCTCTCTCCATTTCCCAGGGATATTCCAGCCCCGATTCCCCCTCTCTCCATTCCCTTGGGAATATTCCAGCCCCGATTTGCCCTCTCTCAAAGACAAATCCGGGCCCTTCCCTTCGTCCCGGATTGTCATTCCCTGCTCCCACAGAGCCAGGGCCAAAGGGTTTGGGAATCCTGGGATTCCTCCCCTCCGGCGCTCCGTGCCTCAGTTTCCTGGGAATATTCCAGCCCCGATTCCCCCTCTCTCCAGTCCCTTGGGAATATTCCAGCCCCGATTCCCCCTCTCTCCATTCCCTTGGGAATATTCCAGCTCCTATTCCCTCTCTCCATTTCCCGGGAATATTCCAGCTCCTATTCCCTCTCTCCATTTCCCGGGAATATTCCAGCCCCGATTCCCTCTCTCTCCATTCCCTCGGGGGAATTCCCCCTCCAATTCCCCCTCTCCCAATTTCCCAGGAATATTCCAGCCCCGATTCCCTCTCTCCATTCCCGGGAATATTCCAGTCCCGATTCCCTCTCTCCATTTCCCGGGAATATTCCAGCCCTGATTCCGCCTGTCCATGACCGAATTTCCCGGGAGATGCTCCTGTCCCGGTTCCCCCGGTCTCGTTTTCCCGGGAGATGCTCCCATCTCTGTTTCCCCTATCCCGGTCCCACCGGGAGGTTCTCCTGTTCCGGTTCCCCCTCTCCCGGTTTCCAGGTCCCGGTCCCCCCTGTCCCGGTATTCCCTGGAGATTCTGCTGTCCCGGGTTCCCTGTCCCGGTCTCACCTGTCCCGATCCCCCTGTCCCGGTTCCCCTGTCCCGGTTCCCCTGTCCTGGTCCCCCTATCCCAGTCCCCCTATCCCGGTTCCCCAGTCCCGGTTCCTCCGGAGTTTCCCATCCCCGTTTTTCCCGAAGGACGCTCCGTTCCTGGTCCCCCTGTCCCGGTCCCCCTGTCCCGGTTCTCCTGTCCCGGTTCCCCTATCCCGGTCCCCCTCTCCCAGTTCCCCTATCCCGGTCCCTCTGTCCCGATCCCCCTGTCCCAGTTCCCCCGGAGTTTCCCATCCTCGGTTTTCCCGGAGGACGCACCGTTCCCGGTCCCCCTGTCCTGGTCCCCCTGTCCCAGTTCCCCCGGAGTTTCCCATCCTCGGTTTTCCCGGAGGACGCACCGTTCCCGGTTCCCTGCTCCCCTGCCCCTGTCCCGGTCCCCCTATCCCGGTTTCCCCGGAGTTTCCCATCTCCGTTTTCCCGGAGGACTCTCCGTTCCCTGTTCCCTGCTCCCCTGCCCCTGTCCCGGTCCCTCTATCACGGTTCCCCTGTCCCGGTCCCCCTGTCCCGGTTCCCCCGGAGTTTCCCATCTCCGTTTTCCCGGAGGACTCTCCGTTCCCCGTTCCCCGCTCCCGTGCCCCTGTCCGGGCCCGGGGCGGGCTCGGGGCGGCCCCGGTAGGCGGGAGGGGGCGCGGGCAGCCCGGCCCCGCTCCCGCTCCGCCTCCAAAAGGCTCCGGCCGGGCGGGCCCCGCTCACAGCCCCGGGACCCCGCACCCATGGGCGGCTGCCGGGCCCCGCCGCCGCCCGGGGGGGCTCCTCGCCGTCCTCGGCCCCCGGTACCGGGCAGCGCCGGCGGGACACAGCCCGGGGACTGAGGGAAACCCGGGAAGAGGCCACGGGAAGCTCGGGAAATCCCGCGGGTGAGCGGGGCCGGGGGGGACGCGGAGCGCGGGGAGGGGAGCGGGGTGGGGGAGCCCCGAGCGCCGGGGGCGGCGGGGAGGGAGGCGGGCCGGTTCTCCCGGGATGCTGCTGCTGTCCCGGTTCTCCCGGGATGCTGCTGTCCCGGATTCCTGTCCCGGTTCTCCCGGGATGCTCCAGTCCCGGATTCCTGTCCCGGTTCTCGGGGGATGCTCCAGTCCCGGATTCCTGTCCCGGTTCTCCCGGGATGCTGCTGTCCCGGATTCCTGTCCCGGTTCTCCCGGGATGCTGCTGTCCCGGATTTCTCTGTCCCGGTTCTCCCGGGATGCTGCTGTCCCGGATTCCTGTCCCGGTTCTCCCGGGATGCTCTTGTCCCGGATTCCTGTCCCGGTTCTCCCAGGGAATGCTCCAGTCCCGGATTCCTGTCCCGGTTCTCCCGGGATGCTGCTGTCCCGAATTCCTCTGTCCCGGTTCTCCCTGTCCCAGTGGCCCTGGTTCCTATCCCAGTTCTCCCGGTCCTGGTTCCTATCCCCGTTCCTATCTCAGTTCTCCCTGTCCCAGTCCCTATCCCGGTTCCTATCCCAGTTCTCCCGCTCCTGGTTCCTATCCTGGTTCCTATCCCGGTTCCTATCCCAGCTCTTATCCCAGTTCCTATCCTGGTTCCTATCCCAGTTCCTATCCCAGCTCTTATCCCAGTTGCTGTCCCGGATCCCCTGTCCCGGTTCCCATCTCAGATCCCCCTGTCCTGGTTCCTATCCCGGATCCCCTGTCCCGGTTCCTGTCCCGATTCCCCCTGTCCTGGTTCCCATCCCAGTTCTCCCAACCCCAGATCCTGCCCCGGTTCCTGCCCCGGTTCCTGTCCCGGTGTCCCGGGTCAATCTCCGCCGGGGGTTTCTCTGTATCCCGCTTCCCCAGGACGCTCCTGCCCCCATTCCCCATCCCTGCTCCTGTGGGGGTTTGAGAGCCCCTCTGGAATTCCTGGATGGTTTTTCCCCCTTGGAATTGGAACCGAGCTGGGAGTGCTGCTGGTGTAACGGGGGTGGGGGTGACAAAACCCCAGCGGCACAACAATCCCAGGGAAAACAGAATCCATGGATCTGTGCCTGCCTCAAACCCCAGTGTCCAGCCGGCCTTGGGCACTGCCGGGGATCCAGGGATGCTCTGGGAATTCCTTCCCAAGGTCCCACCATCCCAAGCTCCCCTTTCCCACTGGAAGCCATTTCCTGGCTGCTGGCCCTCCAGCCCTTGCCCAAATCCCAGCTCTCCTGGAGCCTCTGGAAAAGGCTCCAAGGATTCCCTGGATCCTTCCCTGATCCAGCTGCACATTCCCAGCTCTTCCAGCCCTGGAGCAGCTCCAGGCTCTCCTCCCCAGCTCCGTGTCCCGCTGATTTTGGGATCCTGGAGCTGCAGGTGGGCTCTCACCTGCCCCATCCCAATGGCAGAGCCGGGATTGGGATTGGGATTTGGATTGGGATTGGGATTGGGATGTGCCGAGCCCCAGCCCCGTGGCACATTCCCGTTTTTCTCCAGCAGGATGGAGAACAAGGCCGTGGATCTCTCCGAGTGGGAGAACGGATCCGTGCTGGAGGAGCCCTTGGAGGGACGGAGCCTTTCCAAGCTGAACCTCTGCGAGGACGGTGAGCGCGGATCCGCCTCCGGATCCACTCGGGATCCACCTCTGGATCCACTCGGGTCCACCTACGGATCCACTCCTGCATCAACCCCTGGATCCACCGGTGGATGCACCCCTGCATCCGCCTCTGGATCCACTTCTGGATCCAGCTCCAGATCCACCTCTGGATCCACCCCTGCATCCACCTCTGGATCCGCCCCTGGATCTGCCTGTGGATCCACTTCTGGATCCGGCTCCAGATCCACCTCTGGATCCACCCCTGCATCCACCTCTGGATCTGCCTCTGGATCCACCTCTGGATCCACCTCTGGATCCACCCCTGCATCCACCTCTGGATCTGCCTCTGGATCCGCCTCTGGATCCATCTGTGGATCCACCCCTGCATCCATCTCTGGTTCTGCCCCTGGATCCACCTCTGGATCCACCTCTGGATCCACCCCTGCATCCATCTCTGGTTCTGCCCCTGGATCTGCCTCTGGATCCATCTGTGGATCCACCCCTGCATCCATCTCTGGATCTGCCCCTGGATCCGCCTCTGGATCCATCTGTGGATCCACCCCTGCATTCACCTCTGGATCCACCTCTGGATCCAACCTAGGATCCACCTCTGGGTCCACCTGGGGATCCACCTCGATCTCTACCCCTGGATCCACCTCGGGATCCCCCTCCTGATCCATCCCTGCATCCACCTCTGGATCTGCCCCATGATCCACCTCCAGATCCACCCCAGGATCCACCTCCAGATCCACCTCCAGATCCACCCCAGGGTCCACCCCATGATCCACCTCAGGATCCGCCCCATGATCCACCTCCAGATCCCCCCACAGGATCCACTTCCGGATCCCCCCACAGGATCCACCTCAGGATCCACCTCCAGATCCACCTCCGGATCCGCCCCATGATCCACCTCCAGATTCATCTCTGGATCTGCCTCTGGATCCATCCCCAGATCCACCCCAGGATCCACCTCCAGATTCATTCCAGGATCCACCTCAGGATCCCCCCTGGATCTGCCTTGGGATCCATCCGGGGATCCAGCCGGGATCCATGGTGGGAGCGCACGGAGCTGGCGGGAGCCGGGATTGCTGGGGAAGGAGCTCCGGATGTGGCTCCTCGCAGGCAGAGGAGCCCGGGATGAGCTCAGCACTCAGCTCCGGGCTCCAGCCGGGATTCCCGGCCCTGGGAATGGTGGATTTCATGGTGGGAGTAGCACCAGCATGTGTCCTGGCCTTGGCCCAGGTTTTCCAGGGATTCTGTGGCTCTCCCATCCCTGGAAGTGCCCAAGGAAAGGTTGGATGGGGCTTGGAGCAGCCTGGGATTGTGGGATTGAAGGTCCATGGATCCCATCCCGATGGGGAGGGGCTGGCTGAGCTGGGAACATCCAGCTCCGGATAAATTCCTCCTGGGAATGCTGCAAGGGGCTCATGGAGGTGACTCCAAGGGGACCTGTGGGGGTAGGGACACCTTTGGATCGGGAGGGAGAATTCCCCATCCAGGAGTTCCCAGAGTGTTGATCCCATTCCCAAAATCCCTGCTCCTGCCTCTTCCCAGCTTCCCAATCCTGCTGGGAAATTCCCACTGGGAAACCGCTGGAAAAGCCGGGAGGGAAGAACCGGAGCCCCCCGAGGACTGATCCCAGAATTCCCAGCAAATCCCTTGCCCTGGGAAAGGCTGGAGGCGCCTCCCTGGCTTTGGGCTTTTGGTGGAATTCCGCCTGGAATTCTCGGGGCTCATCCCAAGGCGGGGCTGGCTCTCCGGGGAGCCCTATTCCCAGGGAAGAGGTCTCTGGAGCGGGATTTTTGGGAAGGGGCAGGAGCAAAGTCACCCCCGAGGTTTGGACCACCCGGATCCCGCCCGAATTCCTGGAAAACTCCCGCCGGGGGAGCGAGGATCCATCGGGAGCGCGATCCAATCCTTCTGCTGGCCCGGGAACGGCATTCCCTGACCTTTTCCAGGCTTTCGGGGACCCAGAATCCCCGAATCCCGGTTGTTTTCCTCCTCCCGCTCCCTGGAGCCTGGGCAGGGGCAGGAAATGTTCGCTTTTCCTTGGATCCCGGCCCTTTCCACGGGCAAACGCTGCCGGCCGCGCTTCCAAGGGCCGGGAATGGGAGTGGGTGGATCGGGGCGCGGTGCCAGCTCCTCCCGGGCTGTCCCGGGAGCCCCTGGAAGTGCGGAATGTCAGGAAAACATCGGCGCCCTCCTCATCCCGCGGCTCCATCCCAGGAATTCTGGGCGGGGAGCGGGGGATGGGATCCAGCTGGAGCATCCCGGATCCCACCTGAGCCGCATTCCCCCTGGATCCATCATTCCCGAGCTCCAAAGCCGGGCTGAGTTTCGGGATCCGCCCGCCGTAACCCTTTCCCGGCTGGAGGCTTTTCCAGGCATCCCTGCTTTCCCGGGAGGGACACGCGGGGACAGCCCTGGAGCTCGGGAAGGACCAGGGGAAAGGGTCCCTGGAATTCCGGGATCCCCCCATCCAGGGGTTCCACCGCCGGAGCTGGGAATTGCTGTGGGATGTGATCCCAAATCCTAGCAGGAATGGGATCCCAAATCCCAGTGGGAATGGCCGAGGTGGAAGTGGGAATTGCTCCTGGACAGGGAATGAGATCCCAAATCCCAGCAGGAATGGGATCCCAAATCCCAGCAGGGATGGGCCAGGCTGGAGCTGGGAATTGCCATGGGATGGGATTCCAAATCCCAGCAGGAATGGGATCCCAAATCCCAGCAGGAATGGCCAGGCTGGAGCTGGGAATTGCCCTGGGATGAGATCCCAAATCCCAGCAGGGATGGGATCCCAAATCCCAACAGGAATGGGATCCCGAATCCCAGCAGGGATGGGCCAGGCTGGAAATGGGAATTGCCATGGGATGAGATCCCAAATCCCAGCAGGAATGGGATCCCAAATCCCAGCAGGGATGGGCCAGGCTGGAGCTGGGAATTGCCCTGGGATGAGATCCCAAATCCCAACAGGAATGGGATCCCAAATCCCAGCAGGAATGGGCCAGGCTGGAGCTGGGAATTGCCATGGGATGGGATCCCAAATCCCAGCAGGAATGGGATCCCGAATCCCAGTGGGAATGGCCAAGGTGGAAGTGGGAATTGCTGTCACATGAAATAGGATCCCAAATCCCAGCAGGAATGGCCAGGCTGGAAATGGGAATTGCTGTAGGATGAGATCCCAAATCCCAGTCGGAATGGCCAAGATGGAAGTGGGAATTGCTCCTGGGCAGGGAATGAGATCCCAAATCCCAGCAGGGATGCTCCAGGCTGGATCCGGCCGTGGATCAGCGCTGTCTCCATCCAGGAGGTTTGGATTTGGGATTCTCCTCTCCCGTGGGATGAGGGGCTCTGGGTCGGAGCCTCGGATCCCTGAGGAGCACAAAACACCCGGATGAAGTGGCCCACTGCTCCAGGTGGGAATTCTGGGCTTTTCCTCCCTCTTCCATTGGTGTCTCCTTGGGAGAACTCGGATCTGGGAAAGGGCAAAGAGAGCTAGAGCCAAAATGCCGGGAAAGTCTGCTCCCAAAAAACCGCTGTTCCCGCCAGGGTCCAACAGGGAATGCTTCTGGTGGGAAGAGACCTCCAGACTCATCCCATTCCATGGGCAGGGACAATTCCCACCATCCCAGGTTGCTCCAAGCCCATCCAACCTTTTCTTGGATAGTCACAGGGATCCAGGCATTCTCTGGGAATTCCAGCCCAGCCGGGAATTCCTTCCCAAGATCCCACCATCCCAAGCTCCCCTTTCCCACTGGAAGCCATTCCCTGGCTCCTGGCCCTCCAGCCCTTTCCCAAATCCCAGCTCTCCTGGAGCACCTCTGGAAAAGGCTCCAAGGATTCCCTGGATCCTTCCCTGATCCAGCTGCACACTCCCAGCTCTCCCAGCCTGGCATTGGATCCATCCCCATCCTGATTCCTCCTGGAGAAGGAATTTTGGGATCCAGGAGCTCCACTGGGAATTGGGGACTCCAGGAAGGGTCTCCCTTCCCTTTTCCATCCCCATAAAATTCCATAAAAATCCCTGGGGATGGATCCTGAGTGTCCTTGATCCCAGAATCCCGGAATGGTTTGGGATGGGATCCATGGACCTTCAATACCACGATCCCAGGGACATTTCCCACATCCCAGGGTGATCCAAATCCTCCCTTGGACACTACCAGGGATTCTCTGGGAATTCCAGCCCAGCCGGGAATTCCTTCCCAAGATCCCACCATCCCAAGCTCCCCTTTCCCACTGGAAGCCATTCCCTGGCTCCTGGCCCTCCAGCCCTTTCCCAAATCCCAGCTCTCCTGGATCCCCTTTGGGATCGGGAAGCGGCTCCAAGCATTCCCTGGCGCTCAGGGATTTCCTTGGAGCTGCATCCCACGGGATTTTCCTGCCTGGCTCCACCCCAGCATCTCCAGAGGATCCCGGAACGCTTTGGGTGGGAAGCGACCTCCAATCCCGCCCCATTCCCGCTATTCCCAGGTGGCTCCAACCCCACCCAACCTTTCCCCGGCGCGCTTCCAGGGATGGATCCCGGCCGTTCCCGCGGCATTCCAAGGCCCCGCTGACCCGTGTCCCGCTGCTTCCCGCAGATCCCGGCCGGAGGACGCGGCGCTGGGCGTGCCGCGGCCGGATGGGCTCGGCGGCGGCGCTGAAATATTCCGTGGTGGGGCTTTACCTCCTGGTGCTCCTCATCCTGGTGGGAATCTTCATCCTGGCAGGTGAGGCCGGCCCGGCTCCGCCCCCAGGACTTCCAGGAAATTCCAGGGAATTCCAGGCCGGAAGGGTTTTTTTGGGTCGTCCAGGGGAGGGGAAGTTGGGATCCAGCAGGAAGAATAAGCAAACAAACAAAAAAAAAAAAAGCCACCCCAAAACACATTAAAAACCTCAAAGAATTCTAAAAAAATAAAAAAAAAATCCTGAAAAATCCCCAAAAACCCATTAAAAACCCCAAAGAATTCTAAAAAAAATTTTACAAAACCTGAAAAAAACCCAAAAACCCATTAAAAACCCGGCTCCGCCCCCAGCACTTCCAGGAGATTCCAGGGAATTCCAGGCCGGGAGGGTTTTTTTGGCTCGTCCAGGGGAGGGGAAGTTGGGATCCAGCAGGAAGAATAAGCAAACAAACAAAAAAAAAAAAGCCACCCCAAAACCCATTAAAACCCTCAAAGAATTCTAAAAAAAATTTTACAAAACCTGAAAAAAACCCAAAAACCCATTAAAAACCCCAAAGAATTCTTTTAAAAAATTCCAAAAAAAAACCTGAAAAAACCCCAAAAACCCATTAAAAACCCCAAAGAATTCTAAAAAATAATTCCAAAAAAACCCCTGAAAAATCCCCAAAAACCCATAAAAAGAATTCTAAAAATATCCCCCCAAAAAAGCCTGAGAACTCCAAAAAAGTCTCCCCAAAAAACCCAAAAGAATTTTTAAAAAAACCCTCAAAAACAAAAAAAAAGCTGAAAACCCATAAAAAAACCCCAAGAATTTAAAAAAATCCCCCCAAAAACCCATAAAAAAACCCAAAGAATTCTAAAAAAATTTTTAAAAAAACTGAAAAAACCCCAAAAACCCATTAAAAACCCCAAAGAATTCTAAAAAATAATTCCAAAAAAAAATCCTGAAAAACCCCCAAAAACCCATAAAAATAATTCTAAAAATATCCCCCCCAAAAAAGCCCAAAAAACTCCAAAAAATCCCCCCAAAAACCCATTAAACACCCAAAAGAATTCTTAAAAGAAAAACCCCAAAACCAAAAAAAAAGCTGAAAACCTATAAAAAAACCCCAAGAATTAAAAAAAATCCCCCCAAAAACCCATAAAAAAACCCAAAGACTTCAAAAAAATCCCATAAAAAAACCCCAAAAACCCATAAAAATCCCATTAAAATCCCCAAAGAATTCAAAATTATCCCCAAAAAAAAACCCCAACCCCCCCCCAAACCCATTAAAAATCCATTAAAAACTCATTAAAAACCCCAAAGAATCGCAAAAAAGCCCATTAAAAAAAACATTAAAAACCCACAAAAAACCAATTTAAAAACCCCAAATAATTTGGGCAAAAAAAAAAAAAAATCCCAAAAAACCCCCAAAACCCATTAAAAAACCATAAAAAACCCAAGGAATTTGGAAAAAAAACCCAAAAAATCCCCCAAAAAAACCCAAAAACCCATTTAAAAACCCCAAAGAATTTGGAAAAAAAAATAAACCAAAAAAACCCCAAAACCCATTTAAAAACCATAAAAAACCCCAAAGAATTTGGAAACCCCCCCCCAAAAATCGCAAAAAAGCCCATGAAAAAAAACATAAAAAACCCATTTAAAAACCCCAAATAATTTGGGGGAAAAAAACTCCAAAAATCGCAAAAAAAGCCTGTAAAAAACAATAAAAATCCATTTAAAAACCCCAAAGAATTTGGAAAAACAACCCAAAAAATCCCAAAGAACCCATTAAAAAACCATAAACAACCCAGTAAAAACCCAAAAAAAACCCCAAAGAGTTCGGAAAAAAAAATCCCAAAAAAACCCCAAAAGCCCATTAAAAAACCATAAAAAACCCAAAGAATTTGGAAAGAAAAAACCCCCCAAAAATTGCAAAGAAACCCCAAAACCCATTAAAAAAACCCAAATAACTTGGGGAAAAAAAAAAAAAAAAACCAACAAAAAAATCCCCAAAAGAAACCCCAAAAAAAACCCCAAAAAAATGAAAAAAAAAACCACAAAAACAACTCATAAAAAACACCAAAGAATTCAAAGAAATCGCCCAAAACATCCCAAAAAAACCCCCAAAAACCAAAAAAACCCCAGAGAATTCGAAAAAAATCCCCAAAAGAAACCCCAAAAAAACCTTCAAAAACCCAAAAACCCAAAAAAAACCTCATAAAAAACCCCAAAGAATTTGAAAAAATCGCCCAAAACATCCCAAAAAAACCCCCCAAAACCCATAAGAAACCCCAAAGAATTTGAAAAAATCGCCCAAAACATCCCAAAAAAACCCCCCAAAACCCATAAGAAACCCCAAAGAATTTGAAAAAAATCCCCAAAAGAAACCCCAAAAAAACCCACAAAACCAAAAAAACCCACAAAAACAACTCATAAGAAAACCCCCACAGCATTCAAAAAAATCGCCCAAAACATCCCAAAAAAACCCCAAAACCCCATAAGAAACCCCAGAGAATTAAAAAAAAAATACCCAAAAAAACCCCCAAAACCCCCAAAAACCCCATAAAAAACCCCAAAAGAATTTTTAAAATCCCCATCGGGAACGGGATCTTTTCCTCCCTGGAGCCGGAGTTTCCCACATGGATCCCGGGCTCTTCGGTGGCCCCTGGGAATTCCCATTCCCTGTATCCTGACCCCCGGTCCCCCCCAATCCACCAAAAAACCTCAGAGCCCGCGGCTGGGACTCTGATCTCCCAAAATTCCCATGGAATCCTGGAATCGTCGAGGTTGGAAAACTCCTTGGGTCCCCTGGAGTCCAACGACTCCACGGATTTAAATCCCTGCAGGAATCGTCCCGGCACATTCCAGGGTTCCCGCCTCCCCTTTCCCAAATTTTGGTGAGTGCAGGGATGGCCAAGCCCTTTGGGAATGTCTGGAATTCCCGCCCAACCCCTGCGCAACCTTTTTCCGTGAGGGAATTGTTCCCAATTCCGGCCTGAACTTTCCCCGGCAGAACTCGCGGCTGTTCCGTCAATAACAACAAAAATCCCAAATATCCCGAAGTTTTTCCTCTGGGAATGTTTTCCCCTGCGGTTTTCCGTCCTTCCCGTGGGATCTGAGCCTCCCCAATCCCTCGGATCCCTCCCAGGGGTGCCGGGGCCAAACTGGGATGAGCAGAGGGAACCCAACCTCGTCCTGTGCCAGGAGGAGAATCCCAGCCGGAATTCCGAGACAGTGTGGGATTCGGGAACAGGGATCGGGAAGATGCCTGGAAGAAGCTGATTCCAGCTTGGACAGGGCTCGGAGGGACGGGGGGAGGAGTCGGGGATGGAATGGGGTGGGATTGGAGGTCCCTTCCCACCCAAACCTCTCTGGGATTCTCTGGAACTGCCGGGATGGCTCCAGGCTGGAATTCTGTCCCAGCAGATAAATAATTTGGGATGCGGCTCCAAGGGAAAAAAAAATGGGATTCAGGGAATGCCTGGAGCCGCTTCCCGATCCCAAAGGGGCTCCAGGAGAGCTGGGATTTGGGCAAGGGCTGGAGGGCCAGGAGCCAGGGAATGGCTTCCAGTGGGAAAGGGGAGCTTGGGATGGTGGGATCTTGGGAAGGAATTCCCGGCTGGGCTGGAATTCCCAGAGAATCCCTGCATCCCTGTGACTATCCAAGGAAAGGCTGGATGGGCTTGGAGCAGCCTGGGATGGTGGGAATTGTCCCTGTCCAGGTGGAACGGGATGAGCTTCACGCTTCCTCCCCACCCAAACCATTCCAGGACCCCGCAGCCCTTCTCCAGCCCCCGACCTCCTTCCGCAGCCTTGGATTCCAGGAGGGGCTGATGGGCGGAACCTTCCGGGATTCTGGGAATTTCCCCTCCCCAGGCCCCGAGGAAGCGGGAATGTTCTCGGGAGGACCCCAGGGCTCCTCCTGACCTCCCACCGCTCTCCTGCCCCGCAGCGTCCCGGCCCCGGGCGTCCCCCGAGGAGCTGAAGGCGCTGCTGGCCAACGTCCAGCGGCTCAACGAGACCCTCCGCGAGCTGCAGCTGCAGCCGCTGCAGCCGCTGCCCAGCGGCGACCTCCCGGAGCTCGTCTGGAGGCTGCAGGACCTGCTGCAGAACCACTCGGGCTCGCTGCTGCTGCTGTCGGGCTCGCTGCAGCGGCTGCAGGGGCTCCTGCGGGGCCTGCAGGGCCGGGCCGGCCAGGCGGAGCGCTCGCTGGCGCGGCTGCGGGACTCGCTGGGCCGGCAGAGCGACGCGGCCCAGCTGGAGCTGTCGCGGCTCTCCGTGGAGGCCAATGGCAGCCGGCTGCTCCTGGAGCACCACCAGCACCTCCTGGGCCACCTGGGCGGGCGGCTGGAGGCCCTGGGCGAGCAGGTGTGTTGCGGTGCGTTTTGGGGTGGGGGCACCCCGGGGGTGTCCCCGGAGGGGGCCCCTAGGCTGTGAGTTGGCAGGCAAGGAGACTCCACACGGCTTCTGATCAGATGAAGGTTTATTTGGGGTCCCACCCCCGGGAACAGCATGGCTACTGAGGGAAAAGGGGGAAAGGGGAAGGGAGGGGGAGCCTTGGGGAGGGAAGGGGCAAGAGGAGGGGAAGAAGCTGAGAGAGAGGAAGGGCTAAGAGCCAGACTGATCCCCCAGCACAGCTTAAGAGGGGAATTGAAGTGGGCGCGGAATCACATTGGGCCAGTGGGATGACGGGTACAGGATGGTTCAGGGCAGGACCACAGGCTTAGAACGTACCGTGCATTTCGGAGGGGTGAGACAGGGCACACCATTTAAACAAAATGGAATACAACACAGGTGGCCGTTCTCGGCGGGGCCGTGGATTCCGTGAACCGCAGCTTCTCCTACGACGTCCGCCTGCAGCGTTCCCGGCTCCGGGACCTGCAGGGGCTCCTGGGCAACGCCAGCGAGGACGGGCGGAGGATGCGGGCGGCGCACGCGGCCATGGAGCGGCAGCTGAGGCTGGAGCTGGCCCTGCTCAACAACGTCACCGAGGAGCTGCGCCTGAAGGACTGGGAGCATTCCGTGGCGCTCCGGAACATCTCCGTCATCCGGGGTGAGTGGTGGGATCGGGAGCGGTCCCCGCGCTCCTGTGCGGGGTCAGCCCGTCAGGGATTGGAGATTCCCTGGGTTCTCCAGCTGGAGGACGACTCCAGTGGAGTTGTTGAGGTTGGAAAAGCTCTCCAAGGTCATGGAGCCCAGCTGGTTGCCACCACTGATCCGTGTCCCCCCAAATCCATGAGGAATTTAAT
This sequence comes from Onychostruthus taczanowskii, assembly GCF_017590055.1. Classification (NCBI taxonomy): domain Eukaryota; kingdom Metazoa; phylum Chordata; class Aves; order Passeriformes; family Passeridae; genus Onychostruthus; species Onychostruthus taczanowskii. The sequence continues at coordinate 173,443 of NW_024499518.1, forward strand.
CCCACCAGGGATGGGGACTCCAAACCGCCCTGGGCCTGTTCCAATCCTTCACAGCCCTTTCCATGAAGGAATTGTTCCCAATATCCAATGAAACCTTCCCTGGCACAGCCTGAGGCCGTTTCCTCATCTTGTTTCTTGTTTCCCGGGAGAAGATCCCGACTCCCACACGGCTCCAACTCTTCATGGAGTTGTGGAGAGGGGAAAGGTCCCCCCTGAGCCTCCTTTTCTCCAGGCTGAGCCCCTTCCCAGCTCCCTCAGCCTCTCCTGGGGCTCCATTCCCTTCCCAGCTCCCTCAGCCTCTCCTGGGGCTCCATTCCCTTCCCAGCTCCCTCAGCCTCTCCTGGGGCTCCATTCCCTTCCCAGCTCCCTCAGCCTCTCCTGGGGCTCCATTCCCTTCCCAGCTCCGTTCCCTGCCCTGGACACGCTCCAGCCCCTCCGGGTCTCTCCGGCTGGGAAGTTCCCGGATCCATCCCCATCTGTCCCCGCTCAGGTGTCTCTACCCCCTTGGGCTCTCCAAACATTCCCCATCCATGGTTTGGAAGGAAGATCCCAAGGTTCCCTCAAAGATCCCAGGAAATCCCAACCTCGCCTATCCCATCTTTTCCTCCTTTCCCACCCTCAGCCCTTCCCAAATCCTGGAATTATTTGGGCGGGAAGGGTCCTTAAATCCCGTCCCGTTCCAACTCCAACACCTTTCCCTGTCCCAGGCTGCTCCAAGCCCTGGCCTTGGACACTTCCAGGGATCCAGGGGCAGCCACAGCTGCTCTGGGAATGCTGTGCCAGGGAGGGGGAGCCCCACGGAGAAACCCAGGAGATCCCAGTGGGAGCTCCGGGCCGGAGCAGGACTTTGGGAGCAGCTCCTGTCCCGTTTTCCAGCTGCTGTGCCTGCGGAGACCTCGGGGCTGTTCCAGATGAAATTCCAGCTGGAATTCCAAGGCCAGGGGTGGTGCCAAGGCACTTGTTCCCCTTTTCCAGCTGCTGGGCCGGAGGGGATGGACGTGGTTGATTCCCAGGAGATCCATCCCCCTGGAATACCAACAGCTCCTGGGGTGCTTCCCCTCATCCCCGGAGTTCGTAGGCTCCCAATCCCTGTTTTTGGGATGCTGGGATCACCCCGCCCCAACTGCTTTGTTATTTCCCTACTTCCCCACTCCTCAGATCCCACTTTTCCCTCCCCATCCATGGGGATGACGTCACCTGCTCTGGGATGAAGCCACCAAGGGTGGGACCCGTCACGGAGCCCTGGAAGCGCATTATCCCAAAACAAACCCCTTCCCAAGGGCCGGCAGCGGATTTATCAGCCCTGACACATTCCTGGCATCCCAAACTTCCCTCCCCTCCCATCCCATGGATCATTCCTGGGGCCTCGTGCCCAGCTGGATTCATCCCAGCTCCAGATGTCCTTGGGTGAGTCCGTTTTGTTCCCGGCTGGATTTGGCCGAGCCATTCCCTGCCTGCCTGGGGGGGCCTTGTTCCTTCTCCCCAAATCCTCATCCATCCCAAGCTCCGGATCCTGGATCCTGGAATTGGGCGGGGGCAGATTGGAAAGATCCCAAGGCTCCTCTCCAGCATCCCAGGATTTCTCCCTGCGCCTCCCCTGGCTCGGGAAGGACAATGCAGAGGAGTTTTGGGTCTTGGGAGAATTCCCAGGATCCGCTTGGTGGATTCCAGGGTGGGATGAGCTGGATCCCAGCAGGTCCCCAAGGTGACAGGAAGGTCCCATCCCTCAGGAAACGCCTCGTCCCGCTGGAATTGGAGGGTGGGAAGCAGGAATGGGATTTCCCGGGTGCAACCCTCGGGAGCTGTGGGGTGGGAGGAGCTGGGAATGCTCCGGAGCCTCTCCCAGCCGCCATTCCCGGTTTTCCTCCAGCCCAGCAGCTCCGTGTCCTGTCCCAAGAGCTGCTCCTTGCATGGGACCGTCCCTGGGAGCATTCCAGAAAATCTGTGGCTGCCCCATCCCTGGAAGTGCCCATCCCAAGGTCCAGGGTCCATCCCAAGGGTTTGGGATCCATTCTAAGGTCTGGGATCCATCCCAAGGATCTGGGGTCCATCCTTGCAATCCAGAGTCCATCCCTGGGTTCTGGGGTCCATCCCTGGGATCTGGGGTCCATTCCCAGGATCCGGAGTCCATTCCCAGGAACTGGGGTCCATCCCTGGGATCCGGAATCCATCCTTGGGGTCTGGGGTCCATTCCCGGGATCCAGAGTCCATCCCTGGGATCCGGAATCCATCCTTGGGGTCTGAGGTCCATTCCCAGGATCCAGAGTCCATTCCCAGGATCTGGACCCATCTCCAGGATCTGGAGTCCGTTCCCAGGATCTGGGGTCCATCCCAAGGGTCTGGGGTTCATTCCTGGGGTCCAGAATCCATTCCTGGGATCTGGAGTCCATCCCTCCATCCCCTCAGCCCCCGGAGCTGTTCGTTCCCTGTGGAAGAGACAGCCAGGGCCAGTAATTCCATATTTCCCATCATCCTTTCCTATCCCAAAACATTTCCCAGCCTTGACGTGGTTCAGGATCCCGCTCTGGATCCCACTCTGTTTCTCAGCCTTGACGTGGTTCAGGATCCCACTCTGGATCCCTCTCCAAATCCCACAGATTCCTACAGAGCATTCCCAGATCCCCATTCCTGATCCATTGAAACACATCCCTGCTCTTCCTGCCCCTTTTCCAGCGCCTGGAGCTCTGCCTGGGTCTCAGCTTCCCGAGTTCCCGGCTTTCAGGATTTCTCGGAAAACATTTCCCAGTCCTCGCCCTGGATGGGTGGGAATGACCCTTCCCGGCCTCTCCCTGCCCTGGTTTCTCTCATCCCAGGAATATTTTTTTTCTTCCCTGCTATTTTTCTCTTCAAATTCCTTCTTCCCATTGTTTTGGCTCCCGATTATTTTCAGCTTTTGGGATTTGAGCCTTTGCAGGATGAGGGATAAAACCCAGGATTGGGATTTTCTGCAAATTCCTGGGATTTTACCAAAATCCCGCTGTCAATCCTCTGCTCAAGGATCATCTCCAGAATTCCCAGAGGATCATCCCAGCTGGACAAATGGAAAGTGGCCCTGCCCCTGGATGATCCTTAACATCCTTTCCAACCCCCGAAATTCCAGGATTCTGTGAACATTCCCAAAATGTGTATTTTCCCTGATTTCTTGCAATGATTTCACTGGGAATATCCCAGCTTTTGGTCCAAAGGAAAATTCCCGAGTCCCGCTCAAGGTGGAGCTTCCAGGTGAATTTTCCCATCACTTGGAGCAGGTTGGTGGAATCCAGTTTGGAATTTAGGATCCACAAATCCTGGAAGATTAAAATCATGGAAAATGGCTTTGTCCCGGCTTTGTTCCCACATTTCTCAGCGATCCCGGATCTTCTGCTGCACATTCCCGACTTCGGGGTGTGATTCCCGCCCTCCCCTTGTGTTCCAGGGCCACCAGGACCCAAAGGAGACCGAGGCACGGAAGGGATGGAGGGAGAGCCCGGCCTTCCCGGCCTTCCCGGGCTCCGAGGTAAGGAAAACATTCCCAAAATCCCCCCAAATCCCATCCTGAAATAACCCGGCTGATCCAAACCCAACGGGACAACTCCCGGTGATTCCTGACCCATCCCTTGGCGTGTCCCAGCTCCTGAGGGACACGAGGATGGATCTGCTCTCCCGGATCCTGGAGCATCCATCCTGGAGGGAAAAACGTCATCGCCCACCCGGCTCCAGGAAATCCATGCTGGCATTCCCAGATTTCCAGGGTGTCCCAGCCAGGCTGGAGCGGGAATTGGCCACCCCATTCCCAAACGGAGCCTTCCAAGGCACCAGGGCTGGAATTGCTGCTGGATCCCTCTGGCAGATCCCGGGAACCCGGCAGAGGGGCCTTGGCTCTGAGATTTTTCCAGAATTTTCTTTTTCCAACGTCAGCAATGCCAATTTTCCCCACCCCCCTTCTTAATTCCATTGTTTTTGGGAGGAATTTCATTGGAAGCCCCCAGAGGACATTCCCACCCTGAGGAAGACTTGGCTCCAGCTGTTTCTGGTTTGAAGGAAACCTGGGAATGCTGCTCTGCTCCCAAGGGCTGGGAATGGTGGAGGTGGGGCAGGATCCCCCCGAGGACAACTTTGTGCCGTGGAGGTGACGGGATCCATCCCGCTGGGATCCCGCAGGATGGAGCTCCGGGACCAGGACCAGGTTTGGATTCACATCCAGGTCCAGTTCCAGGAGCAGGCCCAGGTCAGGGTCCAGATCCAGACCCAGATCCAGACCCAGACCCAGACCCAGATGTGGATCCAGATCCGCATCCAGGTTTGGACTCATACCCAGGTTAAAGTCTGGGTCCAGGTTCAGCTCCAGGTCTAAGTCCTGGTTCAGGTCCAAGTCCAGGCCCAGAAGTCGATCCTGATCCGTGTCCAGTTCAATGTCCAGGACCAGCTCCAGGACCGGGTTCAGGTCCAGATTCAGATCTGGATCCACATCCACATTCAAGACCAGTTGCAGATCCAGATCAGGATCAGTTTCAGGACCAGGTCTGGATTCAGGTCCAGGTGAAGGTCCAGATCCTGATCCAAGTCCAGATTCAGATTTGGATCTGGATCCACGTCTAGGTCCATATCCAGAACAAAGTCCAGGACCAGGTCCAGACCAGTCCCTGTTATCCCCTGCTCCAAACCCACCCCACAGGACCCTGGATGCCAGACCCAGACCCAGAGCCAGGCCCAGAGCCAGGCCCAGATCCAGACCCAGACCCAGACCCAGGCCCAGACCCAGACCCAGGCCCAGACCCAGACCCAGACCCAGACCCAGATCCAGACCCAGACCCAGATCCAGATCCAGACCCAGACCCAGACCCAGACCCAGACCCAGACCTAGACCCAGGCCCAGACCCGGGCCCAGATCCAGACCCAGACCCAGACCCAGGCCCAGACCCAGACCCAGACCCAGACCCAGATCCAGACCCAGACCCAGACCCAGATCCAGACCCAGACCCAGACCCAGACCCAGATCCAGGCCCAGACCCAGACCTAGACCCAGGCCCAGACCCGGGCCCAGATCCAGACCCAGACCCAGACCCAGACCCAGACCCAGACCCAGGCCCAGACCCGGGCCCAGACCCGGGCCCAGATCCAGACCCAGCTCCAGCTCCAGCTCCAGCTCCATGCCTGGAATCCTCTGCTCCAAGGATTCTGAGACACCGGACCTTGCTGGGACTGCTTTGGGCTCAAACACTGGGATTTTGGGATCGCTCCTTCCCAGGCCCAGCCCAGCGAGGCAGAGCCAGCCTGGAAATCCGATCTCCCTCGGCCAGCCCTTCTAGCTGCCCGTGTTCCTTCTCCCTCCAGCTGGAATTTCTGGCACTGATGGACTCGTGGCTGTTTTTCTTGGGTGTAACAACCTCGGAATTATATTGGCTCTTTTCCTTGCTTTTCCTTTTTTTTTTCCCCTCGTTTTTTTAATTGTTCGAACAGAAAAACAAAGCAATCCCAGGAGGGTTCCCCTTCAGGAAGAGTGGTGGGAAGAGCCATGATTTTTAGGTCTTTTCCAGGAGTTTTTTGGGATGCAGGCACCACCCTTTGGATCTGAGAAGGTCGGGTTCAGGTGTATCCCTGGAAAATCTCCTTTTCCACAGAAAATCCCCTTTTCCATGGAAAAATCCTCCCTCCTGCCCCCACCCCGCAGAAATCCGGGTCCTGATCCCTCCTCGGGACGGACACAGCAGGGAAAGATTGGACCTGGGGATAATCCCTGCTGGAGCTGGGGCTGGAATTCATCCTGGAGGATTTTTTTTCCTCGTAAACTGGAGGAAAATCCTGACTAAGTTTGGAAAAGCCCGGCCCCGGCAGAGGGGGGCAGCGGTGCCCGGGGAATCCAGGGCTCCCTCCACACGGACAGAGCCAGGCTTAGATCCTGGCGGAGCTTCGGATCCGAGCCCGGCTCAGGCTCGGGATCGATCCCGTGGGATCATCCCCAGGTCCCACAGATCCTGTCTCCAGCACAGGGTCCTGCCTCCTTCCCACAGCCAGATCTGGATCCAGGTCCAGGTCCCAGCTGGGGTCCAGGACCAGATGTGGATCTGGATCCAGGTCCAGACCAAAGTCCAGATTTCAGACCCGACCCAAATCCAGGTCCAGTTTCAGGACCAGAACCAGATCCACAGCTGGATTCAGGTCCAGATCAAGGTTCAAGATCAGGACCAGATCCAGGTCCAGGACCAGGATCAGGTCCAGGTCCAGGACCAGATCCAGGTCCAGGTCCACATCCAGGTGTAGATCTAGATCTAGATCCAGATCCAGGTCCAGGAGCAGATCCTGATCCAGGTCCAGGTCCAGGTCCAGGTCCAGGTCCAGGTCCAGGTCCAGGTCTATGTCCAGGTCCAGGTGCAGATCTAGATCCGGGTCCAGGAGCAGGTCCAGGTCCAGGAGCAGGTCCTGATCCAGGTCCAGGAGCAGATCCAGGTCCAGGTCCAGGTCCATGTCCAGGTCCAAGTCCAGGTCCAGGACCAGATCCTGATCCAGGTCCAGGTCCAGGTCCAGGTCCATGTCCAGGTCCAAGTCCAGGTCCATGTCCAGGTCCAAGTCCAGGTCCAGGAGCAGATCCAGGTCCAGGTCCAGGTCCAGGTCCAGAAGCAGATCCAGGTCCAGGTCCAGGTCCTACATGGATGGAGGTGACCTCCAAGGTTCGGATGCGTCCCCTGTGCAGGATTTCCCAAACTCCAGCCCAATTCCCACCTCCCCGACATCAGGAATGCTCACACCAGGGGGTTCCATCCCTAAATCCTTCTCCAACAAACATCCAACCCCTTGGACAACATGGATCCTGGAGACCTGGGCCTCACGGGGGACACATCCCAATTCCTTGGGATGGATCCTAGTTTTCCTTCCTTGAACTCCAGCTTTGGAGCCAAATTTACCTCCCTCCCACCTAAAGATCCTCAGGAATTCCCTAGCACCTGGATAAATCCGTCCTGGATCCCAGGAGAAGGATGGGCCGGACTCTGGGGTCTCCCAGGCACATTGGGATTGCGGAATTCTGCTCATTTTGTGTCCCCATCCTCATTCCAGGGCTTCCCGGGGAGCGGGGACTGCCCGGCCCGCGCGGACTGAAGGGGGACCAGGGAGAGCTCGGCCCGCGCGGCCCCGCCGGAATGCGCGGGTTCAAAGGTACGGATGCGGATCCCGGCGGGAATCCAGCAGCAGGCGGGCTCTGGAGATCCCGGGATGAGGGGCAGAGCCCTGGAAGGGAGATCGGGGCGTCCTCTGGCTCGGGAAGCACCCGGATCTCCTGGAGGAACGGGAATCCCAACAATTCCCGCACCAGCGCCGTTCCATGGATTTGGGATGTCCTCCCATTCCATGGCGCTCCGCGGGGGCCTCCCGGGCTGTGCTCCCACGCCTGGCTCCGGCAGGGATTTGGGAATAATCTCCTGGCGTTTTCTGTTTGCTGCGGTTTCCCGTCTTCCCGGGAAAGCTGTGGGAGTAGGAAGTCGGGATTTAGCGGGACACGGCTGTCCCTGGACACCTGGGAAATTCCCAGCTGCAACCAAAACCTGGACTGAAAACCCCAAAAAATGCCCTTTGGGCCTCAAAATTCCTGCTGGAGAGGCAGGAAGGGAAAACACCCTGGGAAGAGCTGGGAATTGTAGGGAACAGAAAGCTGGAGGGGATTGGGACTGCGATTGGGATTGGGATTGGGACTGGGATTGGGACTGGGATTGGGATTGGGTGGGAAGGGACCTTAAAGGTCCTTGAATTCCACGCCCTTCCACATCTTCCACTATCCCAGGTTGCTCCAGGAGGTTGGAAAACCCCTGGACACATCCCTGGAGCACCAGGAATGTCGGGATTTTCTCACTGGCTCATGCCGAGAGCTCCTTAAATCCAGAAAATGATCCGAAAAATCCCCGGCTGGTTGGGTTGGGATTCGCCGGCCTGATGCTGGATCTGCTCTCCAAGGAATCATGGAATTGTTGAGGCTGGAAAAGCTCTCCAAGTCCAACCATTCCCACCCTGATCCACATCTCCGAGTGCCACATCCCCACGGATTTGGATCCCTCGGGAATGCGGGTTCCACCCCCGGACTCAATGGTCTCTGAGGGCTTTTCCAACCTCAACAATTCCATGAAAATCTCAAAGCCATTCCTGGATCCTGTCCCCATCCCAGGGATCCCTGGTGTCCCACGTGGATGGGGGTCACTCCCCGGACTCCGATGTGTCCCCCCAAAAATCCACCCCCACCTCCCTCCCCCCAGAGATCGGGAATGTCGGATCCAGGCGTTCATCCGACCCCTTTTCCAATGAAATTCCAGCCCCTCTGGCAGTGCTCGGGCAGTTTATGGGATTCTCTGGAATTTACGGGGAACAGACCCGGGCCTGGGCCCAGATCCAAAGCCAGGCTTTGCCTTAAACCCCGGATTTCTGCAGGACCCTTCTCCAAGGAATTCCTGCCAAGGGAATTTCATCCCAGGAATCCTGGGATGGGGGTTTTAGGGGTGGAGGAGCCTCCTCATGGAAAATTCCAGGTTTAAAACTCTCCCGGAGCAGCTCCAACCTGGCAGAGGAACGGCAGATTCCCGAATTCCTTTCCTTGTTGGTATTTTCCCATTTTTGATGGATTTCTCCTCAAAATGACCCCGGTGGAGGATTTTTTTTCCTCATTTCCAAATGGGAAAACATTATCCTGGGAAGTGAGGACAGGTCCGGGCTCCCACTTTTCCATGGAAAAGGCCGTGCAGGGAATACACTCAGGAGGAAAGAGCAGGAAAAATCCAAGCTGGGATCGTAATTCAGGGATAAATTTGGGGTGATACGAGAAGATTCCTTCCGGAACATCCCCAGGGAGGAGTTTTTTGGGAATGTTCCTGGAGGCAGAACCTGACTCCACCCGGGATTGGTGGATTCTCCTGGGGCTTTTCCCAAGATTTTGGGATCCATCACTCCCTGCAGATCCATGGGAAGAGCTGAGGGTCTCTGTCACTGTGTCTGCGCCTACATTTTGTGCCCAATCCCAAAAAAAAAAAAGATGGGAAAAAGGCCTGGAATGCTTTGATGGTCGCTGGGGGAAGGCAGGACGGAGTGGGAGAGGATTCTCCCAAATTCCCGGGCTCTGTCCCAGCCCCGAGGCTCCCTCCAGGCTCTCCGGGAATGGGATCCCATTTTTTGGGATCTTCTCCAGCCCCGACACCTCAGGAGCTGAGTTATTCCCACCAGAAAATTCCTGGGAAGAGAGGTGAGTTGGGAAAGGGGGGAAGGAAGGAGCCAGAGGAGCTGCGGCTGCCCCTGGATCCCCGGGAGTGTCCCAGGAAAGGTTGGAGCACCCTGGGAATAGCGGGAGGTGTCGGGGTTGGAATGGGATGGGATTGAAGGTCCTTTCCCACCCAAACCATTCCAGGATTCCCAGATTGCTGCTGCTCGACGGAAACCGGGACAAGCTGGGGAATTGGGATTTTAGGATGGGAATCCTCTTCCACATTCCATGATCCCAGGGTGATCCAGCATTTCCTTGGACACTGACAGGGATGCAGGGATTCACTGGGAATTCTGGACTCCAGGAAGGGCCTCCCTTCCCTTTTCCATCCCTGAATCCCATAAAAATCCCTCAGGATGGATCCTGAGTGTCCTTGATCCCAGAATCCTGGAATGGTTTGGGATGGGATCCATGGACCTTCAATGCCATGATCCCAGGGACACTTCCCACATCCCAGGGTAATCCAAATCCACCCTTGGGCACTGCCAGGGATCCAGGGATTCTCTGGGAATTCCAGCCCAGCCGGGAATTCCTTCCCAAGATCCCACCATCCCAAGCTCCCCTTTCCCACTGGAAGCCATTCCCTGGCTCCTGGCCCTCCAGCCCTTTCCCAAATCCCAGCTCTCCTGGAGCCTCTGGAAAAGGCTCCAAGGAATTCCTGGATCCTTCCCTGATCCAGCTGCACATTCCCAGCTCTCCCAGCCTGGCTCCAGGAGATCTCCGTGGCCTCCTCTGGAATTTCTCCTCCCGGAGTCAGGATCCCGGGGCCTCACCTGGGCAGGACCCTCCCCCTTTTCCTGCTGCCCCAGCTCTGGGATCATCCCAGGACAAATCCATTTCCTGGGATCCCTCCACCCCCTCTCCCGTCCCATTTTGGGGAGGAACCCACCAAAACCCGGAACTGACACTTCCCAATCCCGGTTTCTGGATGCGAGGAGCCGGGGCTGCATCCCTGGCCCCATTCCCGGCAGTTTCCATCTGGATCCCATCAGCTCCATCCCACACAGCCCGCGGGACCAATCCCGCGCTCCCGCAGCCTCCCAGGGAGCAGGCAGGAATTTCCTGCCCAGCTCTGGCTTTTTGGGATCGTTTCACATCCGATGTTTTCCTCCCTCCCGGATTTTTGGGTGTTGTTTGTTGTTCCTGGAGGCTGGAGCGTCCCCGAGCCTTTCCTTGGGATCGGGCCAGGCTTGGCCAAGGCAGGATCAGCAAATCCCAGCCTGGGGTCCTGCTCAGGGCCGGGAAAAGCTGGGAATGAGGGAGGAGCAGGCTCCGGGAGAGCCAAGGAATGTCCGAGCTCGTTAGTGAGGTCATTAACGGGATAGCAAACTGTAATTGGGATATGGAATCATTCCCGGGATACCAAACCATGGCTGGGATATGGAATCATTCCCAGATATCAAACCATGGCTGGGATATGGAATCATTCCCGGGATACCAAACCATGGCTGGGATATGGAATCATTCCCGGGATACCAAACCATGGCTGGGATATGGAATCATTCCTGGGATATCAAACGAGTGGGAATGTTTATCCAGCTGCTCCAACCCCCTGGCATCGCCCTTTTCCATGGATACCATTCCATGATTTCCTGGTGCTTCCTCAGGGATTTGGGAATCCCCACCCCTGACCCCCAAATGAGGCGTTTTTTGCCCCAAACGGGGTTTTCCACCCCCAAATTGGGAATTTCATCCCAAAATCCAGGGGTTTTGTTGCCTTTTATGGGATCTGCAGTCAGGAATTCCAGGAGCCCCAGGACCTCCTCTTCCCGCTGCCGCGGAACGCCTTACCGGATAATTTTTGGGATTTCCCAGTTTTGGGAGCAGGGATGGGAAATGGGATGTCGGCAGTGATGGGGGTCAAAGAGGGATGGGGATTTATGGGAATTTCTGGAGATTTCTGGGGGTCCAGGGGCATCAAAGAGGGATGGGGATTTACGGGAATTTCTGGGAATTTCTGGGATTTTCTGGGAATTTCCAGGAATTTCTGGGGATTTCTGGGGGTCCAAGGCTACCAAAGAGGGGTGGGGATTTATGGGGTCTGGGGGCTGTTGGGGGGGTCAACAAACCCCAAAAATTCCGGCTTGTCTCTTCCCAGGCGAGCGCGGCCCCAAGGGGGACAAGGGGGACAAGGGGGACAGAGGAGCCGCCGGTGGCAGCGGTGAGTTCCTGGGGGAGATTTTTTGGGAATTGGGAGCTCGGGCTGGGAAGATTCCTGATGCGAAGAGGAATTCCTGAGGCTGGGAAAACCATCCCGGGGTTCTCCTGCCTGGGCGAGGAGGAGCCGCAGCCGGGGAAGGTGGGAGGGGACGGGAAAGGACCGGGAATGCCGGAGGGAGGAGGTCGGGAATGCCGGAAGTGTCCGCCAGGTGTGGGACGCCCTGCCTGCCGCCCCAGGGACATCCCAGCCTGGGGACATTCCCCATGGAATCCCCGGGATGTTGCTCCTTGGGGACATTCCCCATGGAATCCCAGGGACATCCCAGCCTGGGGATACCATCCCTGGAGATGCCAGCATGGATGATGTCACCACGGATGATGTCACCAGCTGTCCCCATGGCATGGATTACATCCCCATGGCTGCTGTCCCCATGGCTGCTGTCCCCATGGCCACGGCTGATGTCCCCATGGCTTCTGTCCCCATGGCTGCTGTCCCCATGGATTACATCCCCATGGTTGCTGTCCCCATGCCGCTGTCCCCGTGCCCACAGTCCCCACGGATTACATCCCCACGGATTACATCCCCATGGATTACATCCCTGTGCCTGCTGTCCCCATGCCCGCTGTCCCCATGGCTGTCCCCATGGCTGTCCCCATGCCGCCATCCCCATGGCTGTCCCCGTGGTGCCGTCCCCGTGTCTGACGGCGCTGTCCCCATCCATGGCTGTCCCCATGGCTGTCCCATGCCACTGTCCCCATGGCTGATGGCGCTGTCCCCATGGCTGTCCCCATGGCTGTCCCCATGGCTGTCCCCATGCCGCCATCCCCATGGCTGTCCCCGTGGTGCCGTCCCCGTGTCTGACGGCGCTGTCCCCATGGTTTACATTCCCATGGATTACATCCCTGTGCTCGCTGTCCCCGTGCCCGCTGTCCCCATGGCTGTCCCCATGCCCGCCGTCCCTGTGCTGCCGTCCCCGTGTCTGACGGCGCTGTCCCCATGGCTGTCCCCGTGGTGCCGTCCCCGTGTCTGATGGCGCTGTCCCCATGGATTACATCCCTATGGCTGTCCCCGTGCCGCTGTCCCCGTGGTGCCGTCCCCGTGTCTGATGGCGCTGTCCCCACGGATTACATTCTCATGGATTGCATCCCCGTGCTCGCTGTCCCCGTGCCCCCTGTCCCCGTGGTTGACAGTGCTGTCCCCATGGCTGTCCCTGTGCCCGCTGTCCCGTGTCTGACGGCGCTGTCCCCATGGATTTGCTCCCCGTGGTGCCGTCCCCGTGTCTGATGGTGCTGTCCCCATGGATTACATCCCTATGGCTGTCCCCGTGCCGCTGTCCCCGTGGTGCCGTCCCCGTGGCTGACGGCTGTCCCCATGGATTACATTCCCATGGATTACATCCCTATGCTCGCTGTCCCCGTGCCCGCTGTCCCCATGGCTGTCCCCGTGGTACCGTCCCCGTGTCTGATGGCGCTGTCCCCACGGATTACATTCTCATGGATTGCATCCCCGTGCTCGCTGTCCCCGTGCCCCCTGTCCCCGTGGTTGACAGTGCTGTCCCCATGGCTGTCCCCGTGCCCGCTGTCCCCATGGCTGACGGTGCTGTCGCCGTGGCTGATGGTGCTGTCCCCATGGCTGTCCCCGTGCCCGCTGTCCCCGTGGCTGACGGCGCTGTCCCCGTGCCACTGTCCCTGTGCCCGGTGTCCCCATGTCTGACGACGCTGTCCCCATGGCTGTCCCCGTGCCCGCTGTCCCCATGGCTGATGGTGCTGTCCCCATGGCTGACGGCGCTGTCCCCGTGGCTGTCCCCATGTCTGCTGTCCCCGTGCCCCTGTCCCCGTGCCGCTATCCCCATGGCTGTCCCCATGGTGCCATCCCCGTGTCTGACGGTGCTGTCCCCATGGATTTGCTCCCCGTGGTGCCGTCCCCGTGGCTGACGGCGCTGTCCCCATGGCTGTCCCCATGGCTGTCCCCGTGCCCGCTGTCCCCATGGCTGTCCCCATGCCCGCCGTCCCCGTGCCCCTGTCCCCCTGCCGCCGTCCCCGTGTCTGACGGCGCTGTCCCCATGGCTGTCCCCGTGGCGCCGTCCCCGTGTCTGATGGCGCTGTCCCCATGGATTACATTCTCATGGATTGCATCCCCGTGCTCACTGTCCCCGTGGTTGACGGTGCTGTCCCCATGGCTGTCCCCATGCCCGCTGTCCCCATGGCTGTCCCCATGGCTGTCCCTGTGCCCGCTGTCCCGTGTCTGACGGTGCTGTCCCCATGGATTTGCTCCCCGTGGTGCCGTCCCCGTGTCTGACAGCGCTGTCCCCGTGGTGCCGTCCCCGTGTCTAACGGTGCTGTCCCCATGGCTGTCCCCGTGCCCGCTGTCCCCGTGCCCGCTGTCCCCATGGCTGTCCCCGTGCCCGCTGTTCCCATGGCTGTCCCCATGCCCGCTGTCCCCATGCCCGCTGTCCCCATGGATTTGTTCCCCGTGTCTGCGCTGTCCCCATGGATTTGCTCCCCGAGGCGCCGTCCCCGTGTCTGACGGCGCTGTCCCCATGGCTGTCCCCATGCCCGCCGTCCCCATGCCTGCTGTCCCCGTGTCTGACGGCGCTGCCGCAGCCCCGGCCGAGGGCTCGGTGCGGCTGGTGAACGGCTCCGGGGCGCACGAGGGGCGCCTGGAGATCTTCCACGAGCGCCGCTGGGGCTCGGTCTGCGACGACGGCTGGGACAGCCGCGACGGCGACGTGGCGTGCCGCATGCTGGGCTTCCCCGGCGCCGCCGCCGTCTTCCGCATGGCGCGCTTCGGGCAAGGTGGGACCGGGAACGGGAACGGGATCGGGATCGGGAATGGGATCGGGATCGGGATTCGGGATTGGGAACAGGATCGGGATCGGGATTCGGGATTGGGAACAGGATCGGGAACGGGAACAGGATCGGGAATGGGAACGGAAATGGGAACGGGAACGGGAATGGGAACGGGATTCGGGATTGGGAATGGGAACGGGAACAGGATTGGGATCGGGAATGGGAACGGATCCTCGGGCATGGGAACGGGATTGGGAATGGGATCGGGAATGGGAACGGGAATGGGATTCGGGAACGGGAACGGGATTCGGGAACGGGATCGGGAACAGGATCGGGAACGGGACTTGGGATCGGGAAGGGGATCGGGAACAGATCCTCGGGATTGGGAATGGGATCGGGAACGGGATTTGGGATCAGGAACAGGATCGGGAACAGGATTCGGGAACGGGATTCAGGATTCGGAACGGGATAGGGAACAGGATTCGGGAACGGGATTCGGGATCGGGAACGGGATTCGGGATTGGGAACGGGATAGGGAATGGATCCTCGGGATTCGGGATCGGGAACGGGATCGGGAACAGATCCTCGGGATTGGAAACAGGACTGGGAAGGGGAAAGGGAACAGATCCTCGGGATTGGGAATGGGATCAGGAACAGGATCGGGAACGGATCCTCGGGAATGGGAACAGAATCGGGAACGGATCCTTGGGATTGGGAACAGGATCGGGAACGGGATTCGGGATTGGGAACAGGATCGGGAACGGATCCTCGGGAATGGGAACAGGATCAGGAACGGATCCTTGGGATCGGAAACAGGATCGGGAATGGATCCTCGGGATCGGGAACAGGATTGGGAATGGGACCGGGAACGGATCCTCGGGATCGGGAACGGGATTCGGGATCGGAAACGGCTTCTCGGGATTGAGAATGGGATTCGGGATTGGAAACACCTCCTGTGGGATTTGGGAACGCTTCTTGGGATTTGGGAATGGCTCCTTGGGATTTGGGAATGGCTCCTGTGGGATTCGGGAATGGCTCCTGGGATCCCAGAGAATGGCTCCTCGGGATTGGGAATGGCTCCTCGGGATTGGGAATGGCTCCTCGGGATCCCAGAGCGGCTCCTTGGGATTCGGGAACAGCTCCTCGAGGAACTGGGACCTCCCTGACCCCGCTGGAGCCCCGGGAGCCTCCAGGAGATATTCCCTGGGATCTGGGATTTGAGGGATCAGGGTGGGGATCCAGGGGGGATCGGTGATCCTGGGGATCCCTTCCTGGGCTGGAGATTCCATAATTCCTCTGAGCTCCTTGGGTGGCCTCTCCGGGCTCTCGGAGCTGGAGGATCAGGGAAAAGCCGCTCCGGGAGCGCAGCCGGAACCCTCTGGAGCTGCTGTCCCTCATTCCCGCCTCGGGAGACCTTGGGATGTCTCCTCCCACCACGGCTCCATCCATCCCACCTTTCCTTGGGAACCACCAGGGATCCAGGGATTCTCTGGGAATTCCAGCCCAGCCGGGAATTCCTTCCCAAGATCCCACCATCCCAAGCTCCCCTTTCCCACTGGGAGCCATTCCCTGGCTCCTGGCCCTCCAGCCCTTGCCCAAATCCCAGCTCTCCTGGAGCCCCTGGAAAAGGCTCCAAGGATTCCCTGGATCCTTCCCTGATCCAGCTGCACATTCCCAGCTCTTGGAGCAGCTCCGGGGTCTCCAGGACCTGATGGATCCGTGGATATTCCATGGATATTCTGTGGATATTCCATGGATCCCCCGGCTGCCCGGGATCCCAGAAATTCTGGCCGCGTGGAATCCCAGAAATTCTGGCCATGCGGGATACCAGGGATTCCTATCCCTGGCACAGGGATCCCAGGAATTCCAGCCCTGTGGGATCCATGGAATTCTGGCCATGTTGGATCCATGGAATTCTGTCCTTGAGGGATCCCCAGAATTCTGTCCTTGGGGCATCCTCAGAATTCCAGCCGTGTGAGATCCATGGAATTCTGTCCTTGGGGGATCCCTGGAATTCCAGCCGTGTGGGATCCATGGAATTCTGTCCTTGGGGGATTCCTGGAATTGCAGCCCTGTGGGATCCATAGAATTCCATCCTTGTGGGATCCCCGGATTTCCATCCTTAAGGAAACCCCAGAATTCCATCCTTGGGGCATCCCCAGAGTTCCGTCCTTGGGGCATCTCCGGAATTCCAGCCCTGTGGGATCCATGGAATTCTGTCCTTGGGGGATCCCTGGAATTGCAGCCGTGTGGAATCCATGGAATTCTGTCCTTGGGGGATCCCTGGAATTGCAGCCGTGTGGGATCCATGGAATTCTGTCCTTGGGGGATCCCTGGAAGTGCAGCCCTGTGGGATCCATGGAATTCCAGTCCTGTGGAATCCATGGAGTTCTGTCCTTGTGGGATCCCCGGATTTCCATCCTTAAGGAATCCACAGAATTCCATCCTTGGGGCATCCCCAGAGTTCCGTCCTTGGGGCATCCCTGGAATTCCAGCCCTGTGGGATCCATGGAATTCTATCCTTGGGGGATCCCTGGAATTGCAGCCGTGTGGAATCCATGGAATTCTGTCCTTGGGGGATCCCTGGAATTGCAGCCCTGTGCGATCCATGGAATTCCAGCCCTGTGGGATCCGTGGAGTTCTGTCCTTGAGGAATCCCCAGAATTCCATCCTTGGGGGATCCCTGGAATTCTGTCCCTGGGGGACCCCCGGAGCTGGGTGCCCGGGGTGCCGGAATGTGGGTGTCCGTGTGTCCGTGTGTCCGTCCGCAGGCTCGGGGCAGATCTGGATGGACGACGTGTCGTGCGCGGGCAGCGAGGCCGCCCTGCAGCTCTGCCCCTTCTCGGGATGGGGCCGCAGCAACTGCGGGCACGCCGAGGATGCCGGCCTGCGCTGCCGGACAGACGGACACGCCGAGGCACCCACGGAGGGACTGACGGACACGCCGAGGGATTGACGGACACGCCGAGGGACTGACGGACACGCTGAGGGACTGACGGACACGCCGAGGCACCCACGGAGGGACTGACGGAGGGACTGACGGACACGCCAAGGGACTGACGGAGGGACTGACGGAGGGACCGACGGACACGCCGAGGCACCCACGGAGGGACTGACGGACACGCCGAGGGACTGACGGAGGGACTGACGGACATGCCGAGGGACTGACGGACACACCGAGGGACTGACGGACACACCGAGGGACTGACAGACATGCCGAGGCACCGACGGAGGGGCTGACGGACACGCCGAGGGACTGACGGACACACTGGGGGACTGACAGAGGGACCAACGGACCCATAGAGGGACAGACGGACACACTGAGGGACTGACGGACCCATGGAGGGACAGACGGACACACTGAGGGACTGACAGAGGGACCGACGGACCCATAGAGGGACTGACGGACCCACAGAGGGACAGATGGACACACTGAGGGACTGACGGACCCATGGAGGGACAGACGGACACACTGAGGGACTGACAGAGGGACCAACGGACCCATAGAGGGACAGACGGACACACTGAGGGACTGACAGAGGGACCGACGGACACGCCGAGGGACTGACGGACTGATGGACACACGGAGTGACTGATGGACCCATATAGGGACAGACGGACACGGGGGGACAGACAGACCCCATAGAGGGACAGACGGACCCAAACACACCCCAAAGGGACAGACGGACCCCAAACCCACCCCATAGAGGGAATGACTGACCCCAAACCCACCCCAAAGGGAAACCCCAAACCTATCCTGAAGGGGAAATCCCAAATCCACCCCAAAGGGAAACCCCAAATCCATCCAGAAGGGGAAATCCCAAACCCGCCCCAAAGGAGAAATCCCAAACCCCCTCCAAAGGGAAACCCCAAATCCATCCCAAAGAGAAAACCCCAAACCCGTCCCAAAGAGAAACCCCAAATCCATCCAGAAGGGGAAAATCCCAAATGGGAAAATCCCCAAATCCATCCCAAAAGGAAACCCCAAATCCATCCCAAAGGGAAATCCCAAATCCATCCAAAAAGGAAACCCCAAATCCATCCCAAAGGGAAACCCCAAACCCATCCCAAAAGGAAACCCCAAATCCATCCCAAAGGGAAATCCCACTGACGGACCCATGGAGGGACAGACGGACACACTGAGGGACTGACGGACCCATGGAGGGACAGACGGACACACTGAGGGACTGACGGACCCATGGAGGGACAGACGGACACACTGAGGGACTGACGGACCCATGGAGGGACAGACGGACACACTGAGGGACTGACAGAGGGACCAACGGACCCATAGAGGGACAGACGGACACACTGAGGGACTGACAGAGGGACCGACGGACACGCCGAGGGACTGACGGACTGATGGACACACGGAGTGACTGACGGACCCATATAGGGACAGACGGACACGGGGGGACAGACAGACCCCATAGAGGGACAGACGGACCCAAACACACCCCAAAGGGACAGACGGACCCCAAACCCACCCCATAGAGGGAATGACTGACCCCAAACCCACCCCAAAGGGAAACCCCAAACCTATCCTGAAGGGGAAATCCCAAATCCACCCCAAAGGGAAACCCCAAATCCATCCAGAAGGGGAAAATCCCAAATGGGGACATCCCAAACCCATCCCAAATGGGAAAATCCCCAAATCCATCCCAAAAGGAAACCCCAAACCCATCCCAAAGGGGCCGGGAATGGGATCGTTCCCAGAGAAATAAAGGATTTATGCTTCTGTTTGTGGGGTTTATGGGATTTTATGGGGTTTATGAGATTTTTGGGGTTTTATGAGGTTGATGGGATTTATGGGGTTTAGGGGGATTTTTTTTTTTGTTTTATGGGGTTTAATGGGGTTTTTAATTTATGGGGTTTATGGGGTTTTATGGGATTTTATGGGATTTTATGGAGTTTATGGGGTTTTATGGGATTTTATGGGATTTTATGGAGTTTATGGGGTTTTATGGGATTTTATGGGGTTTGTGGGGTTTTATGGGATTAATAGGGTTTTTGGGGTTTAATGGGGTTTATGGGATTTTACGGAGTTTATGGGCTTTTATGGGGTTTGTGGGGTTTATGGGATTTTATGGGGTTTTATGGGATTTTGTGGGGTTTATGGGATTTATGGGGTTTTTGGGATTTTATAGGGTTTATGGGGTTTATGGGGTTTTATGGGGTTAATGAGATTTTTGTGGTTTTATGGGTTGATGGGATTTTATGGGGTTTATGGGATTTATGGGGTTTAGGGGGATTTTTTTTTTTGTTTTATGGGGTTTAATGGGGTTTTTAATTTATGGGGTTTATGGGGTTTTTGGGGGTTTTAGGGCATTTATGGGGATTTATGGGATTTTAGGGCATTTATGGGTTTTTTATGGCGTTTTGGGGCATTTATGGGGTTTTGATGGGGTTTCTATGGGGTTTTGGGGCATTTATGGGGTTTTTATAGGGTTTGGGGACATTTATGGGGTTTTGGGGCATTTATGGGGTTTCTATGGGGTTTGGGGACATTTATGGGGTTTTGATGGGGTTTTGGAGCATTTATGGGGTTCTGGGACATTTCTGGGGTTTTGGGGCATTTATGGGGTTTTGGGGCATTTATGGGATTTTGGGACATTTTTGGCTTTCCACGGGCCCCACAGCGCCCCCCCAAATTCTCGGGGTCCCCCCCTTCGTCCCTGACCCTTCCCGGCCCCACAGAGCCCCCGAGCGCCCCAAATTCCCCCCCCACCCCCCCGCTGTTTTTGGGGCCGCCCCAAAACCCCGGGGATCGCCCCAAGCCACGCCCACTCCGCGCTGGCCACGCCCCCTGGCTGGGCACGCCGCTTACGTC
>NW_024499518.1:193568-266577 GCF_017590055.1 Onychostruthus taczanowskii
ATTCCCAAAATTTCCCCCAGTTCCCAAATCCGGGGCTTCTCCAGTTCACAAAATTCCCCCCAATTCCCTAATCCACCCCCCGCCCAATTCCCAAATTCAGCTCTCCCCAGTTCCCAAAGTTTCCCCCAATTCCCAAACCCAGGATATTCCCAATCCCCAAAATTCCCCCCAGTTCCCAGATCCAGGATTTCCCCAATTCCCAAAATTCCCCCAAATCCCGGATTTCCCCAGTTTCCGGATCCGGGATTTCCCCATTTTCCAAATCCAGTCCCCCCCCAATTCCCAAATCCCAGGATATTCCCAATTCCCAAAATTCCCCCTAAATCCTGGATTTCCTCAGTTTCCGGATCCGAGATTTCCCCATTTTCCAAATCCAGTCCCCCCCCCAATTCCCAAATCCAGGATATTCCCAATCCCCAAAATTCACCCCAGTTCTCAAATCCAGGATTTCCCCAATTCCCAAATCCGGAATATTCCCAATCCCCAAAATCCCCCCCAGTTCCCAAATCTGGGATTTCCCCAGCTCCCAAATCCAGGATATTCCCAATCCCCAAAATTCACCCCAGTTCTCAAATCCAGGATTTCCCCAATTCCCAAATCCGGAATATTCCCAATCCCCAAAATCCCCCCCAGTTCCCAAATCCAGGATTCCCCCCGTTGCCGTTGGGGTCCCTCCACGTCCCCTGGTGCCCCCCAGGACCGGGATCGGGATCGGGATCGGCTCCATGGACACCTTCCAGTCCCCCACGCCCTCATCCCGCCGGGACAAAGAGGGTGAGGAACGGCGGGACGGCCCCGGAATCCCCCCCCAGTTCCCAAATCCAGGATCCCCCCGTTGCCGTTGGGGTCCCTCCACGTCCCCTGGTGCCCCCCAGGACCGGGATCGGGATCGGGATCGGCTCCATGGACACCTTCCAGTCCCCCACGCCCTCATCCCGCCGGGACAAAGAGGGTGAGGAACGGCGGGACGGCCCCGGAACGATCCCAGAGGGATCCCGGGGATGGTCCCAAAGGGATCCTGGGGATGGTCCCAAAGGGATGGGAATGGTCCCAGAGGGATCCCGGGGATGGTCCCAGAGGGATCCCGGGGATGGTCCCAAAGGGATCCCGGGGATGGTCCCAAAGGGATCCCGGGGATGGTCCCAGAGGGATCCCGGGGATGGTCCCAGAGGGATCCCGGGGATGGTCCCAAAGGGATCCCGGGGATGGTCCCAGAGGGATCGATCCGATGGTCCCACAGGGATCCTGGGGATGGTCCCAAAGGGATCCCGGGGATGGTCCCAGAGGGATCCCGGGGATGGTCCCAGAGGGATCCCGGGGATGGTCCCAAAGGGATCCCGGGGATGGCCCCAGAGGGATCCCGGGGATGGTCCCAAAGGGATCCCGGGGATGGCCCCAGAGGGATGGGAATGGTCCCAGAGGGATCCCGGGGATGGTCCCAGAGGGATCCCGGGAATGGTCCCAAAGGGATCCCGGGGATGGTCCCAAAGGGATCCCGGGGATGGTCCCAGAGGGATCACTGGGATGGTCCCAAAGGGATCCCGGGGATGGTCCCAAAGGGATCCCGGGGATGGCCCCAGAGGGATTGGGAATGTTTGATCCTGGAATGATCCCAAAGGGAGCAGGATGTTCCCAAAAGGATCGGGATTGTCCCAAGGGGATCAGGATGTTTGATCCTGGAATGTTCCCAGAGGGATCCCGGGGATGTTCCCAAGGGGATGGGAATGTTCCCCAAAGGGTTTGAGATGTTCCCAAAGGGATGGGAATGGTCCCAAAGGGTTTGGAATGTTCCCAAAGGGATCGGGATGGTCCCAAAGGGTTTGGAATGTTCCCAAAAGGATGGGAACATTCCCAAAGGGATTGGAATGGTCCCAAAGGGTTCGGGATGTTCCCAGAGGGATCGGGATGTTCCCAAATGGATGGGAATGTTCCCAAAGAGATTGGGATGGTCCCAAAGGGATCAGGAACATCCCAAAGGGATTGGGATGGTCCCAAAGGGGATGGGAATGTTCCCAAATGGATGGGGATATTCCCAAAGGGATTGGGATGTTCCCAAAGGGTTTGTAAT
Source organism: Onychostruthus taczanowskii (assembly GCF_017590055.1). NCBI lineage: Eukaryota > Metazoa > Chordata > Aves > Passeriformes > Passeridae > Onychostruthus > Onychostruthus taczanowskii. The sequence continues at coordinate 195,637 of NW_024499518.1, forward strand.
GTTCCCAAAGGGATCAGGATGGTCCCAAAGGGTTTGAGATGTTCCCAAAGAGATGGGAATGTTCCCAAAAGGATGGGAATGTTCCCAAAGGGATGGGGATGGTCCCAAAGAGATTGAGATGGTCTCGAAGGGATCGGGATGTTCCCAAGGGGATGGGAATGTTCCCAAATGGATGGGGATGTTCCCAAAGGGATGGGAATGGTCCCAAGGGGATTTGGAATGTTCCCAAAGGGATGGGAACATTCCCAAAGGGATTGGGATGGTCCCAAAGGGATCGGGATGTTGCCAAAGGGATTGAGATGTTCCCAAGGGGATGGGAATGTTCCCAGAGGGATCAGGATTGGGATATTTGATCCCGGAATGTTCCCAGAGGGACTGGGATGCTCCCAAAGGGTTCTGGATGGTCCCAATGGATCAGGATGGTCCCAAAGGGCTCAGGATATTCCCAAGGGGATGGGAATGTTCCCAGAGGGATCGCCGGGACCGCAGAGGCTGTTCCAGGGGAACATCCCAAACCCGGGATCACGAACGGGGAAGGCCTCGGAAGGATCCCAGGGATGAATTCCAGAGGCTGCTCCAAGCCCTGTTCTACCTTCCCTGGGACAATCCCACGGATTCCCGGGAAAACTCTGCCAGTGCCTCCTCCTTCCTCCTCCTCCTCCCAGTTTTATCCCTGGGCACATCGGGGTGGGAAATCCGTGGGATCAGCTGGGATTGGTTTTCCATCCCCATTTCCCATCCCTGTTCCCATCCCCATTTCCCAACCCTGTTTTTCCAACTCTGTTCCCATTCCCATTCCCCATTCCTGTTCCCCATTCCGGTTTCCCATCCCCATTCCTATCCCTGTTTCCCATTCCCATTTCCCATTTCCCATTCCCATTCCCATCCCCATTTCCCATCCCCATTCCCATTTCCCATCCCCATTTCCCATCCCCATTTCCCATTCCCATCCCCATTTCCCATCCCTATTCCCATTTCCCATCCCCATTTCCCGTTCCCATCTCCATTTCCCATCCCTGTTCCCATCATTTCCCATCCCCATTTCCCATCCCCATTCCCATTTCCCATCCCCATTTCCCATTCCCATTTCCCATCCCCATTCCCATTTCCCATCCCCACTTCCCATCCCAGCTCCCTGTGCTGCCCGGAATTCCCCTCTGGAGCTGGGGCTGGATCTGCAGGATCTCCGTTTTTTAGGGAACAAACCCAGGGAATGGAGTCGGAATCTGGGAGAACATTAGGAGGGCTGGAAGGAGCTTTCCTAAAAGTCTGACTCCGGAGTGGGATCAGAATATCCCGTGGGAATCGTGGAATATTTCAGGCCAGGAATTGTGACCGTTCCTGACATTGCCGAGGCCACCCTGGATCCGTGACCCTGAAATCCCCCGGGATTTAAATCCCACCGGGAACGGGATTAAAAGTCCGGGAATGGGGGACTCCTGCTGGGAATTCCAGGCAGGAACTGTTCCCAAAATCCAACAGAACTTCCCATGGAAGCTCGAGGCCGTTCCCTCCCATCCCGTCAGTGATTCCCAAGGAGCTGATCCGGGATTTCCTGTGGGATCAGCAGATCCCGGTGGATTTCCCATGGGATCAGCAGGTCCCGATCCCAGTGGATTTCCCGTGGGATCAGCAGATCCTGGTGGATTTCCCGTGGGATCAGCAGATCCCGGTGGATTTCCCATGGGATCGGCAGGTCCCGGTGGATTTCCAGTGGGATCAGCAGATCCCGGTGGATTTCCTGTGGGATCGGCAGATCCCGGTGGATTTCCCGTGCGATCAGCAGCAGCAGGTCCCAGTGGATTTCCCGTGGGATCAGCAGATCCCAGTGGATTTCCCGTGGGATCAGCAGATCCCGGTGGATTTCCCGTGGGATCAGCAGATCCCGGTGGATTTCCCGTGGGATCACCGGGAATTCTCCCCGCAGAGCCCGGCCCCGTGTCCGTGACCATCCCGGCCTCTCCCTTCATGCAGAAGTTGGGATTTGGCACCGGAGTCAGCGTCTACCTGATGAAAAGGTTGGGAATGGCCTTGGGAATCCCGGGAAATCCCGGAGACGATCCCGGTTTTCCTCCCCGTGGATACGGAGCCGAGGGAGGGATTTGGGATTTGTGGAGCCAGGAGGGAGGGCGGGGTTTTGGGATAACCCTGTCCTGGATGGAATTCTGGGATTTTGGGCTCCATTCCTGGGAATTCCGGGATTTTGGGCTCCATTTTTTTGGGATAACCCTGTCCTGACTGGAATTCTGGGATTTTGGGCTCCATTATTGTGGAATAACCCTTTCCCAGCTGGAATTCCAGGATTTGGGCGCCATTCCTGTGAATCCAGGGATTTGGGCTCCATTATTTTGGGATAATCCACTCCCAGCTGGAATCGCAGGGATTGGGGCTCCATTCCTGTGAATTTAGGGATTTGGGCTCCATTATTTTGGGATAATCCACTCCCAGCTGGAATCCAGGGATTTGGGCTCCATTCCTGTGAATCCAGGGATTGGGGCTCCATTATTTTGGGATAATCCATTCCCAGCTGGAATCCCAGGGATTGGGGCTCCATTATTTTGGGATAATCCATTCCCAGCTGGAATCCCAGGGATTGGGGCTCCATTATTTTGGGATAATCCATTCCCAGCTGGAATCCCAGGGATTGGGGCTCCATTATTTTGGGATAATCCATTCCCAGCTGGAATCCCAGGGATTTGGGCTCCATCTGGGAAACGGGAACGGATTGAAATTCCCCGTTCCCCTGAAAACTCCCCGGAGGAATCTGCAGCATTCCCGTCCCGCGGGGGGGATCGGATCCTTTCCCGGCGGGAATTCCGCGGGAATTCCCGAGTTTTCCCCCGCCCAGGTCCCCGCGGGGGCTGCCCCGCTCTCCGTGGGCCGTGAAGAAAATCAATTCCGGCTGCTCCCAGAGCCAGCGGAGGCTCTTCCAACGGAGGCTCCGGCAGGAGGCCCAGACCCTGCGGAACCTGCAGCACCCCAACATCGTGGGTGGGAATCCGCCGGGAATGCCGGGGGCGGGATCCGCGGGAATGGAGGAATATCTGTGGGAATGGGGCTGGATCCGTGGGAAGGGGGTTGGGTTTGATGGGAATGGAGGAATATCCATGGGAATGGGGCTAGATCCGTGGGAATGGAGAAATATCCATAGGAATGGGGCGGGATCCATGGGAATGGGACAGGATCCATGGGAATGGGGCTGGATCCGTGGGAAGGGGGTTGGGTTTGATGGGAATGGAGGAATATCCATGGGAATGGGGCTAGATCCGTGGGAATGGAGAAATATCCATAGGAATGGGGCGGGATCCATGGGAATGGGACAGGATCCATGGGAATGGGGCTGGATCCGTGGGAAGGGGGTTGGGTTTGATGGGAATGGAGGAATATCCATGGGAATGGGGCTAGATCCGTGGGAATGGAGAAATATCCATAGGAATGGGGCGGGATCCATGGGAATGGGACAGGATCCATGGGAATGGGGCTGGATCCGTGGGAAGGGGGTTGGGTTTGATGGGAATGGAGGAATATCCATGGGAATGGGGCTAGATCCGTGGGAATGGAGAAATATCCATAGGAATGGGGCGGGATCCATGGGAATGGGACAGGATCCATGGGAATGGGGCTGGATCCGTGGGAAGGGGGTTGGGTTTGATGGGAATGGAGGAATATCCATGGGAATGGGGCTAGATCCGTGGGAATGGAGAAATATCCATAGGAATGGGGCGGGATCCATGGGAATGGGACAGGATCCATGGGAATGGGGCTGGATCCGTGGGAAGGGGGTTGGGTTTGATGGGAATGGAGGAATATCCATGGGAATGGGGCTAGATCCGTGGGAATGGAGAAATATCCATAGGAATGGGGCGGGATCCATGGGAATGGGACAGGATCCATGGGAATGGGGCTGGATCCGTGGGAAGGGGGTTGGGTTTGATGGGAATGGAGGAATATCCATGGGAATGGGGCTAGATCCGTGGGAATGGAGAAATATCCATAGGAATGGGGCGGGATCCATGGGAATGGGACAGGATCCATGGGAATGGGGCTGGATCCGTGGGAAGGGGGTTGGGTTTGATGGGAATGGAGGAATATCCATGGGAATGGGGCTAGATCCGTGGGAATGGAGAAATATCCATAGGAATGGGGCGGGATCCATGGGAATGGGACAGGATCCATGGGAATGGGGCTGGATCCGTGGGAATGGGGCTGGATCCGTGGGAATGGGGCTGGATCCGTGGGAATGGAGAAATATCCATGGGAATGGGGCGGGATCCATGGGAATGGGACAGGATCCATGGGAATGGGGCTGGATCCGTGGGAATGGAGAAATATCCATGGGAATGGGGCAGGATCCATGGGAATGGGGCTGGGTTTGATGGAAATGGAGGAATATCCATGGGAATGGGGCTGGATCCATGGGAATGGCGAAATATCCATGGGAATGGGGCTGGGTTTGATGGAAATGGGGTGAGATCCGTGGGACTGGGGCTGGGTTTGATAGGAATGGAGAAATATCCATGGGAGTGGGGCTGGATACATGGGAATGGGGTGGGATCCATTTGGAATGGAAGTGTTGGATCCATGGGAATGAGGTTGGATTTGTTGGGAATTAGATTGGACCCATGGGTATGGAGGGGATGGGTTTGTTGGGAGCTGGATTGGATCCGTGGAAATGGAGGTCGGATTTGTTGGGAATGGAGGGGTTGAATCCATGGGAAGGGAGGAGCAGGACCCATGGGAATGTGGATGGATCCATGGGGATGAAGGGGTTGGATTTGTTGGGAATGGAGGGGTTCCCATTCCCACGGCTCCCGTTCCATGGCTCCTGTTCCCATTCCCGCTGCTCCCGTTCCCATTCCCCTGGATCCCGTTCCCATTCCCACGGTTCCCATTCCCGTTCCCACGGATCCCATTCCCATTCCTACGGATCCCGTTCCATGGCTCCTGTTCCCATTCCCGTGGCTCCCGTTCTCGTTCCCCTGGATCCCGTTCCCATTCCCGTGGCTCCCGTTCCCATTCCTACGGATCCCATTCCCGTGGATCCCATTCCCATTCCCACAGCTCCTGTTCCCGGTCCCACGGCTCCCATTCCCATTCCCATGGTTCCCATTCCCACAGCTCCCGTTCCCATTCCCATGGTTCCCGTTCGATGGCTCCCGTTCCCATTCCTACAGCTCCCGTTCCCATTCCCGCGGCTCCCGTTCCCCTGGATCCCAATCCCACAGCTCCCGTTCCCATTCCCGCGGCTCCCGTTCCCCTGGATCCCATTCCCACAGCTCCCGTTCCCATTCCCACAGCTCCCGTTCCCATTCCCACAGCTCCCGTTCCCGCGGATCCCGTTCCCATGGTTCCCATTCCCACGGATCCCGTTCCCATTCCCGTGGTTCCCGTTCCAGGGTACCGGGCGCTGACCAAGGCTCCGGACGGGAGCCTTTGCCTGGCCATGGAATTCGGGGGGGAGAAATCCCTGAACGACCTGATCGAGGAGCGCCGGGAGCAGGGCCTGGGAATGTTCCCGGCGGAAACCATCCTGCACGTGGCCCTCAGCATGGCCAAGGGCCTGGAGGTACCGGGAATTCCGGGGAAACCTCGGGAATTCTGGGGAGTTCCCGGGAAAAACCCTGCGGTTTTGGGGAAGTGGCGGGATTCTGGGAAAATCCCAGGGTTCTGGGATAAAGGAGAGCCAAGGGGGCTTTCCAGATGCTGGGGGGGTTGGGATAGGGGTGGGTGGGATCTTGGGAAGGAATTCCAGGCTGGGCTAGAATTCCCAAAGAATCCCTGGCAGTGTCCAGGGAAAGGTTGGAGCTCCCTGGGATCGGGGTGGGAAAGGGATGGGATTGAAGGTAGGTCCCATCCCAAACTGTTCTGGGATTCTGGGATCCAGGACACTCAGGATCCATCCCGAGCGATTTTTATGGAATTCGGGGATGGAGAAGGGAAGGGAGACCCTTCCTGGAGTCCCCAATTCCCAGGGAATTCCCGAAATTCCTTCTCAGAGAGGAGTCGGGATGGGGACAGATCCAACGCCAGGCTGGGAGAGCTGGGAATGCAGGGAATTCCCGGGAAAGGAGAGCTTGGGATTGTGGGATTTGGGAAAGAATTCCCGGCTGGGCTGGAATTCCCAGAGAATCCCCAGGAGAGCCCACGGAAAGGTTGGAGCACTCTGGGATCAGGGTTGGAATAGGATGGGATTGAAGGTCCCATCCCAAACTGTTCTGGGATCCAGGACACTCAGGATCCGTCCTGAAAGATTTTTATGGAATTCGGGGATGGAGAAGGGAAGGGAGACCCTTCCTGGAGTCCCAAATTCCCAGGGAATTCCTGAAGTTCCTTCTCGTAGAGGAGCTGGGATGGGAATGGATCCAACGCCAGGCTGGGAGAGCTGGGAATGCAGGGAATTCCTCGGGAAAGGAGAGCTTGGGATTGTGGGATTTGGGAAAGAATTCCCGGCTGGGCTGGAATTCCCAGAGAATCCCTGGGAGAGCCCAAGGAGCGGCCGCAGGACTGGGCAGATCCATGAGATCCCCCCCAATCCGCGGATTCCGCGCCGGGCGGTTTGGAGGCGGGGTTTGCCCCGGGGCTGCCCGCATCCCGCGGCGTTCCCGGCATTCCCGGCGTTCCCGGCATTCCCGGCGTTCCCGGCGTTCCCCCGCAGTACCTGCACACGGAGCAGCGGCTGCTGCACGGCGACATCAAGTCCGCCAACGTGGTGGTGCGCGGCGCCTTCCAGGCCGTCAAGATCTGCGACGTCGGCGTCTCGCTGCCCCTGGATGAGAACCTGGAAGGTGGGAGTATGGAGCCCGCCGGGAATTCCCGGGAATGGGGGGGCTCCTGGGAACGGGGGGTTCCTGGGAATGGGGGGTTCCTGGGAATGGGGGGGCTCCCGGGAATGGGGGGGCTCCCGGGAAGGGGGGGGCTCCTGGGAATGTAGAGTTCCTGGGAATGTGGGGTTCCTGGGAATGGGGGGTTCCTAGGAATGGGGGGTTCCTGGGAATGTGGGATGGGATGTGGGACACCCATTCCCGTGGATCCCATTCCCATTGACATGGATCCCATTCCCATGGATCCCATCTCCATTCCCATTGTGGTGGGATTCCTGGGAATGGGGGGTTCCTGGGAATGGGGGGGCTCCCGGGAATGGGGGGGCTCCCGGGAAGGGGGGGGCTCCTGGGAATGTAGAGTTCCTGGGAATGTGGGGTTCCTGGGAATGGGGGGTTCCTAGGAATGGGGGGTTCCTGGGAATGTGGGATGGGATGTGGGACACCCATTCCCGTGGATCCCATTCCCATTGACATGGATCCCATTCCCATGGATCCCATCTCCATTCCCATTGTGGTGGGATTCCTGGGAATGGGGGGTTCCTGGGAATGGGGGGGCTCCCGGGAATGGGGGGGCTCCCGGGAAGGGGGGGGCTCCTGGGAATGTAGAGTTCCTGGGAATGTGGGGTTCCTGGGAATGGGGGGTTCCTAGGAATGGGGGGTTCCTGGGAATGTGGGATGGGATGTGGGACACCCATTCCCGTGGATCCCATTCCCATTGACATGGATCCCATTCCCATGGATCCCATCTCCATTCCCATTGTGGTGGGATTCCTGGGAATGGGGGGTTCCTGGGAATGGGGGGGCTCCCGGGAATGGGGGGGCTCCCGGGAAGGGGGGGGCTCCTGGGAATGTAGAGTTCCTGGGAATGTGGGGTTCCTGGGAATGGGGGGTTCCTAGGAATGGGGGGTTCCTGGGAATGTGGGATGGGATGTGGGACACCCATTCCCGTGGATCCCATTCCCATTGACATGGATCCCATTCCCATGGATCCCATCTCCATTCCCATTGTGGTGGGATTCCTGGGAATGGGGGGTTCCTGGGAATGGGGGGGCTCCCGGGAATGGGGGGGCTCCCGGGAAGGGGGGGGCTCCTGGGAATGTAGAGTTCCTGGGAATGTGGGGTTCCTGGGAATGGGGGGTTCCTGGGAATGGGGGGGCTCCCGGGAATGGGGGGGCTCCCGGGAAGGGGGGGGCTCCTGGGAATGTAGAGTTCCTGGGAATGTGGGGTTCCTGGGAATGGGGGGTTCCTGGGAATGGGGGGGCTCCCGGGAATGGGGGGGCTCCCGGGAAGGGGGGGGCTCCTGGGAATGTAGGGTTCCTGGGAATGTGGGGTTCCTGGGAATGGGGGGTTCCTGGGAATGGGGGGTTCCTGGGAATGTGGGATGGGATGTGGGACACCCATTCCCGTGGATCCCATTCCCATTGTCATGGATCCCATTCCCATGGATCCCATTCCTATTCCCATGGATCCCATGTCCCATTCCAATGGATCCCATCTCCATTCCCATTGTGGTGGGATTCCTGGGAATGTGGGGTTCCTGGGAATGTGGGGTTCCTGGGAATGGGGGGCTCCTGGGAACGTGGGATCCCTGGGAATGTGGGGTTCCCGGGAATGTGGGATGGGATGTGGGACTGCCATTCCCATGGATCCCATTCCCATTGTCATGGATCCCATTCCCATGGATCCCATTCCTATTCCCATGGATCCCATGTCCCATTCCAATGGATCCCATCTCCATTCCCATTGTGGTGGGATTCCTGGGAATGTGGGGTTCCTGCGAATGTGGGGTTCCTGGGAATGTGAGATTCCCATCCCATGGATCCCATTCCCATGGAACACATCCCGTCCCATTCCCATGGATCCCGTTCCTATGGATCCTGTTCCTATTCCCATGGATCTCATCCCCATTCCCATGGATCCCATCTCCATTCCCGTTGTAGTGGGATTCCTGAAAAGGTGACATTCCCATTTCCATGGATCCCATTCCTATTGGGATGGGATCCCCAGGAATGTGGGATCCCCGGGAATGTGGGATCCCTGGGAATGTGGGATCCCCTGGAATGTGGGATCCCCGGGAATGTGGGATCCTCTGGAATGTGGGATCCCCGGGAATGTGGGATCCCCAGGAATGTGGGATCCCCAGGAATGCTGCTCTCCAGGGAATTCCGGGCCTCCCGCACTCCAGAGCTTCCCCTGGATTCCCACGGAATCCCATTCCAGGCTTTTGGGGCTTTCAGGGATGCGGCTCCGAGGCTGGGCTGGGAGCAGCGGGAATGGGGGCGGGAAAACCCAGGGGTCATTCCCAGCCAAAGCCTCCGATATCCCGATATTCCTTGGATCCCGATATCCCTTTGATCCCTTTGATCCCTCTGATATCCCAATATTCCTGGCTGCAGTGAGTGATCCCATTGCTGATATCCCTCTGATATCCCTTTGATCCCATTCCCGATATCCCAATACCCCTTTGATGCCATTCCCAATATCCCCGTGATCCCGATATCCCTTTGATCCCTTTCCCGATATCCCAGTACCCCTCTGATCCCATTCCCGATATCCCTTTGATCCCTCTGATATCCCGATATCCCGATACCCTCTGATACCCCATTCCCGCTACCTCTCTGATATCCCAATATCCCTTTGATCCCTCTGATATCCCGATATCCTGATATCCCTCTGATATCCCGATATCCCGTTATCCCTCTGATATCCCAATGATATCCCGATATCCTTCTGATATCCCAATGATATCCCGATACCCTTCTGATATCCCAATGATATCCCGATATCCTTCTGATATCCCAATGATATCCCGATATCCTTCTGATATCCCAATGATATCCCGATACCCTCTGATATCCCAATATCCCTTTGATCTCTCTGATATCCTGATATCCCGGGCCACAGTGAGCGATCCCATGGCCCATATCCCGATATCCCAATATCCCGATATCCCTCTGATATCCCGATACCCTCTGATATCCTGATATCCCTTTGATCCCTCTGATATCCCGATATCCTCTGATATCCCAATATCCCAATATCCCTCTGATATCCCAATGATATCCCAATACCCTCTGATATCCCAATGATATCCCGATATCCCTCTGATATCCTGATATCCCTTTGATCCCTCTGATATCCCGATATCCCGATACCCCTGTGATATCCCAATATCCCGATACCCTCTGATATCCCGATATCCCGATATCCCTCTGATATCTCTCTGATATCCCAATATCCCGATATCCCTCTGATATCCCGATATCCCGCAGTCAGCGCGCCGTCGCCGTGCTACGTGGGCACGGAGCCGTGGCTGCAGTGAGCGATCCCGTGGCCCATATCCCGATATCCCGATATCCCGATACCCTCTGATATCCCAATATCCCGATATCCCTCTGATATCCCGATATCCCGCAGTCAGCGCGCCGTCGCCGTGCTACGTGGGCACGGAGCCGTGGCTGCCTCCGGAGGCGCTGGATCCGGCCGGCGCCATCTCGGACCGCGCCGACATCTTCGCCTTCGGCCTGACGCTCTGGGAGATGCTGGCCCTGAGCGTGCCCCACATGCCCCTGCCCCACAGCGACTCCGAAGGTCGGGAATAACGACGGGAATAACGGGAATAACGGGCGTGCCCGACGGGGAACGGGCACCGGGAAGGGATCCGGGGAATGCTCGAGGGGGAAAGGGGATCCGGGATTGGGGAGAGGGGTGGAGGGGAAAGGGGAATGGAAGGGGATGGGATTCCCGCTGGGAAAGGGGAGCTTGGGATTCTGGGATCTTGGGAAGGAATTCCTCACTGCAGGGTGGGGAGGGGGCCGGGCTGGAATTCCCAGAGGATCCCTGGGAGGATCAGGGCCGGGATCGGGCCGGGATTCCCGGGATCCACTCCTGACAGCTGCTCCCTGCTGCCGTTCCAGAGGGTTGGGATCGTGGGATTTTGGGGTCTTGGGAAGGAATTCCTGGTTGGGAAGTCCTGGGCTGGAATTCCCGGAGGATCCATGGGAGGATGAGGGCCGCAGCACCGGCAACACCAATGGCAGCACCGGCAACACCAATGGCAGAACCAGCGCCGGCGGCACCGGCTGAGCCGCGCCCAGCCAGGGATGGAACCCAGCGGGAATGCCGGGAACACGGAGATGGAAGGCTGGGATGACGGAGCGGGAGAACGGAGATAGAACGGAGTGGGAAGTCTGGGATAATGGAGTGGGGATTCTGGGATAAGGGAGCGGGAATTCTGGGATAACGGAGGTGGAAGGCTGGGAAAACGGAGCGGGAGTTCTGGGATAATGGAGCGGGAATTCTGGGAAAATGGAGTGGGAATTCTGGGATAACGGAGATGGAAGTCTGGGAAAATGGAGTGGGAGTTCTGGGATAATGGAGATGGAAGGCTGGGATAACAGAGCAGGAATTCTGGGAAAATGGAGTGGGAATTCTGGGAAAATGGAGTGGGAATTCTGGGAAAATGGAGCAGAAATTCTGGGAAAACGGAGCGGGAATTCTGGGATAACAGAGCGGGAATTCTGGGAAAACGGAGCTGGAAGTCGGGGGTGATGGAGAGGGAATTCTGAGATAACAGAGTGGGAAGTCCAGGATAACGGAGTGGGAATTCTGGGATAACGGAGCGGGAAAACGGAGCGGGAAGTCTGGGATAACAGAGGTGAAAGTCTGGGATAACTGAGCGGGAATTCTGAGATAACAGAGCGGGAAGTCCGGGATGATGGAGTGGGAATTCTGGGAAAATGGAGCAGGAAAATGGAGCTGGAAGTCTAGGGTGATGGAGCAGGGATTCTGGGATAACGGAGCGGGAATTCTGGGAAAATGGAGATGGAATTCTGGGATAACGGACTGGGAAGTCTGGGAAAATGGAGCGGGAATTCTGGGATAACGGAACGGGAAGTCTGGGATGATGGAGTGGGAATTCTGGGAAAATGGAACAGGAAGTCTGGGATAACAGAGCAGGAAAACAGAGCGGGAATTCAGGGAAAATGGAGCCCTGAGGGACTGGGATAACAACAGAGCAGGAATTCCAGAGTCCTGAGAAACTGGGATAATAGAGCAGGAATTCCCAGAATTCCAGAGCCCTGAGAGCCCAGGACAATGCAGCTGGGATTCCTGGGATTATGGAGCCTTGACCTGGCCAGAATTCCAGAGCCTGGCATTCCTGGAATTCCAGAGACCAGCATTCCTGGGATAATGGAGCTGGCATTCCAGGGTTCCAAAGCCGGAATTCCCAGGGTTCTGGAGTCCTGGGAATTCTTGGCCCTCCTGGAATTCCATTGGGATGTGGTTCTGGAGCCTGGGATTCCAGAGCTTAACATTCCCAAGGCCCTGACATTCCTGGAATTCCAGAACCTGCCATTCCCAGACTTCCAGAGGGATGTGGCTCCAGAGCCTGATGTCAGAATTCCAGAGCTCTGACATTCCCAGATTTCCAGCAGGATGCGATGTCAGAGCCTTGAACCTCCCGGAATTCCAGAGGCTCACAGTCCTGGAGCCCTGACATCCCCAGAATTCCAGAGCCTGGCAATCCTGGAATTCCAGATGTGGCATTCCCAGAATTTCAGATCCCTGCCATTCCCGGAATTCCAGATTCATTACATTCCTGGAATTCTGGATCCCTGCCATTCCCAGATTTCTGGATTCATGACGTTCCCAGAATTCTGGATCCCTGCCATTCCCAGAATTCCAGATCCCTGCCATTCCCAGAATTCCAGTTCCCTGCCATTCCCAGAATTCCAGATTCATTACATTCCTGGAATTCTGGATCCCTGCCATTCCCAGATTTCTGGATTCATGACGTTCCCAGAATTCCAGATCCCTGCCATTCCTGGAATTCCAGATTCATTACATTCCCAGAATTCCAGATTCATTACATTCCTGGAATTCTGGATCCCTGCCATTCCCAGATTTCTGGATTCATGACGTTCCCAGAATTCCAGATCCCTGCCATTCCTGGAATTCCAGATTCATTACATTCCCAGAATTCCAGATTCATTACATTCCTGGAATTCTGGATCCCTGCCATTCCCAGATTTCTGGATTCATGACGTTCCCAGAATTCCAGATCCCTGCCATTCCTGGAATTCCAGTTCCCTGCCATTCCCAGAATTCCAGTTCCCTGCCATTCCCAGATTTCCTCAGGCCGCGCTCCGGAGCCAGGGTTGGATTTTCCCACTTTTTAGGTTGGATTTCCTTCATTTTCCCACTTTTTTGGGGTTGGATTTTCCCTCTTTTTTGGGCTGGAATTCCCAATTTGGAGTTGGAATTTCCCTCATTTTTTCATTGGGTTTTCCCAGTTTCCAGGTTGGATTTCCTTCATTTTCCCACTTTTTTGGGGTTGGATTTTCCCTCTTTTTTGGGCTGGAATTCCCAATTTGGAGTTGGAATTTCCCTCATTTTTTCATTGGGTTTTCCCACTTTTCCAGGCTGGATTCCCCAAGTTTGAGGTTGGATTTTCCCAAGTTTTTAGGGTTGGATTTTCCCTGTTTTTTTCCTGCATTTTCCCTCTTTTTTGGGCTGGAATTTCCCTCCTTTGGGTCAGGTTTTCCCTCCTTTTCCAGCTGGAATTTCCCTCTTTTTTTGGTTGGAATTTCCTTCATTTTTGAGTTGGATTTTCCCTTTTTTTGGCTGGATTTCCCTCATTTTTCCCTCTTTTGGGGCTTGGATTTTCCCAAGTTTTTTCCTGGATTTTCCCTCTTTTAGGTCAGATTTTCTCTCTGTTTCCAGTTGGATTTTCCCTCTTTTTTTTGGGCTGGAATTCCCAAATTTAGCTTGGATTTTCCCTCATTTTAGCTTGGATTTTCCCTCATTTTCCCTCTCTTTGGGGTTTGGATTTTCCCTCTTTTTCAGCTCAGATTTTCCCAAATTTTCAGCTTGAATTCTCCCAGCTTTGGGGTTGGATTTTCCCTCTTTTTTTGGGCTGGAATTCCCAATTTGGAGTTGGAATTTCCCTCATTTTTTCATTGGGTTTTCCCACCTTTCCAGGTTGGATTCCCCAAGTTTGTTGTTGGATTTTCCCAAGTTTTTAGGGTTGGATTTCCCTCGTTTGGGGCTTGGATTTTCCCAAGTTTTTTCCTGGATTTCCCCTCTTTTAGGTCAGATTTCCCCTCTTTTTTCCAGTTGTAATTTTCCCTCTTTTTTGGGCTGGAATTCCCGGAGTTTTCCCCTTGGATTTTCCCGAGTTTTCCCTCAAGAACGTTCCCAATAAATAAAAATTTCTTCCTCTCTCTGGGGTTTGGATTTTTCCTTTCCTTGGGATTTGGCTTTTCCAGAGGGACGGGAGCTTGGATGGGATTCGGGTGCTCTGAGGGGGAAAAAATTCCCAAAAAACCTCGGAATATTCCCAAAAAACCTAAAATATCCCCAAAAAAACCTGGAATATTCCCATAAAACCTTGGAATATCCCCAAAAAAACGCAGAATATCCTCATAAAACTTTGGAATATCCCCCAAAAAACCCTGGAATATTCCCATAAAACCCTGGAATATCCTCATAAAATCATGGAATATTTCCATAAAACCTTGGAATATCCCCAAAAAAACGCAGAATATCCTCATAAAACTTTGGAATATCCCCCAAAAAACCCTGGAATATTCCCATAAAACCCTGGAATATCCTCATAAAATCATGGAATATTTCCATAAAACCTTGGAATATCCCCAAGAAAACGCAGAACCATGGAATATTCCCATAAAACCTTGGAATATCCCCAAAAAAACCCCTGGAATATCCACAGAAAATCATGGAATATTTCCATAAAACCTTGAAGTAACAGAAAATCTCGGAGTATTTTCAGACATTTATGGAACAGCATCAGAAAATCTTGGAATATTTTCAGAAAACCTTGGAACAGCATCATGAAACCCTGGAATATTGTCAGAAATTTATGGAATATCAATGGAAAACCTTAGGATATTGTCAGAAATGGATGGAATATCAAAGGAAAACCTTGGGATATTGTCAGAAATTTGTGGAATATCACAGGAAAATTCTGGAATGTTGTCAGAAATGTATGGAATATCACAGGAAAACCTTGGGATATTGTCAGAAATGTATGGAATATCACAGGAAAACCTTGGGATATTGACAGAAATGTATGGAATATCACAGGAAAACCTTGGGATATTGTCAGAAATGTATGGAATAACTTCAGAAAACCTTGGGATATTGTCAGAAATGTATGGAATATCACAAGAAAACCTTGGGATATTGACAGAAATTTATGGAATAACTTCAGGAAACCTTGGGATATTGACAGAAATGTTGGGAATATCAAAGGAAAACCTTGGGATATTGATAGAAATGGATGGAATATCAAAGGAAAACCTTGGGATATTGACAGAAATGGATGGAATATCATAGGAAAACCTTGGGATATTGACAGAAATGGATGGAATATCATAGGAAAACCTTGGGATATTGACAGAAATGGATGGAATATCATAGGAAAACCTTGGGATATTGACAGAAATGTATGGAATATCACAGGAAAACCTTGGGATATTCCCACAAAGGCCTGGAATTCCCTGCCTGGGAGGCTCCCAGGGGGAAAAGCCTGGGGCAGAATTCCCGGCACAATTCCAAGAGAACGGGAAAAGCCAATTCCCGCTAACGAACCCCAATTAACTTAAATCCCAAAAAACACCCGGGAAAAGGCAGGAATCGTGGGGGATCCTGGAGATTTCCAGGATTTCCAGTGGAATTCAGCAGCTGGGCAGGGAGAGGGGAGGGGATCCCAGGGAGATTCCCAGGGGAATCGGGGATTCCAGAGGGAAAGGAGGATTCCAAGGGAAGCTCAGCATTCCCAAGGAAGGGATTCCAGGAAAAGGAGAATTCCCAAGGAAAGGAAGGGAATGAATGAGGGATTCCCAAGGGAAGGGAAGGATTCCCAAGAGAAGGAGGGATTCCAAGAGGAAGGGATTTAGGGATGGGATTCCCAAGGAAAGGAAGGGGATGAGGGATTCCCAAGGGAATGAGGGACTCCCAAGGGAATGAAGGGTTTGGAAGGGAAGGGATTTAGGGATGGGATTCCCAAGGAAAGGAAGGGAATGAGGGATTCCCGAGGGAAGGATTCCAAGATTTCAAAGGGATTTAGGGAAAGATTCCAAAGGGAAGGGAAGGAAAAGATTCCCAAAGAAAGGAAGGGAATGAGGGATTCCCAAGGGAATGAAGGATTGGGGAGGAAAGGGATTTAGGGAAGGATTCCCAAGGAAGGGAAGGGAAGGGAAGGATTCCAGGAAAGGAAGAATTCCCAAGGGAGCTCAGCATTCCCAAGGAAGGGAAGGATTCCTAAAGGAAGGAAGGCAAGGAAAAGATTCTAAAGGAAGGGATTCCCAAGGGAATGAAGGATTTGGAAGGGAAGGGATTTAGGGAAGGATTCCCAAGGAAAGGAAGGGAAGGAAAAGATTCCCAAAGAAAGGAAGGGAACAAGGGATTCCCAAGGGAATGAAGGATTTGGAAGGGATTCAGGGAGGGATTCCCAAGGAAGGGAAGGGAAAGATTCCCAAAGAAAGGAAGGGATTCCGAAGGGAAGGGAAGGGATTCAGGGAAGGATTCCCGTGGGAGCTCCCCGTTCCCTTGGGATCTCAGCAGGACCCCCTGGATCGATCCCCGCTTTTCCGGCCCCTCGGGAACTCAGGCTGGGCCCGAGGATCCCGATGATCCCAAGGATCCCGATGATCCCAAGGATCCCGATGATCCCAAGGACCCCAATGATCCCGAGGACCCCGATGATCCTGAGGATCCCGAGGATCCCAATGATCCCGAGGACCCCAATCATCCCAAGGATCCCAATGATCCCGAGGACCCCGATGATCCCAAGGATCCCAATGATCCCAAGGACCCCGATGATCCCAAGGACCCCGATGATCCCGAGGATCCTGATGATCCCAAGGACCCCGATGATCCCGATGATCCCAAGGATCCCGATGATCCCGAGGACCCCGATGATCCTGAGGATCCTGATGATCCCAAGGACCCCGATGATCCCGAGGACCCCAATGATCCCAAGGACCCCGATGATCCCGAGGACCCCGATGATCCCAAGGACCCCGATGATCCTGAGGATCCCAATGATCCCGATCTCGATCCCAAGGACCCCGAGGATCCCGATGATCCCGATCTCGGTCCCGATGATCCTGATTTCAATTCCCATGATCCCAATCCCGCTGATCCCGATCCCAATCCTGCTGATCCCGATCCCAATCGCGCTGATCCCGGTGCTGATCACGCTGATCCCGGTGCTGATCACGCTGGTCCCGGTGTAGATTCCAGTGCACATCCCGGTGTGGCTCCCAGTGATCCCGGTGCGGATCCTGCTGATCCCAGTGTGGATCCTGGCGTTGATCCCGGTGCCTTGGCTCCCGGTGTTGATCCCGGTGCCAGTCCTGGTGATCCCAGTGCCGTGGATCCCAGTGTGGTGAATCCCGGTGCCGTGGCTCCCGGTGCTGATCCCAGTGCGGTGGATCCCGCTGTCGATCCCAGTTCCATTCCCGGTTCTGATCCCAGTGCCGTGGCTCCTGGTGTGGATCCCGTTGTGGATCCCAGTGTGGATCCCGGTGCCAATCCCGATGTCAATCCCAGTGCCGATCCTGGTGCTGATGCCGGTGATCCCGGTGTCGATGCCGGTGCTGATCCTGGTGTGGATGCCGGTGCTGTGGATCCCGTTGCTGATCCTGGGGCCGATCCCGGTGCCAATCCCGGTGCTGTGGATCCCGGTGCTGATCCCAGTGCGGTGGATCCCGCTGTCGATCCCAGTTCCATTCCCGGTTCTGATCCCGGTGCCATGGCTCCCGGTGCCGATCCCGTTGTGGATCCCAGAGTGGATCCCGGTGCTGATCCCAGTGCGGTGGACCCCGCTGTTGATCCCAGTTCCAATCCCGGTTCTGATCCCGGTGCCGTGGCTCCCGGTGCCGATCCCGTTGTGGATCCCAGAGTGGATCCCGGTGCTGATCCTGGTGCTGTGGATCCCGGTGTTGATCCCGGTGCCGATCCTGGTGCTGATCCCGGTGCCGATGCCGGTGATCCCGGTGCCAATGCCGGTGCTGTGGATCCTGTTGCTGATCCTGGTGCCAATCCCGGTGCTGTGGATCCCGGTGCAGATCCCAGTGCAGATCCCGGAGGAGGTGATCCCGGTGCTGATCCCGGTGCCGATCCTGGTGCTGATCCCGGTGCCGATGCCGGTGATCCCGGTGCCGATGCCGGTGATCCCGGTGCCGATGCCGGTGCTGTGGATCCCGTTGCTGATCCTGGTGCCGATCCCGGTGCCAATCCCGGTGCTGTGGATCCCGGTGCAGATCCCGGTGCAGGTGATCCCGGTGCTGATCCTGGTGCCGATCCTGGTGATCCCGGCGCGGGTGATCCCGGTGCGGCGGCTCCGGCGGGCAGGGGGCTGTAGACGAGGAAGTCGTGGCGGCCGCAGTAGCGCGCGGCGAAGCCCCTGCCGTCGGCCGTGGGGTCGGAAAAGGCCAGGTCGGCGTGGCTGAGCACCGCGCCGAACACGAAGGTGCGCCTGCAGCCCGCGCCGCCGGGAGGGAAAGCAGGGATCAGCGCCGCGCGGGAACACCGGGAATAAACAACGGGAGAGAAATCATCAGCGCCGCGCAGGGAACACCGGGAATAAACAACGGGAGAGAAATCATCAGCACCGCGCAGGGAACACCGGGAATAAACAACGGGAGAGAAATCATCAGCACCGCGCAGGGAACACCGGGAATAAACAACGGGAGAGAAATCATCAGCACCGCGTAGGGAACACCGGGAATAAACAACGGGGAATAAACAATGGGAGGGAAACCAGAGATCAGCACTGCGCAGGGAACACCGGGAATGAACAACGGGAGAGAAATCATCAGCACCGGGGAATGAACAATGGGAATAAACAACGGGGAATAAACAACAGGAGAGAAATCATCAGCACCGGGGAGGGAACACCGGGAGAGAAATCATCAGCACCGCGCAGGGAACACCGGTAATAAACAACAACAGGGAATAAACAACGGGAGGGAAACCAGAGATCAGCACCGAGCAGGGAACACCGGGAATAAACAACGGGGAATAAACAATGGGAGAGAAATCATTAGCACTGGGGAATGTACACCGGGGAATAAACAACAGGAGAGAAATCATCAGCACCGCGCAGGGAACACCGGGAATAAACAACGGGGAATAAACAATGGGAGAGAAATCAATCAGCACCGGGGAGGAAACACCGGGAATAAACAACAGGAGAGAAATCATCAGCACCGCGCAGGGAACACCGGGAATAAACAACGGGGAATAAACAATGGGAGAGAAATCATTAGCACTGGGGAATGTACACCGGGGAATAAACAACAGGAGAGAAATCATCAGCACCGTGCAAGGAATACTGGGAATAAACAACGGGGAAGAAACAACAGGAGAGAAACCATCAGCACTGCAGAGGGAACACCGGGAATAAACAACAGGGAATAAACAATGGGAGAGAAATCATCAGCTACGCGCAGGGAACACCGGGAATAAACAACGGGAGAGAAATCATCAGCACTGCAGAGGGAACACCGGGAATAAACAACAGGGAATAAACAACGGGAGAGAAATCATCAGCACCAGGGAATGAACAATGGGAATAAACAACAGGAAAAACAACGGGAAAAACAACGGGAGAAATCATCAGCACCGCGCAGGGAACACCGGGAATAAACAACAACGGGGAATAAACAACGGAGAGAAATCATCAGCACTGGGGAATAAACACCAGGAATAAACAACACTGGGAAAAACAACAGGAGAAATCATCAGCACTGGGGAATAAACACCAGGAATAAACAACACCGGGAAAAACAACAGGAGAAATCATCAACACCGGGGAGGAAACAACGGGAAAAACAGCAACGGGAAATGGGAAACAACGGGGAATAAGCACCGGGAGAAACAATGGGAAAAATCATCAGCACCAGGGAATAAACACTGGGAAAAATAACAATGGGAAAAACAACGGGAAATGGGAAAGAATGGGGAATGAACAATGGGAAAAACAATGGGAAAAATCAACACTGGGAAAAACAGTGGGAAAAATCAACACCAGGAATGGGAAACACCGGGAAAAACAATGGGAAAAATCAACATCCCAAATCCCAGTCGCCCATCCCAAATCCCTCTTTCCCCATCCCAAATACCAGTCGCCCATCCCAAATCCCTCTTTCCCCATCCCAAATCCCAGTTTTCCTTCCCCAAATCCCAGTTTTCCTTCCCCAAATCCCAGTTTTCATTCCCCAAATCCGTTTTCCTTCCCCAAATCCCAGTTTCCCAGCTCCTGCTCTCCACATCCCAGTTTTCCCTGTCTACCTCTCCCCAAATCCCACATTTCCATCTCTAGCCCAACCCAAATCCCCTTTTTTCCGTGTCCCTCCCTGAATCCAAGTTTCCCCTTCCTGAATCCCATTTTTTCCTCCCCAAATCCCACTTTCTCCATCCCTAATCCCAGTTTCTCCATCCCCAATCCCACTTTTCCCTCCCCCAATCCCACTTTCCCCATCCCCGTTCCCAGTTCCCCATCCCAAATCCCAGCTCCCCACACCCAATCCCACTTTCCCCATCCCCATTCCCAGTTCCCCATCCCAAATCCCATTTTCCCCATCCCAATTCCCAGTTTTCCATCCCCATTCCCAGTTCCCCATCCTTCCATTCCCAGTTTCCCCAGTTCCCCAATCCCAGTTCCCCATCCCCAATCCCAGTTCCCCATCCCCATTCCCAGTTCCCCATTCCTCCATTCCCAGTTCCCCATCCCAATCCCAGTTCCCCATCCCAATCTCACTATCCCCAGTTCCACACCCCAGTTTCCCCACCTCCCCATTCCCAGTTTCCCCACCTCCCCATTCCCAGTTTCCCCACCTCCCCATTCTCAGTTCCCCATCCCAATCCCAGTTCCCCATCCCTCCGTTCCCAGTTCCCCATCCCTCCATTCCCATTTTCCCCATCCCTCCATTCCCAGTTTCCCCAGCTCCTCATTCCCAGTTCCCCATTCCCAGTTTCCCATCCCCATTCCCCATCCCCATTCCCAGTTCCCCATTCCCGTTTTCCCCAGCTCCCCATCCCATTCCCAGTTCCCCACCTCCCCGTTCCCGGCGCTCCCACCTGAGCGCGTCCATCATCCTGCGGGCGATGCCGCGGCGCCGGCGCGCTCCCAGCACCCAGATGCGGCTGATGCCGCAGGCGGCCGGCTCCGCCTGGGAATGGGGATGGGAAACTGGGAATGGGGATGGGGAATGAGAATGGGGATGGGAATGGGGAGGAGTGGGAATGGGAACTGGGAATGGGAAACTGGGAATAGGGATGAGGAGTGGGGATGGGGAACTGGGATGGGAATGGGGAGGAGTGGGAATGGCAACTGGGAGTGGGAATGGGAAACTGGGAATGGCGAATGGGAAACTGCAAATGGGGATGGGAGCTGGGAATGGAGATGGGGAATGGGGAAGGAAAACTTGGAATGGGGATGGGGGATGGGAATGGGGATGGGGATGGAAAAGTGGGGATGGGAATGGGAATTGGGAAAGGGGATGGGAAACTGGGAATGGGGACTGGGAAACTGGGAATGGGGACTGGGAAACTGGGAATGGGGATGGGAACGGGAATGGGGAATAGGGAGTGGGAATGGAAGCTGGGAATGGGAAAGTAGGAATGGGGATGGGGACTGGGAATGGGAGCTAGGAATGGCGACTGGGAATGAGAGCTGGGAACTAGGAATGGGGATGGGAAAGTGGGAATGGGAACTGGGAACAGGAAACTAGGAATTGGGAACTGGGATGGGAACTGGTAATGGGTATGGTGGGAATAGCTGGAGATGGGGAATGGGAACGGGAGATAGATGGGGAATGGAAATGGGAAACCGGGAATGGGAAACTGGGAATGGGGATGGAAAACTGGGATTGGGGATGGGAAACTGGGATTGGGGATGGAAAACTGGGATTGGGGATGGGAAGTGGGAGCGGGGCCAGGGAATGAAAACCCGGGAATGACTGGATCCCTAAGGAGCCCCCTCCCCCCGGAGCCCGTGCCCACCTGGCTGACGGGCTGCGCCACCAGGCAGCCCAGCACGCACTTGCCGGGGCTGACGAACAGGTACACCCGGGAATGCTCCGGGAAAAGCCGGGAATGCTGCGGGAAACCCAGCTCGGAATCCACCACCGACAGAACCTCCTCGGCCTGGGGGGAAACGGGGTGGGAATTCCGGGGGGAATGGGTGGGAATTCCGGGGGGAATGGGTGGGAATTGCCAGGGAAATGGGGTGGGAATTCTGGGAAATGGGGTGGGAATTCCCTGGGAAATGGGGTGGAGATTCCCAGGGAAACGGGGTGAGAATTCTGCAGGAAATGGGTGGGAATTCCTGGGGAATAGGTGGGAATTGCCAGGGAAATGGGGTGGGAATTCCTGGGAAATGGGGTGGGAATTCCGGGGGGAATAGGTGGGAATTCCTGGGGAAATGGGGTGGGAATTCTGGGAAATGGGGTGGGAATTCTGGGGGAAATGGGTGGGAATTCCCTGGGAAATGGGGTGGGAATTCCCGGGGAAACGGGGTGGGAATTCCTAGAAATACAGGGATGAGAACAGAATGGGAATTCTGGGAAAAAGGGATGAGAATTCCTGGAAAAACAGGGTGGGAATTCTGGGAAAAAGGGATGGGAATTCCCAGGAAAGACAGGATGGGCACTGAGAATTCCCAGGAAAATGGGATTTGTTCCCAAAAAAGGCTGGGACTGCGCAGGAATTTAGGGATTGGGGTGGGAATCAGGGATTGGATGGGATTTGGGGATCAGATCCCACTGGGATTTTGGGATTTTGGGATTTCAGGACCAGACCCCTTTGGGATTTTGGGATTTCAGGATCAGACCCCTTTGGGATTTTGGGATTTCAGGATCAGACCCCTTTGGGATTCAGAATTTCTGGACCAGACCCCGCTGGGATTTGGGATTTTGGGATCAGCTCCCGAAGGAAATCCCGGGAAGCGGCGGTACCTTCCTGAGGGCGTATTTGGGATCCTCGGGAAGGATCAGGAGGATTTTCCCATCCCAGAATTCCGCCACCACGCGCTCCTGCTTCCAGCCCTGCCGGAGGGAATCCCGGGAACCCCTCAGGATTGGGGGATCCGGGAATTCCGGGATGAGAGATCCCAGGATCGGGGGATCTCGGGATAACGGGATTCCGGGATTGGGATCCAGGATTGTGGTATTGGAGGATCCAGGATTGGGGGAATCCCAGGATTCTGGGATTGGGGGATTCCAGGATTGGGGGAATCCCAGGATTCTGGGATTGGGGGATTCTGGGATTGCAGGATTGGGGTATCCCAGGATTCTGGGATTGGGGGATTCCGGGATTGCAGGATTGGGGGAATCCCAGGATTCTGGGATTGGGGGATTCCGAGATTGCAGGATTGGGGTATCCCAGGATTCTGGGATTGGGGGATTCCGGGATTGCAGGATTGGGGGAATCCCAGGATTCTGGGATTGGGGTATCCCAGGATTCTGGGATTGGGTGGTTCCGGGATTCCAGGATTGGGGTATCCCAGAATTTCAGGGTTTCAGGATTGGGGGATCCCCGGATTCCAGGATTTGGAGATCCCAGGATTCTGGGATTGGGAGAACCCGGGAATGGGGGATTCCAGATTTGGGGGATCCTGGGAAGGGGGGATTCCAGGATTGGGGGAATCCCTGGATCGGGGGATTCCGGGAATGGGGGATTCCAGGATTTGGGTATCCCAGGATTGGGGGATCCTGGGAAGGGGGGATTCCAGGATTGGGGGGATCTGGGATTGGGGGATCCGGGGATTCCAGGATTGCAGGATTCTGGGATTGGGAGAACCCGGGAATGGGGGATTCCAGATTTGGGGGATCCTGGGAATGGGGGATTCCAGGATTTGGGTATCCCAGGATTGGGGGATCCTGGGAAGGGGGGATTCCAGGATTGGGGGGATCTGGGATTGGGGGATCCGGGGATTCCAGGATTGCAGGATTCTGGGATTGGGAGATCCTGGGAATGGGGGATCCCAGGATTGGGGATTCCAGGATTGGGGGATCCCACCGGGAATGGGGTCCGGGAATGGGGGATTCCAGGATTTGGGGATCCCTGGATTTGGGGATCCCAGGATTGGGGAATCCTGGGAATGGGGGATTCCAGGATTGGGAGACCCCAGGATTGGGGGACCCTGAGATCCCAGGATTCCAGGAGCTGCTGGAATGGGAAATGCTCCAGACTTGGGACCGGGATCAATCCCAGCTCTTCCCAGAGAGCCCAGACAGGGCTGGAATTCCAGGAGGGAATCCAAAGTGGAATCCCAGGGAAAAAAACCCAGGCAGGAATTCCAGGGAAGAATCCCAGGAGGGAATCCTGGGCAGGAATTCCAGGTGGAATTCTCAGAGGGAATCCAGGCGGGAATTCCAGAAATGAGTCCCAGGCAGGAATTTATCCAGCATTCCCACATTCCCAATATTCCTGCCATTCCCTCCTTCCCATTCCCACATTCCCATCATTCCCATTCTGAATTTCCAACTCCCAATTCCCCTATTCCCATTCCCAGAATTCCCCCATTCCCCATCATTCCTCATTCCCATACTCTCACCCCCATTCCCATCATTTCCCATTTCCCCCATTCCCAGAATTCCCAATTCTCCCATTCCCACACCCCCTATTCCCTCATTCCCAGAATTCCTGGAATTTCCCCATTCCCAGCCTCATTCCCATATTCCCATTCCCCCATTCCCATCCCCACATTCCCCATTTCCCAATTCCACTCCCATTCCCCCAGAATTCCCGGAATTCCCTCTCTCCCCGGGTGCTGCAGTCGCATTCCCATCATTCCCATTCCCATCATTCCCCTGGAATTCCCACTCCCATTCCCACGGAACTCCCCCTCCCATTCCCACAGAACTCCTGCTCCCATTCCCCTGGAATTTCTCCTCCCATTCCCATCAATCCCATGGAATTCCTGCTCCCATTCCCATCATTCACCCAGAATTCCCGCTCACATTCCCACTCCAGTTCCCATGGAATTCCTCCTCCCCTTCCCATCATTCCCCTGGAATTCCCACTCCCATTCCCACAGAATTCCTGCTCCCATTCCCAGTCCAATTCCCAAGGAATTCCTGCTGCCCTTCCAATCATTCCCCTGGAATTCCCTCTCCCATCCCCCCAGCATTCCCTCTCCCATCCCCCCGGCATTCCCTCTCCCATTCCCCTGGAATTCCCTCTCCCATCCCCCCAGAATTCCCGCTCCCATTCCTATGTCCCGTTCCCCATGGAATTCCCTCTCCCATCCCTATGGAATTCCCTCTCCCATTCCCCGGCATTCCCTCTCCCATTCCCTCTCCCATCCCCCTGGCATTCCCCCTGGCATTCCCCCTGGCATTCCCTGTGGAATTCCCCCTGGAATCCCCCTGACCGTGTGTGTCAGCGCCTGCCGCAGCCGGCGGTGGTGCCGCAGGTGCTGGAGCCGATCCTCGGGAACGCCGGGAGCGAAGAGCATCCCGCAGGAAACGCACTGCCGGGGGCCCAGCCCCTGCTGCCCCGCATCCTGGTGGGAAAAACGGGAAAAACGGGAATGCCGGGAATGCCGGGAATGAGCACGGGGTAACCGGGAATGAGCACGGGGAATGAACACAGGGAATTCTGGGAATGAGAGAAGGGAAGAGCATCCCGCAGGAAACGCACTGCCGGGGGCCCAGCCCCTGCTGCCCTGCATCCTGGGAGAAAAAACGGGAATGCCGGGAATGCCGGGAATGCCGGGGTAACCGGGAATGAGCACGGGGAATGAACACAGGGAATTCTGGGAATGAGAGAAGGGAAGAGCATCCCACAGGAAACGCACTGCCGGGGGCCCAGCCCCTGCTGCCCCGCATCCTGGTGGGAAAAACGGGAATGCCGGGAATGCCGGGAATGCCGGGAATGCCGGGGTAACCGGGAATGCCGGGGTAACCGGGAATGAGCACGGGGAATGAACACAGGGAATTCTGGGAATGAGAGAAGGGAAGAGCATCCCGCAGGAAACGCACTGCCGGGGGCCCAGCCCCTGCTGCCCTGCGTCCTGGTGGGAAAAACGGGAATGCCGGGAATGCCGGGAATGCCGGGGTAACCGGGAATGCCGGGGTAACTGGGAATGAGCACCGGGAATGAGCACGGGGAATGAGCACGGGGAATTCTGGGAATGGGAGATCCATTGGGAAGAGCATCCCGCAGGAAACGCACTGCCGGGGGCCCAGGCCCTGCTGCCCTGCGTCCTGGTGGGAAAAACGGGAATGCCGGGAATGCCGGGAATGCTGGGAATGCCGGGGTAACCGGGAATGAGCACGGGGAATGAGCACAGGGAATTCTGGGAATGGCAGGAATGGGAGAAGGGAAGAGCATCCGGCAGGAGCCGGGAATGCCACGGGACCCGCTGCCTCTGACGGGGGAAAAACGGGAATGCCGGGAATGGGGAGTGAGGGAATCAGCACTGGGAATGTGGGAACACGGGAATGGGAGTTGGGAATTCCGGGAGTGGGGATTGGGAATTCTGGGAGTGGGAATTGGGAATTCTGGGAGTGGGGATTGGGAATTCTGGGAATGGGAATTGGGAATTCTGGGAGTGGGGATTGGGAATTCTGGGAGTGGGGATCAGGAATTCTGGGAGTGGGAATTGGGAATTCTGGGAGTGGGAATTGGAATTTGGGAACAAGGGAATGGGAGTTGTGGGAATGGGAATTGGGAGTTTTGGGAATTGAGGATTCTGGGAATTGGGAGTTCCGGGAGTGGGAATTCCCAGCTGGGGTCGGAATTTCTGGGAATGGGAATTCTGGGAATTGGGAAGGGCTGAGCCCAGGGAGGATCCCAAAATCCAGGAATGATCCCAAAAAAACCCCCAGGAATGATCCCAAAGCTCTGCAAGGATTCCCAAAGATCCCAGAATTCCCAACATTCCCAATCCCAGCTGGGAATTCCCACTCCCAGAATTCCAAATTCCCAGAATCCCCAAAATTCCCAAACCTCCCAGAGCTCCCACTGGGATTTTCCCACCCTCTGCCAGCATTCCCAGGGAATTCCCAGGATTCCCAGCCCCAGGAACGTTCCGGAATTCCCAGTTTCCCACGGAACGTTCCGGAATTCCCGGTTTCCCACGGAACGTTCCGGAATTCCCGGTTTCCCATGGAACGTTCCGGAATTCCCGGTTTCCCACGGAACGTTCCGGAATTCCCGGTTTCCCACGGAACGTTCCGGAATTCCCGGTTTCCCATGGAACGTTCCGGAATTCCCGGTTTCCCACGGAACGTTCCGGAATTCCCGGTTTCCGGCGCGGCTCACAATGATCAGCTGATCCCACGAGGATTCCTTGGATTTCCTGGGAGCTTTTCCAGAGGGGCCAAAGGGAGCAGGGAGCTCCTCCAGGGGCCTGGAAAATGGGAAAAATGGGAAAAATGGGAAAAATGAGAAAAAATGGGGAAAAAATGGGAAAAATTGGGAAAAAAAATGGGAAAAATGGGGGGAAATGGGGAGAAAATAAAAAAAAAATGGGGAAAAATGGGGGGAAAATGGGAAAGGAGTGGGAAAAATAGGAAAAAAATGGGGAAAAAAATAGGAAAAAATTGGGAAAAAAAAAAGGGAAAATGGGGGAAAATGGGGGGAAAATGGGAAAACAATGGGAAAAATTGGGGAAAAATGGGGGAAAATGGGAAAAAAATGGGAAAAATGGGGGGGAATGGGAAAGAGTGGGAAAAATAGAAAAAAAAGGGAAAAAAAAAGGGAAAAAAATGGGAAAAATGAGAAAAAGGGATAAAAGCAGGAAAAAAAATAGGGGGAAAAGGGGAAAAAGAAATGGGGGAAAATGGGGAAAAAATGGGAAAAAAAAAAGGGGAAAAAAGGAAAAAAATGGAACAAATGGGAGAGGGAAAAAGGGAAAAAAGGGAAAAAAGGGGGGAAAAAGGAGGGAAAAAGGGATAAAAGCAGGGAAAAATTTGGGAAAATTTGGGAAAAGTTGGGAAAAGTGGGAAGGGGATCTCACCTCCTCCTGCTGGGCAGGAAAATCGGGAAGAGCCCGGCTGGGCATGGAGAGCCTGGAAGGAAACGGGAAAATCCCAAAAAATCCTGGGATGGGCACTCAGGGATGGCAGAGGGGGGATGGGAGAATTCCCAGGAATCCAGGGGAGAATTCCCAGGAAAAACAGGGGAGAATTCAAAAAAATCCAGGGGAAAATCCCCAGGAAATCCAGGGGAGAATTCCCAAAAATCCAGAGGAGAATTCCCAAAAATTCCAGGGAGAAATCTCCAGAAAATCCAGGGAAAAATTCCCCAGGAAATCCAGGGCAGAATTCCCAAAAATCCAGGGAAAAATCTCCAGGAAATCCAGGGGACAATTCCCAAAAATCCAGGGCAGAATTCCCAGGAAATCCAGGGCAGAATTCCCAGAAAACCCAGGTAAAACATCTCAAAATAAAAAGGGAAAAATTCCCAAAAATCCAGGCTAGAATTCCTGAAAATCCAGTGCAGAATTGTGGAAAACCCAGGAGAAAATTCCCAGAAAATCAGGGAAAAATTCCCAAAAAATCTAAGGGAGAATTCCCAGAAATCCAGGGGAGAGTTCCCAAAAATCCAGGACAGAATTCCCAAAAATCCAGGGGAGAATTCCCTGAAAATCCAAGGAAAAATTCCCAAAAATCCAGGGGAGAACCCCCAGGAAATCCAGGGGAGAGTTCCCAGAAAATCCAGGACAGAATTCCCAAAAAATCCAAGGAAAAATTCCCAAAAATCCAGGGGAGAATTCCCAAAAATTCCAGGGAGAAATCTCCAGGAAATCCAGGGCAGAATTCCCAAAAATCCAGGGAAAAATCCCCAGGAAATCCAGGGAAAAATTCCCAAAAATCCAGGGGAGAATTCCCAGAAAAATCGAGGAGAGAATTCCCAAAAATCCAGGCTGGAATTCCTGAAAATTCCGGGGCAGAATTCCCAAAAATCCGGGGCAGAATTCCCAAAAATCCGGGGCAGAATTCCCAAAAATCCGGGGCAGAATTCCCGAGTTTTCGGGACTCACCCGATTCCCGCGGGGCATCCTGGGAATCCGGGCACCTTCCAGAACATTCCTGGGAAAAGAGGGAATGGCAGGAAAAACGGGAATTCCAGGGAATTTCCCAGGAATTCCGGGGCTGGGAAGTGCCCAAGGAATTCTTGGATTATTTTGGGAATTCCATGGATCCACCCCCGGGAGGTTTTTATGGAATTTGGGGATGGAGAAGGGAAAGATTCCCAAGAATTCCCAAAATTCCCAAGGGAATTCCTGCTCTCCCTCCCTGTGAGGCTTCCCAGGAGCAGAATTCCTGGAATTCCAAGGGAATTCCCAGAAATTCCAAGAAAATTCCCAAGAATCCCTCAAAACCCCACGAAAATTCCTTTACATTCCCCAAAAAAATTCCCAGGAAATGTCAAGGAAATTCTTGGGAATTCCCAAGGAAATTCCCTGAAATTGCATTAAATTCTCCATGATTCCCAAATATTCCCAGAAATCCTCCAGAATTCCCAGATAATCCCCAGAATTCTATGGAATTCCAAAGGAAATTCCCAGAAAACCCCCTGAAATTCCCAGAAATCCCCCCAAAATTCCCAAAAGTTCCCCAAAACTCCAAGAAAATCTGCCAAAATTCCATGAAATTCCCAAGAAAATTCCCTGAAGTCCCCATGAATCACCCAAAATTCCCAAGAAAATTCCAAGGAAATCCCCTGAAATCCTCCAAGATTCCCAAAAATTCCCAGGAAATCCCCCAAAATTCCATGGAGTTTGAAGGAAATTCCTGGGATTCCCAAGAAAATCCCCCAGATTTCATGGAATTCCTTGAAATTCCAAGAAATTCCTGGGAGAGATTCCAAGAAAATTCCCTGAAACCTCCAAGGCAGAAATTCCATGGAAATTCCCCACAAACCCCAAAAATTCCTCCAAAAATTCCCCAAAATACCCAAAAAACTCCCCAGAAATCCTCCAAAATTCCACGGCATTCCCAGAAATCCCAAGTAATTCCCAGGAATTCCCAAAAAAATTCCCTGAAATCCCCCGGAATCACCCAAAATTCCCAAGGAAATCCTCCTGAAATTCCTCAAAATCCCTTGAAATTCCCAAAAAAATCCAAAAAATTCCCTAGAAATTCCTGGAGATCCCCCCAAAATTCCCCGACATTCCCAGAAATCCCAAGAAAATTCCCAGGAATCTCTCAAAATCCCAAGAAAATTCCCTGAAATTCCTCAAAATCCCATGGAATTCCCAAAAAAATCCCCTGAATTCCACAGAAATGTCTGAGAATTCCCAAGAAAATTCCATGAAATCCCCAAGGCAGAAAATCCCAAGGAAATTCCACGGAAATTCCCCACAAACCCCAAAAATTCCCTGAAAAAATCGAAAATAATCCCCAGAAATTCCTGGAAACCCCCCAAAATTCCCCGACATTCCCAGAAATCCCAAGTGATTCCCAGGAATTCCCAAGAAAATTCCAAGGAATCCCCCAAAATCCCAAGAAAATCCCCAAGAAAATTCCCTGAATTCCCCCAAAACCACCCAAAATTCCCAAGGAAATCCCCCAAAATTCCCAAGAAAACCCATGGAAACTCCCCGGCATTCCCAGAAATCCGCCGGCATTCCCAGAATTCCCAAGAGAATTCCCAGAAATCCCCATGCCCTGCTCACCTCCTTCCCTCGCCGTTCCCGGTTCTCCTTGCCGGTGTCCGGCCATTCCCGGGGTTTTTCCCGGGGTTTTTCCCGGTGGCATTCCCGGGGTGATTCCCGGTGGCATTCCCGGAATTCCCGGGGTTTTTCCCGGAATTCCCGGGGTTTTTCCCGGGGTTTTTCCCGGGGTTTTCCCCCCGGGCCGCTCCCGCTCTCCCCGCGGCGCGGGCGGGCCCGGCTCGCGCATGCGCGGAAGAAGGCGCGCCCCCGCGGGAGGCGCAGGCGCGGCCGCGCGCCCGAGAGCAGCACCCGGGGGGGGGAGGGGCGGCCGCCAACGGAATTCCCGGAATTCCCGGAATTCCCGACGGCGGGAATCTGGGAATCCTCAGCCTCGGGAATCCGGGGATGCGCAATGGCGGAAATCCGGGAATTCCCAAGCTTGGAATCCAGGGAATTGCTGAGCCCGGAAATTTGGGAATTGTTGGTATTGGGAATGTGGGGATTCTCGCCAATCCCGGAATTCCGGGAATTCCCGACTTTGGAAATCTGGGAGCTCCCCATCCCGGAATTTTGGGAATTCCCACTCCCGGAATTCTGGGAATTCCGAGTCCTTGAAATCTGGGAATTCTTCAGCTCAGCACTGCGGGGATTCCCGCCAGTCTTGGAATTGTGGGAATTCCCAATCCCTGAACTCTGGGAATTCCTGAGCTTGGAATTCTGGGAATTCCCGGCTTTGGAATTCTGGGAATTCCCAAGTTTGGAAAATTGGGAATTCCCGGCTTTGGAAATCTGGGAATTCCCAAGTTTGGAATTCTGGGAATTCCCCCTCCCGGAATTCCGTGCCTTCCCAGAATTCCCGCCGCTCCCTCCCTTCCCCCTTCCTTTGGAGCCGCTGCGCTTCGCCCCCGGAGCCCCGGAATTCCCGGAATTCCCGGAATTCCCGGAATTCCCGGCGTTTTCCCCCCGCAGCTCCCGCAGCCGGCGGCGCTCCAGCGGATCCAGGTAATCCCGGCGCCCGTAGAAAACCCCCACGGACACGCCCGCAATTCCCGGAATTCCCGACGCAATTCCCGGATTTCCCGACGGAATTCCCAAATTTCCCGATGGAATTCCCGAATTTCCCGTCACAATTCCCAGATTTCCTGCCAAAATTCCCAGATTTCCCGCCGGATTTTGTTGATTTCCCGACGCAATTCCCGGATTTCCCGACGGAATTTGTGCATTTCCCGACACAATTCCCGGATTTTCCGACAGAATTCCCGGATTTCCCGCCAGATTTTGTTGATTTCCCGACGCAATTCCCGGATTTTCCACCGGAATTTGTGGATTTCCCGACGGAATTCCCGAATTTCCCGACAGAATTCCCGGATTTCCCGCCGGATTTTGTGGATTTCCCGACGGAATTCCCAGATTTCCTGCCAAAATTCCTGATTTTTCTGCTGGAATTCCCAGATTTCCTAACGGAATTTGTGGATTTCCCGCCGGAATTCTCGAATTTCCCGACACAATTCCCAAATTTCCCGCTGGAATTCCCAGATTTTCCGCCAGAATTCCCGGATTTCCCGCCGGAATTCCCAGATTTCCCGCTGGAATTCCCAGATTTCCTGCCGGAATTCCCAGATTTCCCGCTGGAATTTGCAGCCTCCGGGCGGGCGCCGATCTCTCCAGGGGTTCCGGCTCGGGGCTGGCAGAATTCCAGGAATTTGGGGAATTTTGGGAATTCCGGGATGCCGCAGCTCCTCGGGGCCGTTTGCGCTGCGGGGTCCGGAATTCCCAACAGGAGCTGAGACAGGAAAAAAAACGGGAATGAGACGCGGGAACCGGAATTCCGGGAATTCCACGCCGGGACTTGGGGATTTTTGGGGATTTTTGGGGAATTTTTTGGGAATTTTTGGGGTTTGGGATTTTGGGGAATCGGGAAGGTTTGGGGAGATTTTGGGGAATTTTGGTGGTTTCGAGGTAGGGGGGATTTTTGGGAATTTTGGGGGATTTTTTGGGATTTGGGAATTTCTGGGCTTTTGGGGATTTTCAGAATTTTGGGAGATTTTTTTGGGAGATTTTGGGATTTGGGAATTTTCAGGATTTTTGGGGTTTTTTGGGGGGATTTTTGTGTTTTGGGAATTTTTGGGATTTGGGGAATTTTGCCAGATTTTTGGGATTTGGGAATTTTCAGGATTTTTGGGGATTTGGCCTTTTTTGGGGATTTCGGGGACTTTGGGGTTTTTGGGATTTGGGGAATTTTGGTCAGGATTTTTGGGGTTTTTTGGGGGGATTTTTGTGTTTTGGGAATTTTTGGGATTTGGGGAATTTTGCCAGATTTTTGGGATTTGGGATTTTGGGGAATTTGAAACTTTTGGGGAATTTTGGGGTTTTTGGGATTTGGGAATTTTCAGGCTTTTGGGGATTTTTTGGGGAATTTTGGATATTTTGTGGGATTTGGGGAATTTTGCCAGATTTTTGGGATTTGGGATTTTGGGGAATTTGAAACTTTTGGGGAATTTCGGGGTTTTTGGGATTTTTGGGAATTTCAGGATTTTGGGGGGATTTTTTTATTATTTTGGGAGATTTTTTTGGGTTTTGGGATTGTGGAAATTTTGGGGAGATTTTGGGATTTGGGAATTTGAGGATTTTGGGGGATTTTTAGATATTTTGGGAATCTTGGGCATTTTTGGGGTTTTTTGGGATTCTTGGGGATTTTTTTTTATTTTGGGAATTTGGGGATTCCTTGTGGGTTTTTGGGGATTTTTAAGATTTTGGGAATTTGACAAATTGTGGGATTTTGGAGAATTTTGGAGGGATTTTGGGGATTTTTTGGGTTTTGGGATTTTGGGGAATTTTGGGGCCTTTTGGTTTTTTTGGATTCTTTGGAATTTTCAGATATTTCAGGAATTTTGGGGGTTTTTTTTCAGATTTTGAAGAAAATTTTGGGGGAATTTTTGGAATTTATTGAGGATTTTTAGGATTCTTTGAGATTTTTGGGGGATTTTGGGGTTTAGAGATATTTGGGGAATTTTGCAGGGTTTTGGGGGATTTTTTTTAGGAATTTTGGGTGATTTTTCGAGGTTTTTGGGCTTTTGGGGGGGTTTGGGATTTATGGGGAATTCTCAGTGTTTTTTGGGAGTTTTTGGACTTTGGGGATTTTTTGGGGGGATATTTTGGGGTGATATTTTTGGGAATTTTGGGGTTTTGGGGGCATTTTTGGGTCTCACCTGTCGGGCTCCCGGCTCCGTTTCCGGGGCGTTCCGGGGCTGCTGCAAATCCAGGAGGTCAGAGCTTGGCATGGGGGTTTTTTTTCAGATTTTGAAGAAAATTTTGGGGGAATTTTTGGAATTTATTGAGGATTTTTAGGATTCTTTGAGATTTTTGGGTTTTGGGGCTTTGGGATGTTTGGGGGATTTTTGGGGTTTAGAGATATTTGGGGAATTTTGCAGGGTTTTGGGGGATTTTTTTTAGGAATTTTGGGTGATTTTTCGAGGTTTTTGGGCATTTTGGGGGGGTTTGGGATTTATGGGGAATTCTCAGTGTTTTTTGGGAGTTTTTGGACTTTGGGGATTTTTTGGGGGGATATTTTGGGGTGATATTTTTGGGAATTTTGGGGTTTTTGGGGGCATTTTTGGGTCTCACCTGTCGGGCTCCCGGCTCCGTTTCCGGGGCGTTCCGGGGCTGCTGCAAATCCAGGAGGTCAGAGCTTGGCAGGGAAAACCCCAAACCCCAAATTCCCAAAAATCCCAAACCCCACAAAACAACCCAACCCCAAATTCCCAAAAACCCCAAACCCAGGGACCCCAAAACCCCAAATCCCCAGCTGGGGCTTTCCAGCTCCCCTCAGAGCCCCAAATCCCAAGGCGGAGCCCTCGGA
Organism: Onychostruthus taczanowskii; assembly: GCF_017590055.1. Taxonomy (NCBI): domain Eukaryota; kingdom Metazoa; phylum Chordata; class Aves; order Passeriformes; family Passeridae; genus Onychostruthus; species Onychostruthus taczanowskii. The sequence continues at coordinate 229,964 of NW_024499518.1, forward strand.
GCTCCTTGGAGTTCCCTGGAGCTCCTGAGAGCATCTTGGAGCTCCACCAGAGCCCTCTTGGAGCTCCACTAGAGCCCTCTTGGAGTTCCTGAGAGCCCTCTTGGAGCTCCACCAGAGCCCTCTTGGAGCTCCTGAGAGCCCTCTTGGACTTCCTGAGAGCCTTCTTGGAGCTCCACTAGAGCCCTCTTGGAGCTCCACCAGAGCCCTCTTGGAGCTCCCCCAGAGCCCTCTTGGAGCTCCACCAGAGCCCTCTTGGAGCTCCACCAGAGCCCTCTTGGAGTGTCTGAGAGCCCTCTTGGAGCTCCACCAGAGGCCCAGATCCCGGCCCGGAGCCCCACAGAGCTCCCTCCCTCAAAGCTCATCAAACCCCAAATGCTGGCCTGAAGACCTCAGAGCCCCTCGGAGCCCCCTCAGAACTCCCTCAGAGCTCCCTCAGTTCCTGCAAAGCCCCCTCGGAGCTCCCTCAGAGCTGCCTCGGAGCTCTCCCAGACCACCCTCAGAGCCCCTTGGAGCTCTCTCTGAGCCCCTCTGATCCTCCTCAGAGCCCCTCGGAGCTCCCTCAGTTCCCGCAAAGCCCCCTCGGAGCTCCCTCAGAGCCCCTCGGAGCTCTCCCTGAGCCCCTCTGATCCTCCTCAGAGCTGCCTCAGAACCCTCGGAGCCCCCTCAGAGTCCCTCGGAGCTCCCTCAGTTCCCGCAAAGCCCCCTCAGAGCTGCCTCGGAGCTCGCCCAGACTTCGCTCAGAGCTCTCCCTGAGCCCCTCTTATCCTCTTCAGAGGGCCCTCAGAGCCCCTCGGAGCTCGCTCACAGCTCTGAGCCCCCTCTGATCCTCCTCAGATCACTTCAGAGTTCCTCCTCCAGAGACCCCTCAGAGTTCCCGCAAAGCCCCCTCAGAGCTCCCTTAGAGCCCAGTCAGACCCCTCAGAGCTCCTCCGGAGCTCCCTCAGAGCCCCCGCAGCTCTCCATTAGAAGCCTCTGAGGGCTCCCTCAGAGCTCCCTCACAGCTCCACCAGATCCCCTCAGAGCTCCTCAGAGCTCCCTCACAGCTCCATCAGAGCCCCTCGGAGCTCCCTCAGAGCCCCCTGGAGCTCGCTCTAAGGTCCCTCACAGCTTTCTCTGAGTTCCCTCTGATCCTCCTCAGAGGCCCCTGAGATCACTTCAGAGCTCCCTCAGAGCCGCCGCAGCTCTCCATTAGAAGCCTCTGAGCGCTCCCTCAGAGCTCCATCAGATCCCCCTCAGAGCTCCACCACAGCTCCCTCGGAGCCCCTCTGATCCTCCTCACCAGAGCTCCGAGGAGGTCCCTGAGAGCGCCCCTCGGAGCCTCCTCAGAGCTCCCGCAAAGCCTTCTCGGAGCTCCCTCAGAGCCCCCATCAGAGCTCCCTCAGAGCCTCCTCACGGCTCCCTCGGAGCCCCTCGGAGCTCCCCCCTCAGAGCTCCTTCGCAGCCTCCTCAGAGCTCCCTCAGAGAGACCCCTCGGAGCCCCTCAGAGCTCCCCCAGCGCCCCCTCGGAGCCCCCGCGGAGCCGCTTCCCCACCTCAGCGCCTCCTCCGCCATGGCTGCTTCCCGCCTTCAGCCGCGCGCCTTCGAACCGCCCGCCCTGCGCTCCCATTGGCTGAGCGCCGCGTCAATCAGCACTGCTCCCTCGCCATTGGCTGAACAGCGCGCGGCTCCGGATTGCACCCGCCCCCGCCGCTTTGCAGCCAATCGGAGAGCGCGGCTCTCCGGGCGGCGCCGCCACTGGACTACAACTCCCAGCGTGCCCTGCGGGAACAGAGCGGCGCATCCGCTCTCTGCGGCGCGCGGGGGCCGATGGGAGTTGTAGTCGCGCTGCCTCGCGGCCGGGGCGCGGGAGATTCTGAGGGAAGGGAAGGGAAGGGGGCGGGGTTGGGAGTTAACGAGGCGCTAATTAAGGATTTTTGTGTTAATTAGGGCACCGGCGAGCTGCTGTGGGCGGGGGTTCCGTCCACTGTCCCAAGCCCCAACGGCCAGTCTGGAAAAGGGGAATGAAAACGGGGAAAAGGTGGCTCTTGAGTGGATCTTTCATATTTTATCCGCCAAAAACCCAAAGAAATTCTCCTTTATTGCCCTGAAATGGCCCAGCTTGGAGGGGTTGGTTCCCTGCTGGTGATCGATCCCTGGGCTGGGATGTTTCGGGGATAAAAAGAGGAAAAAAATGGGGAAGAGGGGAAAAGCGAGGGGGAAGAGGAGAGGAAAGGGGTGAGAAAAGGGAAAGGAAAAAGGGAAAGAGCAAAAAAAGGAGAAAGGGGAAAAAAGGAAGGTGGAAAACAGAGGAAAGGGGGAGAGGAAAAGGAAAGGGGAAAAGGGGAGGCAGTGAAGGAAAGAGGAGAGAAACCAAGGCGAGAAAAAAAAAGGAAAGAGAAGAAAAAAACAGGAAAATACACATCAGCCGACACTGCGCATGCGCAGCTCTTTGGTGTGCGCCTTCTCTGCCGCTATGCGCACGCGCAATGAGATTTTCCGTACGACATCATGGCCGCCCTCACCACGCAGTTTTATTTTCCGTACGCTGTCATGGCTGCTGTGAGCATGCGCACTAAGATCTCTGCGCTGCGTCACGGCCACTCCGCGCACGCGCGGTGACATTTCCGTACACTGTCATGGCCGCCCGCACACGCGCAGCTCACTGCACACCTGCTCCATACCTGCTCTGCGCATGCGCATTCTCCCCACGCAGCCCTGACGTCATTACGCACGACCTCTTCCCGGCCGGGCCTTCCCTGAGGAGGAAGCGACGGAGCCCCGGGACGGGCCCGGGGAAAAAACCGGGGAAAAACCGGGAAAAACCGGGAAAAACGGGATAAAATCGGGATAAGCGGGAGAGCCGGGAGCAGCGCCGCGCCCGCGCCGCCGCAGCCATGGTGTTCTACTTCACCTCCAACGGTGAGAGAGCCCGGGCGGGCCCTGAGGGGAATCCCGGCAGTTCCCGCCAAAATCGCCTTTTCCCGCCAATTCCCGCTTCCTTTCCCGCCCTTTGGCCGAATTCCCGCCATTTCCCGCATCCCCTCAGGGCTCCCCGCAATTCCCGCCGGTTCCGGAATTCCCGCGGGAAAACAAATCCCGGGAATGTTCCCGCCCGCTTGGAATTCCCGGCAAAAAAAACCGGGAATGGCTCCTCAAAAATCCGGGAATTCTCCGGGAATTTGCCAGGGTTTTCCCGGATTTTTCCGGGATTTTTCCAGGATTTTCCCGCATTTTTTTCAGGATTTTTCCCAGATTTTTTTCCAGGTTTTTCCCACATTTTTCCATCATTTTTACTGAATTTCCCCGGGATTTTTCCAGGGATTTTTCAGGATTTTCCCAGGATTTTTCCCGGATTTTTCCAAGGTCTTTTCCAGAATTTTTTTTCCAATAATTTTCCAGGATTTTTCCCGGATTTTTCCAAGGTCTTTCCCACACTTTTCCAGAATTTTTTTTTCAATAATTTTCCAGGACTTTTTCCTGGAATTTTCCCTGATTTTCCCGGATTTTTCCAAGGTCTTTTCCAGAATTTTTTTTCCAATAATTTTCCAGGATTTTTCCTGGATTTTTTCCCAGATTTTCCTGGAATTTTCCCGGATTTTTCCCACATTTCCTCTCCCAATCCGGGTTTCTTTTCCATTCCCGATTTCCCATCGAGATTTTTTGGGATGTTGGGAATTTCACCTCGCAAATATCCCAAAATAAAGGCGGGAATGGAGAAAAATGTGGGAATTGTGGGAGAAATTTGGGAATTTTGGGAGAAATTTGGGAATTTTTGGAAGAAATTTGGGAGAAATTTGGGAAATTTTTGAAGAAATTTGGGAATTTTTTGGAGAAAATTGGGAATTTTGGGAGGAATTTCGGAATTTTCCGACCCCGTGGGAATTCCCGCATTTGAGAATTCCCAAATTTCCCCGGAAACCCCTGAGGGGAAGAAAAATTTGGGCTCTAAAAAAAACTTGGAAAACGAAATTCCCTCGATGGCCCAGGAGGGAAAAGGGGAAAACTCCAGGAATTTCTCAGGAATTCCCAGAATTTTGGGGGTTTTTCCTGGATTTCCACAGCTCCATTCCCATTTTTCCCCAATTTCCATGGATCCATTCCCATTTTCCACAGATCCATTCCCGTTTTTCCTGGATTTTCACAAATCCATTCCTGATTTCCATGGATCCATTCCCATTTCCCATGAATCCTTTCCCATTTTTCCTGGATTTTCACCGATCCATTCCCATTTTCCATAGATCCATTCCCTTTTTTTTTTGCATTTTTCATGGCTCCATTCCCATTTTCCTGTTTCCCATGGATCCTTTCCCACGGATCCATTCCCATTTTCCCGGCTCCATTCCCATTTTTCCCGTTTTTCCCGTCTCTCACGGCTCCCTTCCCGTTTTTCTCAGCTTCATTCCCATTGTTCCTGGATTTTCCCCGGCTCCATTCCTGTTTTTCCCGTTTTCCATGGATCCTTTCCCATGGATCCATTCCCATTTTTCCCATTTTTCCCGTTTTTCCTGTCTCTCACGGCTCCATTCCCATTTTCCCGGCTCCATTCCTGTTTTTCCAGGATTTTCCCCGGCTCCATTCCCGTTTTTCCTGTTTTCCATGGATCCATTCCCGTTTCCCATGGATCCATTCCCATTTCCCCGGCTGCATTCCCATTTTTCCCATTTTTCCCGTCTTTCACGGCTCCATTCCCATTTTCCCCTGCTCCATTCCCGTTTTTTCCCATTTTCCATGGATCCATTCCCATTTTCCCCGGCTCCATTCCCGTTTTTCCTGGATTTTCACAAATCCATTCCTGATTTCCATGGATCCATTCCCATTTCCCATGCTCCATTCCCGTTTTTCCGGGATTTTCCCCGGCTCCATTCCCGTTTTTTCCCGCTCCATTCCCATTTTTCCCATTTTTCCCATTTTTCCCGTCTCTCACGGCTCCATTCCCGTTTTCCCCGGCTCCATTCCTGTTTTCCTCAGCTCCATTCCCATTTTCCCCAAATCCATTCCCGTTTTTTCCCGTTTCCCATGGATCCATTCCCATTTCCCCAGACCCATTTTCCCAGCTCCATTCCCATTTTTCCCGTTTTTCCCGTTTTTCCCGTCTCTCACGGTCGTTCCCGTGTCCCGCAGCCGCCGCCGCCGTGTACACCATCTACATGGGCAAGGACAAGTACGAGAGTGAGTCCGCAATTCGGGAATTTTGGGAATTCCGGGAACTCTTTGGGCCGTTTCTGGCATTTTCTGGGAATTTTGGGGCTTTTTTTTTTAATTTCGGTGATTTTTTTGGGAATTCCGGGGTTTTTTTGAGGAATTTTGGGAATTATTTTGGGTTTTTTGAGGAGTTTCGGTGATTTATTTGGGAATTTTAGGGATTTTTTTGGGATTTTTTGGGATTGTTTTCAGAATTCCACAGGTTTTGTGAGGGAATTTTGGGGAATTTTTTTGGGAGTTTTGGGAATTTTTGGGGAAATTTTGGAATTTTTTAGGAATTTTTCTGATTTTTTTTTTTTGTTATTTCGAGGATTGTTTTTGATAATTTTGGGGATTTCAGGGATTATTTTTGGAATTTTTAGGAATTATTTTGGAAATTCTAGAGATTGCTTTGGAAGTTTTGGGGATTTTTTGGGAATCTTGGGGGTTATTTTGGGAATTTTTGGGTTTTTGGTTTTTTTTTTTTGAATTTCAGGAATTTTATTTTTAATTGCAGGATTATTTTGGGAAATTTGGGATTTTTTTTTTGGAATTTCTTGGCTGGATTTTGGGGTGGAAATTCCGGGATTTTGGGGTGAGAATTTTGGGATTTGGGGCAGGAATTCTGGGATTTTAGGGCTGGATTTGGGATGGGAATCCCAAGATTTTGGGGCTCGATTCTGGGATTTGGGATTGGAATTTTGGGATTTGGGATTGGATTTGGGATGGGAATTTTGGGATTTGGAGCAGCAATCTGGGATTCGGGGCTGGAATTCGGGGCAGAAATTTGGGATTTGGGGCAGGACTTTGAGTGGGAATTCTGGGATTTGGGGCAGGATTTTGGGTGGGAATTCTGGTGTTTCAGGGCTGGATTTGGGGCAGGAATTTTGGGGTTTGGGGCAGCAATTCCGGGATATGGGGCAGGAATTTTGGGGTTTGGGGCAGGAATTTTGGGATTTGGGGCAGGAATTTTGGGATTTGGGGCAGGAATCCTGGGGTTTGGGGCAGGAATTCTGGGATTTGGGGCAGGAATTTTGGGATTTGGAGCAGGAATTTTGGGATTTGGGGCAGGAATTGTGGATTTTGGGGCAGGAATCCTGGGGTTTGGGGCAGGAATTTTGGGGTTTGGTTCAGGAATTGTGGATTTGGGGCGGGAATCCTGGGGTTTGGGGCAGGAATTCCGGGGTTTGGGGCGGGAATCCCTGGATTTGGGGCAGGAATTTTGGGATTTGGGGTGGGAATTTTGGGGATTGGGGTGGGAATTGTGGATTTGGGACAGGAATCCTGGGGTTTGGGGCAGGAATTCCGGGGTTTGGGGCAGGAATCCCGGGGTTTGGTTCAGGAATTGTGGATTTCGGGGCTGAGCCCGCGCTGTCCCCGCAGACGAGGACCTGATCAAGTACGGCTGGCCCGAGGACGTCTGGTGAGCGCCGGGATCCGCCGGGATCCACCGGGATCCACCGGGATCCACCGGGAGCGGCTGAGAGGGCACCGGGGCTCCGGATCCCCTCGGATCCCCCCCGATCCCCTCGGATCCCCCCGATCCCGTTTGTTTCCTGGATCTCGTTTGTGTCCCCTGATCCCATTGGATTCCTCTGATCCCATTTGGATCCTGGATCCCATTTGTTCCCCAGATCCCGATGGATTCCCCTGGATCCCGTTGGGTTCCCCTGATCCCGTTGGGATCCCATTTGTTCCCCAGGTCCCATCTCCCCCTGGATCCCGTTTGTTCCCCAGATCCCAATGGATTTCCCCTGATCCCATTTCTTCCCTGGATCCTTTTTGTCCCCTGGATCCCAATGGATTTCCCCTGACCCCATTTGTTCCCTGGATCCCGTTTGTTCCCCTGGATCCCACTGGGATCCTGTCTGTTCCCCTGGATCCTGTTTGGATCCCCTTTCTCCCCTGATCCCATTTGGATCCTGGATCCCATTTGTTCCCCAGATCCCGATGGATTTCCCCTGATCCCATTGGTTCCCCTGGATGCCATTTGGATCCCCCTTGTCCACCAGATCCCATTTCTCCCCTGGATCCCAATGGATTTCCCCTGATCCCATTTGTCCCCTGGATCCTGTTTGTTCCCTTGGATCCCATTTGGATCCTGCTCGATTCCCCTGGATCCCATTTGGATCCTGGATCCCATTTGTTCCTCTGATCCCGTTTGTTCCCCTGGATCCCAGTGGATTTTCCTGGATCCTGTTTATTTCCCTGGATCCCATTTGGATCCTGTTTGTTCCCCTGGCTCCCAGTGGATCCCGTTTTTTCCCCCAGATCCTACTGGATTCTCCTGATCCCACTTGGATTCTCCTGGTTTTCATAGATCCCATTTGTCCCCTGATCCCGTTTGGATCCTGGATGCTGTTTGTTCCTCTGATCCTGTTTTTTCCCCTGGATCCCAGTGGATTCCCCTGATCCCATTGGATTCTCCTGATCCCACATGGATCCCCCTTGTTTTCCTGGATCCAGTTTGTTCCCTGGATCCCGTTTGGATCCCACTTGTCCCCTGGATCCTGTTTGGATCCCTGGATCCCTTTTGTCCCCTGGATCCCATTTGTTCCCCAGATCCCATTGGATTCCCTGGATCCCATTTGGATCCTGGATCCCATTTGTTCCCCAGATCCCATCTCCCCCTGGATCCCGTTTGTTCCCCAGATCCCAATGGATTTCCCCTGATCCCATTTGTCCCCTGGATCCTGTTTGTTCCCTTGGATCCCGTTTGGATCCTGTCTGTTCCCCTGGATCCTGTTTGGATCCCCCTTGTCCCCTGATCCCATTGGATTCCCCTGATCCCATTGGATTCCCCTGATCCCATTGGATTCCCCTGATCCCGTTTGGATCCTGGATCCCGTTTGTTCCTCTGGTCCCGTTTTTTCCCCTGGATCCCGTTTGGATCCTGTTGGATTCCCCTGATCCCATCTCCCCCTGGATCCCATTTGGATCCTGTTTCTCCCCTGGATCCCAATGGATTTCCCCTGATCCCTTTTGTCCCCTGATCCCATTTGTCCCCTGGATCCTGTTTGTTCCCTTGGATCCCGTTTGGATCCTGTCTGTTCCCCTGGATCCTGTTTGGATCCCCCTTGTCCCCTGATCCCATTGGATTCCTCTGATCCCATTTGGATCCTGGATCCCGTTTGTTCCTCTGGTCCCGTTTTTTCCCCTGGATCCCGTTTGGATCCTGTTGGATTCCCCTGATCCCATCTCCCCCTGGATCCCATTTGGATCCTGGATCCCGTTTGTTCCCCTGGATCCCAATGGATTTCCCTGGATCCTGTTAATTTCCCTGGATCCCATTTGGATCCCCCTTGTCCACTGGATCCCAGTGGATTCTCCTGATCCCAATGGATTCCCCTGGATCCCAGCGGATTTCCCTGGATCCCATTTGGATCCTGGATCCCATTTGTTCCCCAAATCCCATCTCCCCCTGGATCCCAATGGATTCCCTTGGATCCCATTTGGATCCTGGATCCCAGTGGATTCCTCTGATCCCGTTTGTCCCCTGGATCCCATTTGGATCCCGTTTGTTCCCCAGATCCCATTTCCCCCCTGGATCCCAGCGGATTTCCCTGGATCCCATTTGGATCCTGGATCCCATTTGTTCCTCTGATCCCGTTTGTTCCCCAGATCCCGATGGATTTCCCTGGATCCCATTTGGATCCCGTTTGTCCCCCTGGATTCCCTTGGATCCCATTGGTTTTTCCCTGGATCCCATCTCCCTCTGGATCCCGTTTGTTCCCTGCAATTCCCGGAATTCCCAGCTCGGCATTCCCGGGCTGCCTCTGGCTCGGAATTCCCACAATTCCCAAAATTCCTGGCACCGTTTTCCTGCGCTGCCTCTGGGTTGGAATTCCTGAAATTCCCAGGTTGGAATTCCCAGAATTCCCGGGTTGGCTTCAGGTCGGAATTCCTGGAATTCCCAGCTCAGAATTCCCGGGCTCGCTCTGGGTTGGAATTCCTGGAATTGCCAGCTCAGAATTCCTGGAATTCCCAACTCACCATTGCCAGAATTCCCAGAATTCCTAGCTCAGAATTCCTGGAATTCCCAACTCACCATTGCCAGAATTCCCAGAATTCCTAGCTCAGAATTCCTGGAATTCCCAACGCACCATTGCCAGAATTCCCAGAATTCCTCGCTCAGAATTCCTGGAATTCCCAACTCAGCATTCCCAGAATTCCCGGAATTCCCAGCTCAGCATTCCCAGAATTCCCAGCTCAGAATTCCCGGGCTCGCTCTGGGTTGGAATTCCTGGAATTCCCAGCTCAGAATTACCAGAGTTCCCAGCTCAGCATTCCCGGAATACCCAGCTCAGCATTCCCAGAATTCCCAGCTCAGAATTCCCGGAATTCCTGGAATTCCCGGCTCAGCATTCCCAGAATTCCCGGAATTCCCAGCTCAGCATTCCTGGGCTTGCTCTGGGTTGGAATTCCCCAAGTTCCCAGCTCAGAATTCCCGGAATTCCCAGAATTCCCGACGTTCCCGCAGGTTCCACGTGGATAAACTCTCCTCAGCCCACGTCTACCTGCGGCTGCACCAGGTGAACCTGGGGGGAAAATCGGGAAAAATTTGGGAAAAAACTCGGGAAAAATTCAGGAAAACCTTGGGAAAAATCAGGGGAAACAGCGGGGGAAAAAAGACGGGAAAAACCTCAGGAAAATTGGGAAAAACCTCGGGAAAATGGGGATATTTTCTGGGAAACCTTGGGAAAAATGTCGGGAAAATCGGGATATTCCATGGGAAATCCTGGGAAAAACGTCAGGGAAAACTTGGGGAAAAAAGTCGAGGAAATTGGGAAAAACAGCAGGAAAAATTTGGGATGTCCTTGGGGAACTGTGGGAAAAACCTTGGGAAGATTGGGGAAAATTTTGGGAAAAATGGGAAAAAATCTTGGGGAAATTGGGAAAAAATGGGAAAAAATTTTGGGAAAACTGTGAATAGTCTTGGGAAAACGGGAAAAAACCTTGGGAAAAGAGGGAAAACCGTGGGAAAAATGGGATATTCTGTGGGAAATCCTGGGAAAATTATGAAAACTCTTGGGAAAAGTGGGGAAAACTCTTGGGGAAAGTTGGGAAAATCTTGCAGAAAGTGGGAAAAACCTTGGAAAAAGTAGGATATTCTGTAGGAAATCCTGGGAAAAACCTTGAGAAAATTGGGAAAACCTTTGGAGAATGGGGAAAAACCTTGGGAAAAGCGGGAAAACTCTTGGGAAAAGAGGGAAAGCCGTGGGAAAAGTGGGAAAACTCTTGGGAAAAATGGGAAGAACCGTGGGAAAAACCTTGAGAAAATTGGGAAAACCTTGGGAGAAGTGGGAAAAACCTTGGGAAAAGAGGGAAAGCCTTGGGAAAAGTGGGAAAAATCCTGGGAAATTGGGCAAAACATCGGGAAAAGTGGGAAAAACCTTGGAAAAAAATGGGAAAACCTTGGGAAGACTGGGAAAAATCCTGGGAAAATTGGCCAAACCATTGGGAAAAGAGGGAAAACTTAGGAAAAATGGGACAACCTTGGGAGAAGTGGGAAAACCTTGAGAAAAGTGGGAAAACCTTGGGAAAATTGGGAAAACTCTTGAAAAAAGTAGGGAAAAACCTTGGGAAAAGTGAGGAAATCCTGGGGGGAAGTCAGAAAACTCTTGGGAAAATTGGGGAAAACCTTGGGAAAAATGGAAAAAATCCTGGGAAAAACCTGGGGAAAACCTTGGGAGAAGAGGGAAAAACCTTGGGAAAATTGGGGAAACCTTGGAAAAAGTGGGGAAAACCTAGGGAAAATTGGGATATTCTGTGGGAAATCCTGGGAAAATTGGGGAATCCCTTGGGAAAAGTGGGAAATCCTTGGGAGAAGTGGGAAAAACCTTGGGAAAATTGGGGAAACCTTGGAAAAAGTGGGGAAAACCTAGGGAAAATTGGGATATTCTGTGGGAAATCCTGGGAAAATTGGGGAAAACCTTGGGAAAAATGGAAAAAATCCTGGGAAAAACCTTGGGAAAACCTTGGGAGAAGTGGGGAAAACCTGGGGGGAAGTCAGAAAACTCTTGGGAAAATTGGGGAAAACCTTGAGAGAAGTGGGAAAAACCTTGAGAAAATTGGGAAAAACCTTGGGAAAACCTTGGGAGAAGTGGGGAAAACCTGGGGGGAAGTCAGAAAACTCTTGGGAAAATTGGGGAAAACCTTGGGAAAAGTGGGAAGAACCTTGGGAAAATTTGGAATGACCTTTAAAGAAGTGGGAAAAACCTTGGGGAAAGTGGGAAAACCTTGGGAAAATTGGCCAAACCATTGGGAAAAGAGGGAAAACTCTAAGGAAAATTGGACAAAACATTGGGGGAAGTGGGAAAACTTTGGGAAAATTGGGAAAACTCTTGGGAAAAGTGGGGAAACCTTGGGAAAAGAGGGACAGCCTTGGGAAAATGTGGGAAAACTCTCGGGAAAAGTGGGAAAACTTTTGGGAAAAGTGGGAAAAACCTTGGGAAAATTGGGAAAACTCTTGGGAAAAGTGGGGAAACCTTGGGAAAAGAGGGACAGCCTTGGGAAAATGTGGGAAAACTCTCGGGAAAAGTGGGAAAACCTTGGGGAAAGTGGGGAAAACTTTGAGAGAAGTGGGAAAACCTTGGGGAAAGTGGGGAAAACTTTGAGAGAAGTGGGAAAACCTTGGGGAAAGTGGGGAAAACTTTGAGAGAAGTGGGAAAACCTTGGGGAAAGTGGGGAAAACTTTGAGAGAAGTGGGAAAACCTTGGGGAAAGTGGGGAAAACTTTGAGAGAAGTGGGAAAACCTTGGGAGAAGTGGGGGAAACCTTGGGAAAAGAGGGACAGCCTTGGGAGAACTGAGGAAAATCCTGGGGAAATTGGCCAACCCATTGGGAAAATTGGGAAAACTCTTGGGAAAATTGGGAAAACCTTGGGAAAATTGGGAAAACCCTGGGAAATGAGGATGGAGATGGGGCTGAGGACGGACTCTCGGCCCCACGGCAGGGCCAGAGCGTGGACGACATCCCCAAGGAGGTGCTGAGCGACTGCGCCCACCTGGTCAAGGCCAACAGCATCCAGGGTACCCCAAAATTCCCTTTTTTTCCCTCTTCCCAAATTCCCCCCCCTTTCTCCTTCTCCTTTCCCACTTCCCCCACTTTTTTCCTCATTTTTCCCCCGCGTTTTTCCCGCTTTATTTCCGTTTTCCCTGATTTTTTTCCCCATTTTTTTCCTCCTCTTTCCTTCTCTTTTCCCATTTTCCCACTTTTTCCCCCCCATTTTGTTCACTTTTCCCCCACTTTTCTCCCCCTTTTCCCACTTCCCCACTATTTTCCCAATTTTTCTGAATTTTTCCCACATTTTTCCCCACCTGTTCCGTATTTCCCAATTTTTTCCCATTTTCTTCAATTTTTCCCACTTTTTTTCCCATTTTCCTCACTTTTTTCCCTATTTTTCACTTCTTTTCCCCATTTTTCCACATTTTTCCAACTTTTTTCCCCATTTTCCTCACTTTTTTCCCTATTTCCCCATTTTTCCCCATATTTTCCACATCTTTTCCCTTTCCCCCTATTTTTTTCATTTTCCCCATTTTTCTCCCATTTTCCCCCCATTTTATTCCCATTTTTCCCAATTTTCCCCCTTTTTTCCCCCCTTTTCCCCATATTTTCCCATTTGTTTTCTGTTTTCCCCATTTTTCCCATTTTTCCCATTTATTTTTCCTGTTTTTTCCCTATTTTTCCCATTTATTTCCCTTTTTTCCATTTCCCTTTTCCCCCCTTTATTTCCCCATTTTCCTCTTTATTTTCCTTGTTTCTCCCCATTTTTTCCCATTTTTCCCATTTTTCCCCATTTATTTTTTCTAAATTTTCCCCATTTTCCCCCCATTTATTTTTTCCAATTTTTCCCCATTTTTCCCATTTATTCCCCCATTTTTATAGTGTCTTTACCCTAAACAGTTTTTCCAATTTTCCCCATTTTTCCCCCATTTCCAGGCTGCAAGCTGAGCGACCGTGCTTTATCCCATTTTTCCCATTTTTTTCCCCATTTTTCCCATTTTCCCCCCATTTCCAGACTTCAAGCTCAGCTCACTGACAGTGCTTTATCCTGTTTTTTCCATTTTTTCCCATTTTTTCCCATTTTTGCCCATTTTTGCCCATTTTTGCCCATTTTTTCCCATTTTATCCCATTTTTTCCCATTTTTTCCCATTTTTCCAGCTGCAAGCTGAGCTCAGTGCCAGTGCTTTACCCCTTTTTAGCCATTTTTTATCCATTTATTCCCATTTTTGCCCGTTTTTGCCCCATTTTGCAGGCTGCAAGCTGAGCTCGGTGACAGCGCTTTCCCCCGTTGTATTTTCACTCATTTTTGCCCATTTTTGCCCGTTTTTGCCCCATTTTGCAGGCTGCAAGCTGAGCTCGGTGACAGTGGTTTACACGCCCTGGAGCAAACTCATTTTTGCCCATTTTTGCCCGTTTTTGCCCCATTTTGCAGGCTGCAAGCTGAGCTCGGTGCCGGTGCTTTCCCCCATTTTAGTTTAACTCGTTTTTTCCCGGTTTTGCCCATTTTTGCCCGTTTTTGCCCCGTTTTGCAGGCTGCAAGCTGAGCTCGGTGACAGTGGTTTACACGCCCTGGAGCAACCTGCGCAAAACGCCCGACATGGACGTGGGGCAGATCGGCTTCCACCGCAGCAAGGACGTGAGTGACACGGGAATGTGGGAATGGGAATGGAGCTGGGAATTTGGGAATGTGGGAATGGGAATGTGGGAATGGTAATGGGATCACATGGGCTTCCACCGCAGCAAGGACGTGAGTGATGGGAATAAACCTGGGAATTTGGGAATGGAGATGGGAATGGGAACGGGAATTGGGAATGGGAATGGATCGACGGAGCAGCGCACTGCCAATTCCCAGTTTAGTTCCCGTTATTCCCAGTTCCATCCTGATTCAATCCCGGTTTAATCCCAGTTCAATCCCAGTTTAATCCCAGTTCAATCCCGGTTTAGTCCCAGGTTTAATCTCGGTTTAGTCCCAGGTTCAATCCCAGTTCAAGCCCGGTTTATCCCGGTTTCCCAGGTGCGCTCGGTGACGGTGGAGCGGCGTGCGGCGGAGCAGCGCACTGCCAATTCCCAGTTTAGTTCCCGTTATTCCCAGTTCAATCCTGGTTCAATCCAGGTTCAATCCCGGTTTAGTCCCAGGTTCAATCCCGGTTTAATCCCAGTTCAATCCTGGTTTAGTCCCAGGTTCAAGCCCGGTTCAAGCCCGGTTTATCCCGGTTTCCCAGGTGCGCTCGGTGATGGTGGAGCAGCTGGCAGTGGAGCAGCGCACTGCCAATTCCCAGTTTAGTTCCCGTTATTCCCAGTTCAATCCTGGTTCAATCCAGGTTCAATCCCGGTTTAATCCCAGTTCAATCCCGGTTTAGTCCCAGGTTCAATCCTGGTTTAATCCCGGTTCCATCCCGGTTTAGTCCCAGGTTCAAGGCCGGTTCAAGCCTGGTTTATCCCGGTTTCCCAGGTGCGCTCGGTGATGGTGGAGCAGCTGGCAGTGGAGCAGCGCACTGCCAATTCCCAGCTTAATTCCCGTTATTCCCAGTTCAATCCCGGTTCAATCCCAGTTCGATCCCGGTTTAGTCCCAGGTTTAGTCCCAGGTTTAAGCCCAGTTTATCCCGGTTTCCCAGGTGCGCTCGGTGACGGTGGAGCGGCGTGCGGCGGAGCAGCTGCGGCGCCTGGAGCGCACGCGCGTGGAGCGCTTCCCGGACCTGGCGGCCGAGCGGGAATGCCGCGACCGCGAGGAGCGAGGGCGGCGCCGCATGGAGCTGCAGGAGCAGCGCCGCCAGCAGCGCGAGGAGCTCCGCCGGAAAAAGGAGATGGAGGAGCTGCGGTGGGGGCCACGGAATGCCGGGAGTGAAACGTGGGAATGTCTGGTGGGGGTGGCGGGAATGTTTGGTGGGAATGTCTGGCTGGGAATGTTGGGAATGTTTGGTGGCTGCGCTGGATGGAGCTGCAGGAGCAGCGCCAGGAGCAGAGGGACGAGCTCCGCCGGAAAAAGGAGATGGAGGAGCTGCGGTGGGGGCCACGGAATGCCGGGAATGGTTCATGGGAACGTCTGGTGGGAATGTTGGGAATGTCTGGTGGGAATGTTTGATGGGAATGTTGGGAATGTCTGGTGAGAATGTTTGATGGGAATGTTGGGAATGTCTGGTGGGAATGTGGCGCCTCATGGAGCTGCAGGAGGAGCAACACCGGGAGCAGAGGGAGGAGCTCCGTCGAAAAAAGGAGATGGAGGAGCTCCGGTGGGGGTCACGGAATGCCAGGAATGGTTCAAGTGGTGGGAATCTTTGGTGGGAATTCCAGGAGTGTGTGGTGGGAATTCATGGAGCTGCAGGAGCAGCGCCGCCAGCAGCGCGAGGAGCTCCGCAGGAAAAAGGAGATGGAGGAGCTCCGGTGGGGGTCACGGAATGCCGGGAGTGAAACTTGGGAACGTCTGCTGGGAATGTCTGGTGGGAATGTCTGGTGGGAGTGCCGGGAATGTTTGGTGGGAATGTCTGGCTGGGAATGTTGGGAATGTTTGGTGGCGACGCTGGATGGAGCTGCAGGAAGAGCAGCGCCGGGAGGAGCTCCGCAGGAAGAGGGAGATGGAGGAGATCCGGTGGAATTCCAGGAATGTTTCATGGGAATGTTTGGTGGGAAAGTTTGTTGAGAGTTCCAGGGCTGTTTGGTGGGAATGTCTGGTGGGAATGCTTGGTGGGAATGTTGGGAATGTTTGGTGGGAATGTTTGGTGGCGGCGCCGGATGGAGCTGCAGGAGGAGCAACACCGGGAGCAGAGGGAGGAGCTCCGTCGGAAAAAGGAGATGGAGGAGCTGCGGTGGGAGTCACGGAATGCCGGGAATGGTTCATGGGAACGTCTGGTGGGAATGTTGGGAATGTCTGGTGGGAATGCTGGGAATGTTTGGTGGGAATGTCTGGCTGGGAATGTTGGGAATGTTTGGTGGTGACGCCGCATGGAGCTGCAGGAGCAGCGCCGCCAGCAGCGCGAGGAGCTCCGCCGGAAAAAGGAGATGGAGGAGCTCCGGTGGGAGTCACGGAATGCCGGGAATGGTTCATGGGAACGTCTGGTGGGAATGTTGGGAATGTCTGGTGGGAATGTGGCGCCTCATGGAGCTGCAGGAGGAGCAACACTGGGAGCAGAGGGAGGAGCTCCGTCGAAAAAAGGAGATGGAGGAGCTCCGGTGGGGGTCACGGAATGCCAGGAATGGTTCATGGGAATGTCTGGTGGGAATGTTGGGAAGGTTTGGTGGGAGTGCCAGTTATGTTTGGTGGGAATGTTGGCAATGTTTGTTGGGAATGTTTGTTGGGAATCTGGCGCCGGCTGCAGCTGCAGGAGCAGCGCCAGGAGGAGCTCCGCAGGAAGAGGGAGATGGAGGAGATCCGGTGGAATTCCAGGAATGTTTCATGGGAATGTTTGGTGGGAAAGTTTGTTGAGAGTTCCAGGGCTGTTTGGTGGGAATGTCTGGTGGGAATGCTTGGTGGGAATGTTGGGAATGTTTGGTGGGAATGTTTGGTGGCGGCGCCGGGGTGATGGCGCCGGATGGAGCTGCAGGAGCAGCGCCGGGAGCAGAGAGAGGAGCTCCGCAAGAAGAGGGAGATGGAGGAGCCCCGGTGGGGGCCACGGAATGCCGGGAATGATTCCTGGGAATGTTCACTGGGAATGTGGGGAATGTCTGGTGGGAAGGTTTGATGGGAATGTTGGGAATGTTTGGTGGGAATGTAGCACCACATGGAGCTGCAGGAGCAGCGCGAGGAGCTCCGCCGGAAAAAGGAGATGGAGGAGCTCCGGTGGGAGTCACGGAATGCCGGGAATGATTCGTGGGAGTGTCTGGTGGGAGTGTTGGGAATGTCTGGTGGGAATGTTGGGAATGATTGGTGGGAATGTGGCTCTGGATGGAGCTGCAGGAGCAGCTCCGGGAGCAGAGGGAGGAGCTCCGCAGGAAGAGGGAGATGGGGGAGCTCCGGTGGGAGTCACGGAATTCGGGGAATGATTTGTGGGAATGTCTGGTTGGGAATGTTTGGTGGTGACGCTGGATGGAGCTGCAGGAGCAGCACCGGGAGGAGCTCCACAGGAAAAAGGAGATGGAGGAGCTGCGGTGGGAGCCACGGAATGCCGGGAATGGTTCATGGGGACGTCTGGTGGGAATGTTGGGAATATCTGGTGGGAATGTGGTGCCTCATGGAGCTGCAGGAGGAGCAACACCGGGAGCAGAGGGAGGAGCTCCGTCGAAAAAAGGAGATGGAGGAGCTCCGGTGGGGGTCACGGAATTCCGGGAATTCCAGGAGTGGTGGGAATCTTTGGTGGGAATTCCAGGAGTGTGTGGTGGGAATTCCGGGAATGTTTGTTTGGGAATGTTTGGTGACAATGTTGGGAGTGTCTGGTGGGAATGTTTGCTTGAAGTCTTGGGAATGCCTGGTGGGAATGATGGGAACGTTTGGCGGGAATTCCCGGAACATTAGTTGGGAATGTCAGGAATGTTTGGTGGGAATGTTTCCTGGGAATTCCAGGAACGTTCGCTGGGAATTCCAGGGATGTTTGGTAGGAATTCTGGGATCGGAGCTCCTGGGGGATTTCCAAGGAGAATCCCGGCTTCGGTCAGGGGGTGGGGGCTGGGAATGCCGGGGGAGAGCCTGGAGCTGCCGCTGGAATTCCCGCTGGAATTCCCTCTGGAATTCCTTCAGTTGTCTCTGGAACTGCCTCTGGAATTGCCCGAGTTCCCTTTGGAATTCCCTCTGGAATTCCCTCAGTTGTCTCTGGAATTGCCTCTGGAATTCACTCTGGATTGCCTGGGGAATTGCATCTGAAATTCCCTTTGGAATTCCCTCTGGAATTCCCTTAGTTACCTGTGGAATTGCCTCTGGATTACCTTCGGAATTGCCTTTGGAATTTCTCCTGGAATTTTCTCTGGTATTCCCTCTGCAATTCTCTCTGGAATCGGGACTGGAATCACCCCAATTCCCTCTGGAATTCTCTCTAGATTTCCTTTGGAATTGCCCCTGACGTTCCCTCTGGAATTCCCTCTGGAATTTTCCCCGGCAACTCCGGAGCTTTCCCAGGATTCCTCCTGCTCCTGCTCCCTCTGGAATTCCGGATCTCGGATAACCAGGAGTGAGGGGCCGGGATGTGCCGGGAATTCCTCCCGAGGGATTTGGGAATTTGGGATTCCCAGGATTCCCTCGGGAGCTTCCCCAGAGCTCCACAAAAACCGGGATGGGAGGAAATGCGGGAATTTCCCGGGATCCAGGCTGGGAAAACCGGGATTGGGATCCTAAATCCGGGAATTTCCAGCTGGGAGATCCCGGAGAAAAACCTCGGGAAAAGGGAATGGCGGGAGAATCGACGAGGGGCGGAATTCCAGAGGGAAAATCCTTGGGAATTCTGGGATCCAGCCTGGGTTTCCAGTGGGAATTCCCCCGGAATTCCGGGATAATTTTGGGAATTCTCCCTGCAGGAGCTACTCGTCCCTGATGAAGGCAGAGAACATGTCCTCCAACCAGGTGAGGAACCCTCCGGAATTCCGGGAATTCCTTGGGAAAGGGGATGGGAAAACCGGGGATGATGGGAATGGTGGGATTGGGAATCATGGGAATGATGGGAATGATGGGATTGGGATTGGGAATGGGAATAATGGGATTCTGAATAATGGGAATGGGGTTGGGATTAATGGGAATGGTGGGGAAAATGGGATTGGGAATAATGGGAATGATGAGAATGGGATTGGGAATACTGGGAATGGGAATGATGGAATTGGGAATAATGGGGATAATGGGGATGGGAATGGTGGGAAAGGGAATAATGGGAATAATGGGGAAAATGGGATTGGGAATAACGGGAATGGGAATAATGGGAACGAGAATGGGAATAGGAAATGGGAATGATGGGAATGATGGGATTGGGATTGGGAATGGGAATAATGGGATTCTGAATAATGGGAATGGGGTTGGGATTAATGGGAATGGTGGGGAAAATGGGATTGGGAATAATGGGAATGATGAGAATGGGATTGGGAATACTGGGAATGGGAATGATGGAATTGGGAATAATGGGGATAATGGGGATGGGAATGGTGGGAAAGGGAATAATGGGAATAATGGGGAAAATGGGATTGGGAATAATGGGAATGATGGGAATAATGGGAATAACGGGAACGGGAATAGGAATCAGGAGTGGGGTGGGAAGAATGGGATTGGGAATAATGGGAATGGGATGGGAATTCCATTCCATGGGGTGGGAATAATGGGAACGAGAAGAATGGGAATAATGGGAATAGTGGGAATAATGGGGATTGGAATTATGGGAATAATGGAATTAGGAACAATAGGAATAATGGGATTGGGAATAATGGGAATTATGGGAATGATGGGAATGGGAATAATGGGAATGGGACGGGAATTCCATTCCATGGGGTGGGAATAATGGGAACAAGAAGAATGGGAATGATGGGATTGGGAATACTGGAAATAATGGGAATGGGATTGGAAGTGAGAACAGTGGGATGGGAGTAGTGGGAATGGGATTGGGAATGGTGGGAAACACGGGAATCATGGGAATGGGACTGGGAATGGGGGTGGGAATGGTGGGAATAGCAGGAATGGGAGTAACGGGAATGATGGGAATTCCCGGAGCTCCAGACCCCAAAGTGTCCCCGTGGGAATTCCCACATTTCCAATTCCCACATTCCCAATTCCCAAATCCCATTCCAGATTCCCCCATTCCCATATCCCAGATTCCCAATTCCAAAATCCCAGATTCCCAGTTCCCATTCCCACATTCCCAAAATCCCAAATCCCAAAATCCCCAATTCCCCACATTCCCAATTCCCATTCCCAAATCCCAGATCCCCAATTCCCCCATTCCCAAATTCCCCAATTCCCATTCTCAATTCCCAGTTCTCAAATCTCCCAAATTCCCAATCCCATATTCCCAAATTTCCACATTCCCATTCCCAAATTCCCAGATTCCCAAATCCCCAATTCCCCACATTCCCAGTTCCCCTTTTCTGAATCCCTAATTCCCAAATCCTCAATTCCCACAATCCCAATTCCCCCATTCCCAAATTTCCAAATCACCAATTCCTATTCCCAATTCTCAAATCCCCCAACTCCCAATCCCACATTCCCAAATCCCGTATTCCCAAGTCCCAACCTCCCAAATTCCCACATTCCCAAATTCCAATTCCGGCACATTCCCAATTCCCCATTTCCAAATTCCCAAATTCCCGATTCCCCAATTCCCCACATTCCCAGTTCCCCTTTTCTGAATCCCTAATTCCCAAATCCTCAATTCCCACAATCCCAATTCCCCCATTCCCAAATTTCCAAATCACCAATTCCTATTCCCAATTCCCAATTCTCAAATCCCCCAATTCCCAATCCCACATTCCCAAATCCCGTATTCCCAAGTCCCAGCCTCCCAAATTCCCACATTCCCAAATTGCAATTCCCAAATCCCCAATTCCGGCACATTCCCAATTCCCCCATTCCCTAATTCCCATTCCCATATTCCCAATTCCCCATTTCCAAATTCCCAAATTCCCGATTCCCCCATTCCCAGATTCCCAAATCCCCAATTCCCCCAAATTCCCAATCCCATATTTCCAACCTCCCAAATTCCCACATTCCCATTCCCCCATTCCCAATTCCAAAATCCCAATTCCCAAATTCCCCAATTCCAATTCCCTAATCCCATTCTCTAATCCCCAATCCCAAATTCCCAAATCCCATATTCCCAATCCCCAACCTCCCAAATTCCCACATTCCCAATTCCAAAATCCCCATTCCCAAATTCCCAATTCCCCCATTCCCCAATTCCCATTCTCAATTCCCAAATTCCCAAATCCCCCAATTCCCAATCCCACATTCCCAAATTCCCACATTCCCAAGTCCCAACCTCCCAAATTCCCACATTCCCAAATTCCAATTCCCAAATGCCCAATTCCCCACGTTCCCAATTCCCCCATTCCCAATTCCTAAATCCCCATTCTCAAATTTCCCAGTTCCCCATTTCCTAATCCCCAATTCCCAAATCCCCAATTCCCAAATTCCCAAATTCCCAATTCCCCCATTCCCCAATTCCCATTCTCAATTCCCAATTCCCAAATCCCCCCAATTCCCATTCCCAAATCCCCCAAAATCCCAATCCCATATTCCCAAATTACCATATTCCCAAATCCCAAAATTCCCACATTCCCATTCCCAAATCCCCAATTCCCACAATCCCAAATTCCTGATTCCCCCATTCCCCAATTCCCATTCTCAATTCCCAACTCCCAATTCCCACATTCCCAAATTCCCAAATCCCCAATCCCCAATTCCCAATTCTCAAATCCCCCAAAATCCCAATCCCATATTCCCAAATTCCCAAATTACCATATTCCCAAATCCCTAATTCCCACATTCCCATTCCCAAATCCCCAATTCCCCACATTCCCAATTCCCCCATTCCCAATTCCCAAATCCCCAATTCCCATTCTCAATTCCCAATTCCCAAATCCCCCCAATTCCCAATCCCAGATTCCCAAATTCCCACATTCCCAATCCCAAATTCCCAATTCCCCCATTCCCCAATTCCCATTCTCAATTCCCAAATTCCCAAATCCCCCAATTCCCAATCCCACATTCCCAAATTCCCACATTCCCAAGTCCCAACCTCCCAAATTCCCACATTCCCAAATTCCAATTCCCAAATGCCCAATTCCCCACGTTCCCAATTCCCCCATTCCCAATTCCTAAATCCCCATTCCCAAATTTCCCAGTTCCCCATTTCCTAATCCCCAATTCCCAAATCCCCAATTCCCAAATTCCCACATTCCCAATCCCAAATTCCCAATTCCCCCATTCCCCAATTCCCATTCCCAAATCCCCCAAAATCCCAATCCCATATTCCCAAATTACCATATTCCCAAATCCCAAAATTCCCACATTCCCATTCCCAAATCCCCAATTCCCACAATCCCAAATTCCTGATTCCCCCATTCCCCAATTCCCATTCTCAATTCCCAACTCCCAATTCCCACATTCCCAAATTCCCAAATCCCCAATCCCCAATTCCCAATTCTCAAATCCCCCAAAATCCCAATCCCATATTCCCAAATTCCCAAATTACCATATTCCCAAATCCCTAATTCCCACATTCCCATTCCCAAATCCCCAATTCCCCACATTCCCAATTCCCCCATTCCCAATTCCTAAATCCCCAATTCCCATTCTCAATTCCCAATTCCCAAATCCCCCCAATTCCCAATCCCAGATTCCCAAATTCCCACATTCCCAATCCCAAATTCCCAATTCCCCCATTCCCCAATTCCCAATCCCAAATTCCCAAATCCCAAAATTCCCATTCTCAATTCCCAAATCCCCCCAATTCCCAATCCCATATTCCCAAATTCCCATATTCCCAAATCCCCAATTCCCCCATTCCCCAATTCCCATTCCCAATCCCATATTCCCAAATTCCCATATTCCCAAATCCCCAATTCCCCCATTCCCCAATTCCCATTCCCAATCCCATATTCCCAAATTCCCATATTCCCAAATCCCCAATTCCCCCATTCCCCAATTCCCATTCCCAATCCCAAATTCTCAAATCTCTAAATTCCCACATTCCCAATTCCCGCTTTTCCCGGCAGGACGGGAACGACTCGGACGATTTCATGTGAGGATCCTTCCCGGCCCCTTGGGAATTCCCAGGAAAAGGAGCTGGGGGAGCCCCGGGAGCTCCCGGACTTTGGGGGGATTCCCGGGAATGTCGGAGCCAACAAAGCCTGGGATCGGCCGGGGCCGCCTCTGGAATTCTTGTCCCGGGAATTCGGGAATGGCTCTGGACGTGAGGGGGGGAGGGGTTGGGATTTCTGGGATTTTCCCCTTCGGGATTGCGCGGAATTCCCGACGGTGCCCGGGGAGCTGGGCTGGGAGAGGGGGGAAAACGGGGAAAAAGTGGGAAAAAATGGGAAAAAAAATGGAAAAATTGGGAAAAAGCTGGAAAAGCTGGGAAGAAATGGGGAAAAAATGGGGAAAGACCAGGAAAAATGGGGGGAAAAGGGAAGAAGTGGGAAAAAACAGGTGGAAAAGAGGAGAGGCTGGGCAAGCCTTGGGAAAATGGGAAAAACTGGGAAAAAGCAGGAAAAATGGGGGGGGAAATGGGAGAAACTGGGAATAAATGGGGAAAACGGGAAAAAATAGGGAAAATGGGGGAGAAACTGGGATAAAACAGGAGAGAAACTGGGAAAACGTGGGGAAAAGTGAGAGAAACTGGGAATAAACAGGGGAAAACTGGGAAAAACATGGGGGAAAAAGTGTGGAAAACAGGGAAAAACTGGGAAAGATGGAGGGAAAAGTGGGAAAATGGGGGGAAAGTGGGAAAAACCGAGAGCAATTGGGAAAAATGGGGGGGGAAAACAGGGAAAGACCAGGAAAAATGGGAGAAAAGTGGGGAGAACCATGGAAAACCTGGAAAATGGGGGAATAACTGGGAAAAATGAGAAAAAAGTGGGAAAAGCTGGGTAAAGCGGGGAAAAAACAGGGAAAATGGGAGGAAAATACAAAGACCAGGAAAAATGGGAGAAAAGTGGGGAGAACCATGGAAAACCTGGAAAATGGGGGAATAACTGGGAAAAATGAGAAAAAAGTGGGAAAAGCTGGGTAAAGTGGGGAAAAAACAGGGAAAATGGGAGGAAAAGACTGGGAAAAGTGGGAAAAGTTGGAGAAAACTGGGAAGAAATGGCAAAAATTGGGAGAAACGGGGGAAAAAAAGGGGAAGAATGGGGGGAAACTGGGGAAAGACCAGGAAAAATTGGGAAAACCTGGGAAAAACCAGGGAAAATGGGAAAAACTTGGAAAAATTGTGAAAAATAGGGGAATAACTGGGAAAAACTGAAGGAAACTGGGAAAAATGGGGGAAAACCAGGAAAGATGGGAGATCTGGATCCATGGGAATCCTGGAATTCCCGCTGTTCTGGCATTCCAGGGATCAGGAATGGGATCCAGGAATGGGATCCAGGAATGGGATCGGGATTGGGATCGGGATTGGGATCAGGAATGGGACCAGGAATGGGATCAGGACTGGGATGCAGGAACTCTCCGGATCCCTGGGAATCCTGGAATTCCTGCCGTTCTAGCATCCCAGGGATCAGGATCGGTATTGGGATCAGGACTGGGATCAGGAATTGGATCAGGATTGGGATCCAGGAATGGGATCCAGGATCGGGACTGGGATCCAGGATTGGGATCGGGATCGGGATCCAGGAGCTCTCCGGATTCCTGAGAATCCTGGAATTCCCAGTGTTCTGGCATCCCAGGGATCAGGATTAGGATTGGGATCAGGACTGGGATCAGGAATTGGATCAGGATTGGGATCCAGGAATGGGATCCAGGATCGGGACTGGGATCCAGGATTGGGATCGGGATCGGGATCCAGGAGCTCTCCGGATTCCTGAGAATCCTGGAATTCCCAGTGTTCTGGCATCCCAGGGATCAGGATTAGGATTGGGATCAGGACTGGGATCAGGAATTGGATCAGGATTGGGATCAGGATTGGGATGCAGGATTGGGAATGGGATCAGGATTGGGATCCGGGATTGGGATCAGGACTGGGATCAGGATTGGGATCCAGGAATGGGATCCAGGATCGGGACTGGGATCCAGGATTGGGATCCAGGATTGGGATCCAGGATCGGGATTGGGATCCAGGATCAGGATTGGGATCAGGATTGGGATCCATGATTGGGATCCAGGAGCTCTGCGGATCCCTGGGAAGCGGCGGCGGCTCCGGAGCCTGGGATGGCTCCGATTTTTGGGATGTGGGAAAGGGGGAGGGGCAGGAAAACCGGGGCTGCTCCCGCTGGGAATGGGGGATTGGGGATTGTGGGAATGTTCGGGAATGCTTGGGATTGTGGGAATATTTGGGAATGTGGGCAGGAGCCCTCCATCCACTCAGGAGCGTTCCCGGAGCCTTTTCCGGAATGTTTGGGGTGTCCCTGTCCCCATTCCCACCCTCGGGAATGTTTGGGGTGTCCCTGTCCCCATTCCCACATTCCGGAATGTTTGGGGTGTCCCCATTCCCACAGATCCGGGAGACTAAATCCAGGATTGGGGATCCCCCAAAACCGGGATTTGGGATCCCCTAAATCCGGGATTGGGATCCCCTAAATCCGGGATTGGGATCCCCTAAATCCGGGATTGGGATCCCCTAAATCCGGGATTGGGATCCCCTAAATCCGGGATTGGGATCCCCTAAATCCGGGATTGGGATCCCCTAAATCCGGGATTGGGATCCCCTAAATCCGGGATTGGGATTCCCTAAAACCGGGATTTGGGATCCCCTAAAGCCGGGATTGGGGATCCCCCAAAACCGGGATTTGGGATCCCCTAAATCCGGGATTGGGATCCCCTAAAACCGGGATTTGGGATCCCCTAAAGCTCTGGAATTTGGGATCTCCCAAAGCCGGGATTGGGGATCCCCTAAATCCGGGACTGGGAATCCCCTAAAGCCGGGATTGGGGATCCCCTAAAGCTCTGGAATTTGGGATCTCCCAAAGCCGGGATTGGGGATCCCCTAAAGCCGGGATTTGGGATCCTCTAAAACCGGAATTTGGGATCCCCCAAAACCGGGATTGAGGATTCCCTAAAACCGGGATTTGGGATCCCCTAAAGCCGGGATTGGGGATCCCCCAAAACCGGGATTGGGGATTCCCTAAAACCGGGATTTGGGATCCCCTAAAGCCGGGATTGGGGATCCCCCAAAACCGGGATTGGGGATTCCCTAAAACCGGGATTTGGGATCCCCTAAAGCTCTGGAATTTGGGATCTCCCAAAGCCAGGATTTGGGATCCCCTAAAGCCGGGATTGGGAATCCCCTAAAGCCGGGATTGGGGATTCCCTAAAACTGGGATTGGGATCCCCCAAAACCAGGATTTGGGATCCCCTAAAACCGGGATTGGGATCCCCTAAAACCGGGATTTGGGATCCGGGGCTCACAGCGTTCCCAGTTCCCGCTGGGCTGTCCCAGCATTCCCAGCATTCCAAGTATTCCCAGTTCAGGGACCTGGATCGGGATTGGACACCGCGGGGACACCGCGGGGACAGCCGGGACCCCCCACCCCGATTCCCAAAGAATTCCCGAAAAATTCCCAAGGAATTCCCGGGGGCGGGGACCGGCCCCTGGCCCCGAGCTGGGAGCGCTGGGAGGGACGGGGACACGGCGGGGGTGGCACTGGGGTCCCCCTGTCCTTGTCCCTCTGTCCCTGTCCCTGTCCCCCTGTCCCTGTCCCGGGGGTGGCACTGCTGTCCCCCTGTCCCTGTGTCCCTCTGTCCCTGTCCCGGGGGTGGCAGTGCTGTCCCCCTGTCCTTGTCCCTCTGTCCCTGTCCCGGGGGTGGCACTGCTGTCCCCCTGTCCCTGTCCCTCTGTCCCTGTCCCTCTGTCCCTGTCCCGGGGGTGGCAGTGCTGTCCCTCTGTCCCGTCTCTGTCCTCGTGTCCGTGTCCCTGTCCCGTGTCGCTGTCCCGGTCAGAGTCCCGGCGGTCCGGACTGTTCCCTCTCTCGTGTCCCCTCTGTCCCTTTGTCCCTCTGTCCCTCTGTCCCTTTGTCCCTCTGTCCCTGTCCCGGGGGTGGCACTGCTGTCCCCCTGTCCCTGTCCCTCTGTCCCTGTCCCGGGGGTGGCACTGCTGTCCCCCTGTCCCTGTCCCTCTGTCCCTGTCCCGGGGGTGGCACTGCTGTCCCCTTGTCCCTGTCCCTGTCCTGGGGGTGGCGCTGCTGTCCCCCTGTCCATGTCCCTGTGTCCCCATCCTTCTGTCCCGGGGGTGGCACTGCTGTCCCTGTCCCGTCTCTGTCCTCATGTCCGTGTCCCTGTCCCGTGTCGCTGTCCCGGTGTCCCCCCTGTCCCCGGGCTCTCCCGCTGTCCCCTGTCGCTGTCCCGGTGTCCCCCCTGTCCCTCTGTCCCCTCTGTCCCCTCTGTCCCCTCTGTCCCCTCTGTCCCCTCTGTCCCCTCTGTCCCCTCTGTCCCCTCTGTCCCCTCTGTCCCCTCTGTCCCCTCTGTCCCCTCTGTCCCTTTGTCCCTCTGTCCCCGCGGCCCCGGAGCTCCCGGCAATCCCAAATCCCCGAGGTCGCCCCTGGGGCCCGGAATTCCCGGCGCGCCCCCGGAGCCGGTGTCGCCCTTGAGGCCGGAACGCCTGGAACGACTGAGGGGATCTCCATGTCCCTGTGTCCCCATCCTTCTGTCCCGGGGGTGGCACTGCTGTCCCTGTCCCGTCTCTGTCCTCATGTCCGTGTCCCTGTCCCGTGTCGCTGTCCCGGTGTCCCCCCTGTCCCCGGGCTCTCCCGCTGTCCCCTGTCGCTGTCCCGGTCAGAGTCCCGGCGGTCCGGACTGTCCCCTGTCCCCGGGCTCTGCCGGTGTCCCCGCTGTCCCTGTCCCTTGTCGCTGTCCCGATCCCGCTGTCCGTGTCCCCCTGTCCCTATCAGGGTCCGGTCGGTCCCGCTGTCCCCGCGCTGCCGGGCTCCCCGCGGGCTCCGGGCGGTCCCGCCGCTCCCGGTGTCCCCGGGGCTCCCGGTGTTCCCGAGCCGCCCTTGGGCCCGGGCCCTTGAGGCCGGAACGCCTGGAACAACTGAGGGGATCCGGGAATGCTCCAGGAAAACGGGAATTCCAACCGGAATGCTCCAGGGGAACGGGAATTCCACACGGGGAATGCTCCGGGGAAACGGGAATTCCACAAGGGGAATGCTCCAGGAAACGGGAATTCCACACAGGAATGCTCTGGGAAAAGGGGAATTCCACACGGGAATGCTCCAGGGGAACGGGAATTCCACACGGGGAATGCTCTGGGGGAAACAGGAATTCCACACGGGAATGCTCCGGGAAAACGGGAATTCCACATGGGAATGCTCCGGGAATAATTACACACGGGGAATGCTCCGGGAAAAAAGGGAATTCCACAGGGGAATTCTCCAGGGGAAACGGGAATAATTCCACACGGGAATGCTCCGGGAAAATGGAAATTCCACACGGGAATGCTCTGGGAAAAACGGGAATTCCACACGGGAATGCTCTGGGGGAAACGGGAATTCCACACGGGGAATGCTGTGGAGAAACGGGAATAATGCCACAAGGGGAATGCTCCGGGAAAAACAGGAATTCCACAGGGGAATGCTCCAGGGGAACGGGAATTCCACACGGGAATGCTCCGGGGCAACGGGAATAATTCCACATGGGAATGCTCCAGGGAAATGGGAATTCCACATGGGGAGTGCTCCACTCTCAGGAAAACCAGGAATGTCATCCGGGGAATGACATCCCAGGCTATGCTCCGGGAAAACGGGAATTCCACACAGGGAATGCTCCGGGGCAACGGGAATTCCACATGGGGAATGCTCCGGGGCAACGGGAAGAATTCCACACGGGAATGCTCTGGGAATAATTACACACGGGGAATGCTCCGGGAAAAACGGGAATTCCAATGGGATATGCTCCGGGAAAACGGGAATTCCACACAGGGAATGCTCCGGGGCAACGGGAATTCCACATGGGGAATGCTCCGGGGCAACGGGAATAATTCCACACGGGAATGCTCCGGGAAAACGGGAATTCCACACGGGAATGCTCTGGGAATAATTACACACGGGGAATGCTCCGGGAAAAACGGGAATTCCAATGGGAATGCTCCGGGAAAACGGGAATTCCACACAGGGAATGCTCCGGGGCAACGGGAATTCCACATGGGGAATGCTCCGGGGCAACGGGAATAATTCCACACGGGAATGCTCCGGGAAAACGGGAATTCCACACGGGAATGCTCTGGGAATAATTACACACGGGGAATGCTCCGGGAAAAACGGGAATTCCAATGGGAATGCTCCAGGGGAAACGGGAATAATTCCACAAGGGATATGCTCCGGGAAAAACGGGAATTCCACACGGGAATGCTCTGGGGGAAACGGGAATTCCACACGGTTAATGCTGTGGAGAAACGGGAATAATGCCACAAGGGGAATGCTCCGGGAAAAACAGGAATTCCACACGGGAATGCTCCAGGGGAACGGGAATTCCACACGGGAATGCTCCGGGGCAACGGGAATAATTCCACATGGGAATGCTCCAGGGAAATGGGAATTCCACATGGGGAGTGCTCCACTCTCAGGAAAACCAGGAATGTCATCCGGGGAATGACATCCCAGGCTCCGGTTCTGGGAAAGCCCGGAAAACCGGGAATTCCATCCCGGGAATGGGGATGGGCGGGAATTCCACCCAGGAGCATCGGGAAGAGCCGCTGGCTCCGTGCTGGGGGGACACGGCGTGACCCCGGAGGAAGTCGGGACATTCCCAAATCCCAAAATCCCATTGCTCACCCAGGGAAGGGTCACCTGTCCCTGGGACAGCCCCACTGGATCCACGGGATGATCCCGGTGCCGTCCCAAACCTCAGAGAGGGGACTTGGATCCTCCTCCGGCTGATTTGGGATCAGCATTCCCGAAATCCCACCCCTCACCCAGGGAAGGGTCACCTCTGTGTAGGACAGACCCAAACCCACGGGGTGATCCCGGCCCATCCCAAACCTCAGGGTTTGGATCCTCCTCCACGTTCCTCAGGATCAGGATTCCCAAAATTCCCATGAAGAGTCACCTCTCTGCTGTCCCTGATATCCACATCCATGGGATGATCCCAGTGCCATCCCAAACCTCAGGGTTTGGATCCTCCTCCACATTCCTGAGGATTCCCAGAATCCCACCCCATCCCAAGGAGAGTCACCTCCCTGCTGTCCCTGGTATCCACATCCATGGGATGATCCCAGCCCATCCCAGACCTCAGGGTTTGGATCCTCCTCCACATTCCTTGGGATCAGAATTCCCAGAATCCCACCCCATCCAAAGGAGAGTCACCTCCCTGCTGCCCCAGGGATCCGCATCCACGGGATGATCCCAGCCCATCCCAGACCTCAGCCAGGATCATTCCTGGGGATCAGGACGCCCCGATCCCGCCCCATCCCGGGAAAAGCCGCGTTCCCTCCCTCCCTCCCTCCTCGGAGCGCGGTGACGTTCCGGAGCAGCTCCCCGTGCAGCGCCCCGCTCCGGCCGGGCTCCCAGCATCCCGCGCCGCTCCCGAGGGAGCGGCCGAGCTCCGGCGGCTCCGGGCCGTGCCCGCGGAGCGCGTCCCGTCGGGATTCCGCGACGCCGGCTCCCGCGTCCCGTCGGAATTCCGCGGCGACGCCTCCCGCGTCCCGTCGGGATTCCGCGACGCCTCCCGCGTGGCTGGCCCCGCGGAGATGGAGGAGCCCGGGCCTGGCTCCGGGATTCGCTCCAGCAGCGCTTCCCGCGCCTCCCAGAGCTCCGACGGCTCCCGCTGCAGCGCCGCCGCGTCCTGGGACACGGAGCCGTGCCCGGAGCTCCTCCCGCCCGAGCCGGGGACAGGATCCGGCCGTCATCCCAAAGTCCGGTTATCCCGGTACCCTGTTATCCCGTTGCCCCATTATCCTGCTATCCTGCTATCCCATTACCCCGTTTTCCTCACTATCCCGTTATCCCATTACCCCGTTTTCCTCACTATCCCATTATCCCGCTATCCTGCTATCCCGGTACCCTGTTATCCCATTACCCTGTTATCCCATTACCCCGTTTTCCTCACTATCCCATTATCCCATTATCCCGCTATCCTTGCTATCCTGTTATCCCGTTATCCCATTACCCCGTTTTCCTCACTATCCCATTATCCTGCTATCCCACTATCCTGCTATCCCATTACCCTGTTACCATGTTGTCCCTTTTTCCTGTTATCCCATTATCCCATGATCCCGTTGTTATCCCATTACCCATTATCCCGTTACCCCACTATCCCGTTATCCCATTATCCGGAAATCCTGCTATCACATTACCCCATTATCCCAATATCCCATTGTTATCCCGTTGCCATCCTGACGTTATCCCGTCGTTATCCCATTATCCCACTATCCTGTTGCTATCCCATTGCTATCCCATCGTTATCCTGTTGTTATCCTGTTGTTATCCCGTTATCCCACTATCCTGTTGTTATTCCATTGTTATCCCGTTACTATCCCATTGTTATCCCATCATTATCCCATCGTTATCCTGTCGTTATCCCATCGTCATCCCTTCATTATCCCATTGTTATCCCGTTGTTATCCCATTATCCCATTGTTATCCTGTCATTATCCCATTGTTATCCCGTCATTATCCCGTCGTTATCCCGTTGTTATCCCATTATCCCACTATCCTGTTGTTATCCCGTTGCTATCCCATCGTTATCCCTTCTATATCCCATCGTTGTCCCATTGTTATCCCATTGTTATCGCACTGTTATCCCATCATTATCCCATCGTTATCCTGTCGTTATCCCATCGTCATCTCCTCATTATCCCATTATCCCACTATCCCGTCATCATTCCGTTATCCCGTTGTTATCCTGGCATTATCCCGTCGTTATCCCGTCATTTTCCCATTGTTATCCCATCGTTATGCCATTGCCATCCCATCGTTATCCCGTAGTTATCCCGTTGTTATCCCGTCATTATCCCGTTGTTATCCCGGCCCCATTCCTGATCCCGGAGCGCTCCCGTTCCCGTTCCCGGGCCGAATCCCGCTGTTATCCCGTTGTTATCCCGTCGTTATCCCGTTGTTATCCCATTATCCCATTACCCCATTATCCCATTATCCCATTATGCCCTTATCCCATTATCCCCTTGTCCCGTTTCTATCCCATCCTTATCCCATCCTTATCCCATTGCTATCCTCATTATCCCGTTGTTATCCCGTTGTTATCCCGGCCCCATTCCCGATCCCGGAGCGCTCCCGTTCCCGTTCCCGGGCCGAATCCCGCTCCAGGCCAAACGGGAATGGGAGCAGCCTGGGCCCCGGGATGGAGCCTGGAGGGCCCTTCCCACCCAAATCCTTCGGAATTCCAGGATTCCATGATCCCGGAAACGGGCACAGGGACAATTCCAGCCTGATTCCAAATCCCTTCCCACCCAAATCCTTCGGAATTCCTGGCTCTGGGATGGGATTCCTGAGCTGGGATGAGATTCTTGGGTTTGGGATGGGATTCCTGAGCTGGGATGCGACTCGTTGGATGGGCTTCCTGGCTCTGGGATGGGATTCCTGAGCTGGGAGGAGATTCTTGGGTTTGGGATGGGATTCCTGAGCTGGGATGCGACTCGTTGGATGGGCTTCCTGGCTCTGGGATGGGATTCCTGAGCTGGGAGGAGATTCTTGGGTTTGGGATGGGATTCCTGAGCTGGGATGCGACTCGTTGGATGGGCTTCCTGGCTCTGGGATGGGATTCCTGAGCTGGGAGGAGATTCTTGGGTTTGGGATGGGATTCCTGAGCTGGGATGCGACTCGTTGGATGGGCTTCCTGGCTCTGGGATGGGATTCCTGAGCTGGGAGGAGATTCTTGGGTTTGGGATGGGATTCCTGAGCTGGGATGCGACTCGTTGGATGGGCTTCCTGGCTCTGGGATGGGATTCCTGAGCTGGGAGGAGATTCTTGGGTTTGGGATGGGATTCCTGAGCTGGGATGCGACTCGTTGGATGGGCTTCCTGGCTCTGGGATGGGATTCCTGAGCTGGGAGGAGATTCTTGGGTTTGGGATGGGATTCCTGAGCTGGGATGCGACTCGTTGGATGGGCTTCCTGGCTCTGGGATGGGATTCCTGAGCTGGGAGGAGATTCTTGGGTTTGGGATGGGATTCCTGAGCTGGGATGCGACTCGTTGGATGGGCTTCCTGGCTCTGGGATGGGATTCCTGAGCTGGGAGGAGATTCTTGGGTTTGGGATGGGATTCCTGAGCTGGGATGCGACTCGTTGGATGGGCTTCCTGGCTCTGGGATGGGATTCCTGAGCTGGGAGGAGATTCTTGGGTTTGGGATGGGATTCCTGAGCTGGGATGCGACTCGTTGGATGGGCTTCCTGGCTCTGGGATGGGATTCCTGAGCTGGGAGGAGATTCTTGGGTTTGGGATGGGATTCCTGAGCTGGGATGCGACTCGTTGGATGGGCTTCCTGGCTCTGGGATGGGATTCCTGAGCTGGGAGGAGATTCTTGGGTTTGGGATGGGATTCCTGAGCTGGGATGCGACTCGTTGGATGGGCTTCCTGGCTCTGGGATGGGATTCCTGAGCTGGGAGGAGATTCTTGGGTTTGGGATGGGATTCCTGAGCTGGGATGCGACTCGTTGGATGGGCTTCCTGGCTCTGGGATGGGATTCCTGAGCTGGGAGGAGATTCTTGGGTTTGGGATGGGATTCCTGAGCTGGGATGAGATTCCTGGGTTTGGGATGGGATTCCTGAGCTGGGATGAGATTCCTGGGTTTGGGATGGGATTCCTGATCTGGGACAGGAATCTGGGCCTTGGATCAGGAATCCTGGGAATGGTCCCTGGATCCGGGGGCGGTTCCGGTGATCCCAGGGCAGGGATGGGATTCCCACGGGATCGGGATCATCCCGAGGTCCCTCACCCCCCCTCCCCACTCAGGGAATGAAAAAATCCCGGGAATCTGAAGGAGCAGAGCCCCCTCGGGCTGTGTCCTCAGCTCATTCCCGGATTCCGGGGATCCCAGGATCCTCCTCCTCATCATCCCCATCCCCGGGAATTCCCAGCCCCTGGAGCTGATCCCAAATCCCCGCTCCGGGATTTCCCGGCGGGTGGATCCCAATTTGGGATTCCTGGGATTTCGACCCCTCAGGGCTCCTCCCCCACCTCAGTTTTTCCAGAATTCCGGGGTTTTAGGGGTCAGAGGGGCTCGGGGAGCCCCAAGTGGGGAAAAACGGGAAAGGGGGATCCGGAACTTTCGGAAGGAGCCTTGGGAAAAGCCCCTGGAAAAATTCAAATTGGGAATTTAATTGGGATTCCAGTTGGGATTGTAATTGGGATTCAAATTGGGAATTTAATTAGGATTCATGGGATTGGAATTGGAATTCAAATTGGGAATTTAATTGGGATTCCAGTTGGGATTGTAATTGGGATTCAAATTGGGATTCTAATTGGGTATTTAATTAGGATTCAAATTGGGATTGGAATTGGAATTCAAATTGGGATTGTAATTTGGATTCAAATTGGGATTTGAATTGGGATTCTGATTGGGATTTTAACTGGAATTCAGATTGGGATTTCAGCCCCCAAAATTCCCTGGATGTGGGGGTGGATTCCTTGGAAACTCCCGCTGGAATGTGAGGAGGAGGAAGGACCTTGGGGCTGTGGAGATATCCCAAAGAATTCACAAAGAATTCCCAAGGATTTAACCCCGTCCTGCCCAGAGCCGGCGGGAACGGGACGGGAGGAGCAGGAAAAGCCAAGGCTGGAGTTTAAACTCGGTTTTAATGAAGGCACAAGAGGTAAAAACAGAGGGAAAACATCCCATAAAAAACATTCCAGTGGAAAAACATTCCATAACAAACACTCCAGTGGAAAAACATCCCAAGGAAAACATTCCAGGGAAAACATCCCAGGAGGAACATTTCCCTGCCAGTGGAGCAGGAGGTTGAGCCAGGCTTAGCCCGGCCTGAAATCTCTCCCGGGCCTAAACGTGCCCCAGTCCTGGCTTAAAGCTTCATTGGTTCTAAAAGGTCCCAAATCCAGCCTAAAACCTGTCCCAGTCTGGCCTAAAACCTGTCCCAGTCTGGCCTAGAACCTGTCCCAGTCTGGCCTAAAACCTGTCCAAGTCTGGCCTAAAACCTGTCCCAGTCCTGTCTAAAACCTGTCCCAGTCTGGCCTAAAACCCTGTCAGTTCAGCCTAAAACCTTCACCACTTCTAAAACCTCACTCAGTCCTGCCTAAAACCTCTCCCAGGCCTAAAAGTCCCTCAGTCCTGACTTAATCCTCACTGGTTCTAAAAGGTCCCAAATCCCAGCTAAAATCCCCCCCAGTCCTGCTTAAAAGCACCCAGTCCTGTCTAAAACCTCTCCCAGGCCTAAAACTCTGCTCAGTCCTGCCCAAAGCCCCCAGCCCCGCCTAAAGCCCCCCAGTCCTGCCCAAAGCTCTCCCAGAGCAGCTCAAAGCTCTGCCAGCCCTAAGCCCAGCCCAGGTCCCGCCTAAATCCCCCGGCGCAGCCTAACCTCCCCCAGCCCCTCCCAGCGGGGCCCGGATCCGGCACATCCCAGTCCCGGATCCCAGATCCCAGTCCCGGGTCCCAGATCCCAAATCCCAATCCCAGCTCCCTGATCCTGATCCAGAATCCACAATCTCAATTCTGATCCCAGCTCCCAATCCCAGCTCCCAATCCTGGCTCCTGATCCCAGATGCCAATCCTAGCTCCTGGATCCCGATCCCAATCCCAACCCCAATCCTGGCTCCTGAATCCCGATCCCAATCCCAGATCCCAACCCTGGCTCCTGGATCCTGATCCCAGATCCCAATCCTGGCTCCTGGATCCCGATCCCAGATCCCAATCCTGGCTCCTGGATCCCAATCCTAATCCCAATCCCAACCCTGGCTCCTGATCCCAGATCCCAATCCTAGCTCCTGGATCCCGATCCTAATCCCAACCCCAATCCTGGCTCCTGAATCCCGATCCTAAACCCAATCCTAGCTCCTGGATCCCAATTCTAATCCCAATCCCAATCCTGGCTCCTGAATCCCGATCCTAATCCCAATCCCAACCCTGGCTCCTGGATCCTGATCCCAGATCCCAATCCTGGCTCCTGGATCCCGATCCCAATCCCAGATCCCAATCCTGGCTCCTGGATCCCAATCCTAATCCCAATCCCAACCCTGGCTCCTGATCCCAGATCCCAATCCTAGCTCCTGGATCCCGATCCTAATCCCAATCCCAATCCTGGCTCCTGGATCCCGATCCTAATCCCAATCCCAACCCTGGCTCCTGGATCCTGATCCCAGATCCCAATCCTGGCTCCTGGATCCTGATCCCAGATCCCAATCCTGGCTCCTGGATCCTGATCCCAGATCCCAATCCTGGCTCCTGGATCCTGATCCCAGATCCCAATCCTGGCTCCTGGATCCTGATCCCAGATCCCAATCCTGGCTCCTGGATCCCAGTCCTGGCTCCTGGATCCCGATCCCAATCCCAGCTCCCAATCCTAGCTCCTAGATCCCAATCCTAATCCCAATCCCAATCCTGGATCCCAATCCCAATCCCAGATCCCAATCCTGGCTCCCGGATCCCGATCCCAGCTCCTAGCAGAGCGCCTTCTTCACATGCTCCCGGTATCCCGGCAGGAGCTGCATCCCGCGCAGCCGCGAGAGCTCGTTCTCGTTCCCACTCCCGTTCCCATTCCCACTCCCACTCCCGTTGCCATTCCCATTCCCATTCCCATTCCCGTTCCCGTTCCCATTCCCGGAGCCTCCCCAGCGCACTTCCAGCGGCAGCTCGGGGTCGCAGAGCAGCGCGCCCAGCTGCTCCTCCCGCACCCACTGCGCCGCCATTCCCGCCCGGATCAGCGGCAGCTCCACCGCCCAGCCCCGCCCGAGCGCCCGCGCCACCCTGACCGCGCCGGCCGCCGCCGCGGAGGGCTCGG